>NW_027040710.1:5310000-5317500 GCF_037179485.1 Ochlerotatus camptorhynchus | reverse complement strand
CTTGGGACATGATTTGACTTCAGTTTCGACTTTACGATTGTATTTTTCATGTATTGAGGTAATGGCTGTCTTGAGCTCATTGCATACGTTGTGATAGTTCTGCAAATTCTCAGATGTTTTTTTCCTTTTCGTATAATTTATGCGCTTTCTGGTTTCTGTTCTTTAAATGATTCAATTGCGGGTTGAAGCACACTGGTATTTTACTACTATGAGTCCTTCTTCTTCTTTTACTGGTACAGTTTCAGAAATTAAGTTTTTCATAATTGCATGAAATTTGTCAACTTCAGCGTTGACATTTCTTTCAATACTTATTACATGCTGCCAATTAATCGTACATAGTCTACTTTTTACTGCTTCACAATTTGTATTATGATAGTCATAATGTGATACCCACACAGAAGTCCTCAGTACAGTTTGTAAATAAAAGGTTTAAATATGAATTCTGTTTATTTTTTACATAATTAATTTGATTTAGGCCAAAATAAGAAATTGTGTCAAAAAGAATTTGTAATGTTTCGTCTTCGCCTACGACTGGGAGTAAAAATACTTCATTTTCATTGTCTAAGATAAAGTCTGCCTTGCGTTGGTTAAAGTCACCAAAAATGTACAATTTTACTTATGGTTCCAAAGTTGACATAATAGTTTCTACGATTTGGAAAAATAATTCAAATGATTGTTTATTAACATGTTCGGGTGAGAAATACACTGATGCAAAAACCTGTGTTTCTCCAGCAATAGTTGCTTTGGCCCAAACATGTTCGAATTCTTTGTGTTTAATAGTTTTATTTTTTCAGAAGTAAATTGTGCATTGATGGCTTTAAGTACTTCGAAGAGATGAACTAGCCATATGGCTAAAAATCTCTATAATAAAGAAAAAAAAAATATAAGGACTCCTCCCTCAGATTTTTTCTAATAAAGGAGAAAATTTCTGTCATGCCGAAATTCATTAAAATTGTTTCGAAAAATTTCGTCCCAGCTAGTTTCAGTTGCTAGTTACATGGAAGGAAGAAGATAGAAGTTGTTGTTGGATTTCCTTGATCTTGGCTGGGCTTTTCATGCGGTTGAAATTTTCGCAGTACACCATAATTTCAGTCGCATTGTTTTGAGAGAAGGAGATTTTTGGAAAATTGTTAAGACTTACATTAGTTTGCTCATGCCGGGTTTCGTCATATAGAAATAATGAGTCTTCCTCAAGGTGCGTCAGCGGCGTTGAAAATTTAAAGGATTATACCGTTCCGATTCAAATTTCGGACGATTCAAATTTCGGACACTTTCATTTTTAATTAAATATTACATCCAGTTAGAAACAAAGTAATAATGTTAGATGATCGTGGAGGGCACTAGTCAAAAAAATTTAAAATTTACAAGACATGTGGATCATATTCGACCGAGATAATCAACTTTTGAAAGTGTCCGAAATTCGAGTTTAAGTCTCCGAAATTTGAATCGGCACGGTACAATTTGAGGGCGGCCTCACCAGAGGATTGTAGCCTTCAGCTGCTAGCATTAGAATAGCACTGGTATTGGTGATTCCGCGAATACATATGGATGATGGCTGTTGTTGTTGTTGTTGTTGTTGTTGTTGTTGTTGTTGTTGTTGTTGTTGTTGTTGTTGTTGTTGTTGTTGTTGTTGTTGTTGTTGTTGTTGTTGTTGTTGTTGTTGTTGTTGTTGTTGTTGTTGTTGTTGTTGTTGTTGTTGTTGTTGTTGTTGTTGTTGTTGTTGTTGTTGTTGTTGTTGTTGTTGTTGTTGTTGTTGTTGTTGTTGTTGTTGTTGTTGTTGTTGTTGTTGTTGTTGTTGTTGTTGTTGTTGTTGTTGTTGTTGTTGTTGTTGTTGTTGTTGTTGTTGTTGTTGTTGTTGTTGTTGTTGTTGTTGTTGTTGTTGTTGTTGTTGTTGTTGTTGTTGTTGTTGTTGTTGTTGTTGTTGTTGTTGTTGTTGTTGTTGTTGTTGTTGTTGTTGTTGTTGTTGTTGTTGTTGTTGTTGTTGTTGTTGTTGTTGTTGTTGTTGTTGTTGTTGTTGTTGTTGTTGTTGTTGTTGTTGTTGTTGTTGTTGTTGTTGTTGTTGTTGTTGTTGTTGTTGTTGTTGTTGTTGTTGTTGTTGTTGTTGTTGTTGTTGTTGTTGTTGTTGTTGTTGTTGTTGTTGTTGTTGTTGTTGTTGTTGTTGTTGTTGTTGTTGTTGTTGTTGTTGTTGTTGTTGTTGTTGTTGTTGTTGTTGTTGTTGTTGTTGTTGTTGTTGTTGTTGTTGTTGTTGTTGTTGTTGTTGTTGTTGTTGTTGTTGTTGTTGTTGTTGTTGTTGTTGTTGTTGTTGTTGTTGTTGTTGTTGTTGTTGTTGTTGTTGTTGTTGTTGTTGTTGTTGTTGTTGTTGTTGTTGTTGTTGTTGTTGTTGTTGTTGTTGTTGTTGTTGTTGTTGTTGTTGTTGTTGTTGTTGTTGTTGTTGTTGTTGTTGTTGTTGTTGTTGTTGTTGTTGTTGTTGTTGTTGTTGTTGTTGTTGTTGTTGTTGTTGTTGTTGTTGTTGTTGTTGTTGTTGTTGTTGTTGTTGTTGTTGTTGTTGTTGTTGTTGTTGTTGTTGTTGTTGTTGTTGTTGTTGTTGTTGTTGTTGTTGTTGTTGTTGTTGTTGTTGTTGTTGTTGTTGTTGTTGTTGTTGTTGTTGTTGTTGTTGTTGTTGTTGTTGTTGTTGTTGTTGTTGTTGTTGTTGTTGTTGTTGTTGTTGTTGTTGTTGTTGTTGTTGTTGTTGTTGTTGTTGTTGTTGTTGTTGTTGTTGTTGTTGTTGTTGTTGTTGTTGTTGTTGTTGTTGTTGTTGTTGTTGTTGTTGTTGTTGTTGTTGTTGTTGTTGTTGTTGTTGTTGTTGTTGTTGTTGTTGTTGTTGTTGTTGTTGTTGTTGTTGTTGTTGTTGTTGTTGTTGTTGTTGTTGTCACCGCACGAAGTTGACTGTCTACAAGACGCTGATTAGACCGGTGGTCCTCTACGGCTACGAGACCTGGATTATGCTCGTGGAGGATCAACGCGCCCTTGGTGTTTTCGAACGGAAGCTGTTGGGTACCATCTACGGTGGAGTGCAGATGGATGACGGAACATGGAGGAGGAGAATGAACCAAGATGTTATGCCTCAGAACATCCCGGTGGCGCCGACTGGGATTGAACCCAGGCCTGCTGGGGTGAGATGCAATCACGCTTACCACTACACCACCGGCGCCGCTATGCTTAATATTGTCAAGCCTTTCTTCAATGTGTTCAAGCGCTGCGTCATGCGTCGCGCTAAGGTTCTTGAAGTTAGTAAGCAATTTGTGATTTGCTTCCAAAGTATTGCCAATGTTTTCTTTGATGCTTTTGATGCCATTCAGTTCCTTCAGATTAAGTTCATTTATGAACTTATTCTGGCAGTCTTGGCACAAAGGCAGCATGAAGGTTCGAAGAGTGTCTTCATGATTTCGCTGTGCACCAACACAACCTGCATGAAAGCAATTCACTATTCCGCACTTCATTACACTCGCGTCGGGTGATAAAATAAGGTTTACAATAAACACGGAGTTAGCGCGCGGGTCAGTTATTAAAATGTGGTAAAACATTGTTTTGATATTTAAAAGTATATGCAAGAGCGTCCAAACGCAAAGGTAATTCGTAACAGTATCAGATTCAGGGGGAAGGTGCATAATGCCGATGCTTAGCACTTATTGGAACCTCATGAGCACCTCATTGCCAAGAGCATTCAGACGTACGCGACGAAAAAAGGACTACGATTGGAAACTCGAAACATTGAAGTGCAAGTAGCTTGGCTTCCCGGGATATGCCGCCGATAAGAGGGCTGAAAAGAGCAACCATGCATCATGTTGAATGGAGACGCAAAACAATGCAAAACAAATTTCTCTTATACCAATGAAAGGTTGGATTTATTTCACCTTCTGCATATATTTTATATAACAAATGTTATGACAATGCAAGCAAGTTTTTCCAGAATGCATATTTTTGTATAAAACCTTCACGAGATGATTTTGAAAAAAAAACTTAGCTCGGCAAATTAGCTAACATAAAAATTAGAACATAATTTAAAAAAATATCGGCTACACCATTACAGAATCTGTTCATGTCGCGAAACATTGCAAATTCTGCATAATTCTCGTGCAAATCTGTAATATAATCTTACATTTCCTGGTTGGGCGTATCACATTACAATATCTAAGATATGGGACAAATAATCTGTCCTCGGAATTTAACGAACTAACCATAAAACGTTTGACATTGAAGAGCTTACTATCTTACAATAAAAATAATAGCCTCACGCCTACCCCAAAACGTACAATGCAGATCTCCAAAACATTTGCTCCACCTTCCAATGAAATTCAATCTCATCAATTATGTAATATCCGTTGAAATCCTATCCGTCTATGCAGTGATCCCAGTCAGCGTGAGCTCCCGTATCAATGTTTCATCGATACAATCTGATGCCCCGAAAATTGACTCCCGCGGCGATTGTAGCACATCTTTTGCCACTTTCCACCAACATCAACCCGGCACGTACTGAGTGCTTCCGTCAAACCTCGCCTTTCTCCCCACCACAGGTTGCCAAAACACCGCACACAACGTACACAAGTCATCAGCATCATCATGGCATCAGGAGCAGATTTTTCACCCACTTTTCTTGAAAAATGGCACGTTAAGATTCTAATGATAGTCACTTTTTCTTCGTGACTCTAGGCGACTCTTGGTTTTGGGTTTTTCCGTTTGCGATTTTTCTTGGCTTGTGCAATTCAGTTCCCCCTCCCTATGCTTTTCAGACAATGTGTCGTATGCATGCATACCAAAATCTCGTAATTCCGTACGTGAGCTGAATCTTAAGTTGATTGTTTGGGGCTTAACGTGCCACAGTTTGGACGATTTTTTTCTCCTTCCGGTTTCGTTTGGCATCGTCTTGGAATATCCTGGACGATGATTCGCGGGTCGCAGGATATGAGACACAGTGGAGGGATCAGCTGCCGCGAGGGAGTGAGCAAGCACTCGGTTTTCTTCCGGATCTTGAAAAGACCATTTTTTTTTCGCTCCAGCCGGAGAACGATAATACGCTGCTGACTTTTTGATATTGCTTTTATGCTCCAATAAAAGACATAGCTGCCACCGACGAGGAGCAAGTGTGCAAGGAGTGGAAAATGGTGAGGACGTGCCGAAAGCCGCAACAACCAACAAACTCGGTCGGCTCTATCGACTGGAGAATCCTTGCGAATTGCGAGGCGTGAATGGAACAAGACACGACGTTGTACGTTTTCCGACAATTGCAGATTGTATCCAGGGTTTAGCATGTGAAGGAGGAGTTGGGGAGAGTGGTAGGCAGCAGATTTTCGCACTCCATATTTTCGATGGCAATTGATCCAATTTAGAATGATAGCGATCAGCGTTAAAAATAAGTGCAGGTGGAGGAAGGCAAGCGAGTGGGTTATTGCTTCCACAATTGTATGATTCGTTGTTCTATGGTGGTCATTAATTTTATCTATTTCTGGCAATTTGACGTAACTTTTAAAGTTGTAAAGTAGACGTAAAAACAAATATATGTTCCTGATTGATTCTCGGATGTGATGTGGCAAATGCCGACTGTCACTCAACATGCAATTTTTACATCATCCCACAAAATGGAATTCCTTATCGGGCATCATCGCATCGTATTATTGGTGGCCAAATCCAATATTTCATCATAATCATGTCCGGACCAGCTGGTGCCGCCAAACACAGTTTCGTGTGAAAATTTAGGCTCTGCGGAGACAACCATCAAGCTTCTTTTGCTTGCCACCACCGTATTATGGTGGCATGTTGGAAGAAGGCAGGCACGTGTCCAATTTCTGAAGAAGCGGAAAAGATCAAACTGCGCCAAAAGTGTTGAGACCTAACTTTTGAACTTTTTTTTTCGATTCTTTCAGCCATGAAGCCATGCAGCGGAAGCGATGACGGTCCAGCTGTGTACGACATAATTCAGCGTCATTCGCTGCTGCGGAGGTGATCGCTGCTGCGGAGGTGATTAGGAATTCTTCACTGAGAACTGGCTTTCTTGGCCAGTTTTCCGGTTGCATATGTTTCTTTTCCGGGAAAGTTTGATCCAGAAAAAAAACTCTAACGCGTTCGGTCATTACAAAAGAAACAAGTTTTCTGGCAAAACTTTTTCCAAGTTGGTACGTTTTTCGATTGCGAACGTGTTGGCAAGAGCTGTTCGATTGTCAAGCACAGTAGAGCTTTGAGCTGGAAAATGTGAGTATTGTATCTTTTAATTACAAATTCTGTACGTTTGCATTGAGTTTTCCTTTGCAGGTTTAAGATGTGGTAATTGGGAAAGTTAGCTAATGAGTGCTAGCAATTGGAAAATGGATGCGATAGTTCAATAATAGTTAACATTTTTACATCACATAGCCATTAGTGTGAACTGTTTGCGCGTCTCTGCCAGTCAAGGATAACAATAACAAAACTACTCTTGACAACTGTAATAGGAAAAGCAAATCCACTCGAGGGAGTCCTGGTTGTTTTAAGAAGCAAACCTATCAAGGAAAAATAAAGGAAAAAACAAAACTTGCCTCACCGGCAGGGGAGAGATCACGTTGCAGTGAGCCCTAAAGAGAAAGTCAACAGGAGGAGTTAATTTTCCAAAGATGACACGCGTCTGCCCTTCAGAGAATGGGGTTGACATACGTCACCCAGCGACGTCAGAAGCGAGAATCACATGTCCATCGTGAGGGATTTAAAACTGTTCATCTTAGAGTGCGATTCTTCCTTGGAACAGGAAGCAGAATAAGGAAGTGCATCGTGTTTGTGCGTCGTTTTGAAACTCGTAAATGTTGACTGCGAAGATTTGAAAGCAATTAAAAATCGGTGTTTGTTCGCTTCCTGATTTGAAATCTTTTAAACAACCGGAAAATTTTCGCGTTCGGCACATTAAAGTCAGGTTGCCACCCTCATTGATTGATGAAAATTCGGTTGGTAGCAGCAGTGACCCTCATTCTCGGGAAGCATAACTCAAAGAAATTTTAATCTTCCGTCTATGTCGCCCCAAATATGATGACGTACCCGTCACCAGCACAGCATGCATTGCACGGTTGCAAGGAAATTAAATTTTGGAGATTTTGTGTCATCTCCGCCCTTTAATCTGAAGTATAAGATTAGCGCCTACGAAAGAGTATTTTTAGGGGGACCGAAAGTGTGGCATCAGATGCAAGATTTTCTGCATGCAATCAACCAAACTATAATTGAATTTCGGTGGCGTGAAATCGTCCCCATTCTCGCTTTAGGATAGGCATTAGAAATTTTAGGGTGAATCTGGAGTGACGATTGCTTGATTTTCTTAAATGCGTGGTGCCAAGATGGGGGTTTTCAGGACATGACTCTTGGCATAATGCAATCAATATTGTGCATAAAAAAAAAAAAACGCAAATACTATTCTATCGCTTGTGATTAAGCGTGGGTTTCTTGACAGAACCAGCAGCGTTCAAAACCAATGGATCACCATGTCCTGTGAGTTTTGATTTCACAGCT
>NW_027040710.1:4855000-5305000 GCF_037179485.1 Ochlerotatus camptorhynchus | reverse complement strand
TGTGTAGGAAGTTGGTTAATTAATTTTGAATCCTAAGCTTCGGTTTCAGGTCGCTGCATAGATGTAGTCTGCACTTTGGCAGCAGTTCAAATCGAACTTGTTCCGGGTAGGAATTTCAATTTTCTTACATCAGCAGCAGCGGGATCAAAAGCTGAAGGCGTAACGGAAAATTTAGAATCTACCGTTTCATTGCATCCGACCAGATTAGGCGTTTCTGATAAGATTTGTCGTTTAATCCTAAGTGAGTGTAGGTAGATTTCATGCAAATTTTCATCGTCTTCGTGGGAAGATGTCTCGATTCAATTGAAATCAAACCTAAATTTCCCCCCAAAAATAATGCCGCCCCTCCAAAAGTAACATATATAACCATCATTTCTGCAGCATTCGGTTCATGTTGTCAAGATAAGGAGGTCTTTCGGGAAACTTTCTGCTCCAGACAAAAAAAAAAAAAAGAAAGAAAAAGAAAGAAAACAACATCCAAAGGTTAATCCCATTCGGTGATGCTTCACTTTATTTCACTTTTGTAGCATCAGCAGTTTAGCGATAAACCTGTAACATTTTGCTTGCTTTTAAATTCAGTTTGTATTGTTGAGCTGATGTGCTTCTCCTTTTTTCAACCAGCATCCCGTTTCTTCTCATTCTTTTTTACATTGCACTAAACAATGAGATTTCGCCTGCTCCTCCGACCAACTAACCCCCACAGGGTTGAAAGAAAAAGCGGAAATAAATTCGAAAGGTGCTTATCAAGATCGAAGCATTGGCGTTATATTTTCAAATGTCGCCGTGCGCTTGTGTCACCGGCAATGGGAGACTTTCAAATCACAGTATTTTCCTCCATTTAGTTTGTTGTGTTGGAAACCCGGAAGGGGTCGTAACTCTTTCCTGACTCTGGACTAGCGAGTCTTTTGCTTCCGCATTGAAAAGTTACTCACGTTTGAAGATTTGTGTGAATGGATGAGCGGGGCAAAAGTTTTTTTTTTTGGTTCGTAAATTTAATCAAACAGTTCGGCAGAAATGTCCCACGCCTCTTTTCACCCTAAGCGAATCAGAAAGGGACGTTTTTGTCAACATTAGATGTATGCTCACAGAGAGAGAGGGTCGCATTTCGATTCGATGTTGTCATCTAATCAAGCGGAACGACTGTGACTCGCTGATTTAATTAACAAATTACAACGGAAAGGCGGAGAACAATCAATTCAGACGATCGTCGTCAATCGTTGAATCATGGTGGATAATTAACTTAAAAAAAATGAATGCTGACACTGATGGGTGGTTGGATTGATTTGGGAAATTGTTTGAAAATCTGTCGTGATTTTGTTGCACAGTTAGTGGAACGTGTATGGCGTTGCTTTGGTCGATTGAATTTATTTTTCAATGATATCATTCGGTGAGTGACAACAGTGTGATTCCAAGCAGAGGAATCAATTTGCCAAATTGTCCTGCTTGGAGTAAATCTGATGATGTTGGGCTCAGTTTTATTATGATTGTTTGTACTGCAATCATTTTTGGCCTGGATTTGGCCATAGTAGAAATGTGACAGGTTTTTTTTTTCAGTAGTGTGACATTTCCAAATTTTCTGAACTTTAAAGCTATTTATGAGAGACCAAGCCAGAGAGATTATGGTGATCCGATGGATATAAAAGTTTTCAGAATGTCATCATACCAGCTTAATAGGCTCCTGTTGAAACGGAAATCGACATTTCTCTCAATCTTTTCGGAACCAACTACAGGGATCCACACCTTTCTAACATTTCACGTTATATTTCAAATGGACAGGATTTTGAATAATTTAGTGTAATCGTGCTTTACACCATTTTTGGATTTACCTGAACGACGACTGGAAAAAGTGATTAATTATAATCTAAATCTTAAGATGTTCCATCATCGAAGAGCTGAAAATAAACCTAAATAATTTGGATCAATAGGTTCAGCCTGAACGAAGGCTGAAAGACCTGAATTTAATGGTGATGCATCATCGAAGCCCTGAAAATAAACTTTAATAGTCTAAAGCAATAGATTCAGTCCGAATGAGGACAGACAAAAGTGAATCTAAAGTTGTTCCAATTTAGAAGAGCTGAAAATAAACATAAATAATTTAAATCAAAAGATCAAGCCTTAGTCTTCGTGTGAATCATTATAATACAAATAAGATCTCCATCATCGAAGGGCTGAACATAAATTTAAAACAATAAATTCAGCCTGAACGAAAGTTGAAAAAAGTGAACCCAAAGATGTTTCATAATCAAAGAGCTAAAAATTAACTTAGATAATTTAAATCATTAAATGCAATAACAGTTTTTTAACATCTGTGTCACAAATGTTGTGCTGTTAATTCTTAATCTGAATGGATAATTTGACACGATTAACCATTCATCCATATAATTTTCACTATCACCCGGCCGGCACTTTCATCACTAATGCCAATCAGCCAAAGGTCAATATCATAAACTGCATGAATGTGTGGCATCAAAACTCATTCAATCATACTAAATTATGGTGCACAAGATATAAAATCAACAAAATCTGACCACCGATGCACAACAACACAACAAAAGGATAATCGAGAACACTGAAGGAACAGTAGAAAAGGGCCCATCAGTATTTGTAAACAAACCGTTCTAAAGGAAACGTACATCAATGACGTAGCATACGAGGGTTTCATAAGTTGTGACATGACGAATTAGGTACAGCAAAATACACTAAGAGGTGGAGGGGACTATAATTGGGCAACAATATGCTACATCTTCAATGGATGGTCCCTTAAGCGCACGGTAGTTTGGTATCATTAACCTTTCTTCGGTATCATTTTCATATTTCTTTTGCTAACACAATGATCATTCACTTTAACCCTTAAATGCGCACGATGTTTCAAAAAAACATATTACAATAATTATCCTTCTACAACACGTTTTCTTCTCTAAAACTAACCAGTATGCATAAATAATAGAGAAAATGAGCGTTTTAATCTGAATATATAGGTATGTTGTTTTAAAACAACATTGCGTCCTTATCAGATAATAAACAGTAAGAAATTCAAATATGTATTGTTAAAACAAATCACTTTTTATTGTCAGATTTGATCTTCATATACTTACAAATCGTGATGATATTTGTAGAAATAATTGCTATTTCTGGTATTGCACAAAGAAACTCCACACTTTTGACAGAAGTTATAGGTAAAACCTTTACAATTTGAATATTTGCATCGGCTCTGCTTATCTGACCACCTCGTCCAATGTGAAACTTGATCCAGTCGAACATCTTTAGTTGGTACTGGCTGCGCAGAAGTTTCTGCTCAATCCCTGAGCTATTCGGTCTACCACGTTTTGTAGATGGCAAACCAAGGTTGCAGAGAGTGTCTGCCAACTGTAGCCTGAATTTCCGGAGAGTCAAAATATCTGAATTATTTTCAAGTGAAACCTTCTTTTTTTTTTATTATAGTCACTTTAACGCTCTTGGGTTATTCGTGACTTGTCCGGGGGTGAGATTTGGACTCGTGACTTTGGCGTGTGAGGTATGGATGCTAACCACTACGCCGAGGTCACCCCCTGAAACCTTCTTGTAGATTATCCACGCATTCACGATAGCCATATCTAGCAGGTGATAGAACATGCGAATCCACTTGCGACTTCTTGCTGTTATTCGGTAACGACCAATGAAGCTATCCATAAGGTCCACTCCACCCATGTGCGCGTTGTATTCCCTTGCCGCTTTCGAACATTGCACAGTGGTCCAGAATGCAGATTTAGGTGGAATGATATGTTTTGAGCATGAAATTGGAACTTTAGACTAAAAGTCACTTCTACAAAGTTGTTCCTTATAGTTAGGCTCTCATTTTTATGACAATGAATTCTAGGGTGGTTCCTATTATCATTAAAATCAAAAATCTAACTTTTTTGTTTGAATAAATTAAGATATACATTCTTTGGCAAAGTTATAGCTGAGCTAATTTCAAGCAACTTTGCTGAAAACAACTTTTTTGTATCTCTTTAATTGGCCGGTTTAGAGCTATTTTCTTGAATTGAGTTAGGGTGGCTCTTAAAAAAACAGTTTTTTTGCTCTATTTTTCTTATTTCGAATTTCTCAGCAAAGGTGTCTTCAGATAACATTTAGATCTTAAGAAGGTGCAAATTTTTTCTGCACAAAACTTGTCAATATCTTTCGTCGATCAAGAGTTATTGACGTTTTTATACTAAAAATATGCACTTTTCAAATGCTAATATCTCTGTTTGGGGCAAACAAAAAAAAAGTTTTTTTTGCAGCATTTGAAAGGGAGTATGTTGTTCTCAATAATATGAAAAAATTGGAGGTATGTTATTTTTTAAACTCGTATAAAATCAATTTGAATTTATTCATATTTTTTACTATATTTGAGTATATCCTTTTTATTAGAAGAGATACAGGCAACAAATCCAGCTATAAAACATTCGTCTTAAAGAGTTTTAAAAGTCAAGAGATACAAAAAAGTTGTTTTCAACAAAGTTGCTTGAAATTAGCTCAGTTATAACTTTGCCGAAGAATGTATATCTTAATTTATTCAAACAAAAAAGTTAGATTTTTGATTTTAATGATAATAGGGACCACCCTAGAATTCATTGTCATAAAAATGAGGGCCTAACTATAAGGAACAACTTTGTAGAAGAGACTTTTAGTCTAAAGTTTTAATTTCATGCTCAAAACATATCATTCCACCTAAATCTGCATTCTGTACCACTGTGCATTGTATGGATGTTCGTTTATGTGTTTTCTTGTCATACCTGGATATTGTGCTGACTGGTTCCGCTCCAACATATGTGGACAAAAAATTGACAGGTTAGTTATCCTTCCAAACTATCGCACTAACTTGGACACCATCAACAGTTGTAATACATTCCTTGTGAAAACCTCTAGGATTATTCTTCTTCATAATTTCCTTCTTATCCAGCAGTTTCATATTTTTCAATCGGTTTACCCTTACTGTACCGAGGGAATGGATGCCTTCTTTGGCAAGATGTGTTACCAGAGGAAGGGAGGTGTAGAAATGGTAAAAGTACAAAATATGGTTTACGTTGCGCAGCATGAATCGTATCAATCTTGTAACTACATTTCCGGTTTCACCCAAATTTGGCTCACCTGATAACAGATTCATATGCTTACTGCTACCAGAATAAACTTCGAAGTCATGAGCAAAGCCATTTATGCTACAAAGAAGAAACAACTTGAAGCCCCATTTGTGTGGTTTATTAGGTAAATACTGCTTCATATAGAGAGTCATTTTATTTATTTTATTTATTTATTTCGTCAACGTAGCACACATTTGCTCATCGACAGATAACTTCTGTTCCATGGGTACTTTGCCGAAACTTTCTCCAAGGGATTCTATAACTGGTCGTATTTTATAGAGTCTGTCGTGTTGAGGGTCTTCCTTAGGCAATATTCCTTCGTTATTGTGGAAATGAAGACTAGATCCAATTTGAGGAATGCAGACTGAGACATAGTTGACCAAATAGGATCATAACCATATTTGCTACACCAATATGACTTCATATTCGGTAGCTTAGCTACCGAGCTGTATATCAATATACTCAGATATTTATTCAAATCGGTTCTGGTGATGCATACCTGATTGGAGATATTCGTTTGAGCTGCATAAATATAGCTTTCGTCGACGATTTTGTCCCTCAGGTCCGTTGTGAAGAAATACGAGAAAAAATCGTATGGCGTATCGCATTCCAACAACTCATCGGGTAACCTGGCATCACCCTGGAAAATTATCTTATCTTGATCGAAGTCCATGTTTCCGTTCTGCCAGATAGGCTTAGCAATAGTCCTTTTCAAAGGTTTGACAGAGGGTCTAGCTTGTTCATTCGAACTGAATTCCTCATCTGAAAGTTCTTCCGGGACAGGCTGTCATCATCGTCAAATTCTGAGTCGGAGTCATCGAGATCTTGTATAAATTTGTGTACCGATGTATAGTGCTCATGCTCATCCTCAAAATATGAATCTGACTGGTTAAAACCATCCTCAGAATCATCGTAATTCTCCAAATATCGTCGAATCTGTTCATCAATAGAACATGCCATTTTTACCTAGAAGGAATTAAAAGAAGCTGTAAAAGCGCAATGTTGTTTTAAAACAACATACAATGTTTGGACAGAAAAACGCATGTTTAATTGTTTCTTTCGCCATCACTCGCTTTAGATAACATAATTTACTATAGATTAGTAAATATTTTAAACACTTACCTGTATTTATCGCACGAAATATTTGAGCTAAAATAACGTATGTCTAACTTATCATGGGTATTCGCATGTTTTGACAGTAAAAATCTGAACAACAAACTTTGACACAGTGCTTCCAGTTTACTTATTTTCTCAATTGAAGATTTAAGAACTACTACAATGCATCATTTATTGGAAAACTTGTTAAATTTATGTTATCTGGATCGTTTTCCGGTATGTTGTTTTAAAACAACATTGCACATTTAAGGGTTAACGGGTGTTCAATAAAAAATGAGAATAACTTCAGTGCCGTCCAGCGCTCTTGTGAGAGCATCGCGACTAAGTTGCGTCGTACGGCTGACCAGGGCTTCTTCTCCAATATTCATTGACGTTTTTTTTGAAGAATAAACGTTTTTTTTAAATAATAAATACTGAATCTGTTGATTTTTTTTTAATAGTGTTTGACTGAAAAAAATCTCATTTTTTATTGAACATCCGTTATTAATCCCAGATACAAGCTTAACCTGCATGACTGAATGGGTCTGCTTTATCTATTGTTTTAAGAACAAACCACACTCGCGAGAAAAAAAGCTAACTCTAGGATTGGGAGATTTTTAGGGAAAGATCGATCTTGACCGATAGATTTTAATTACGGCACTATAATCGATCCCTCGATTTGATTCGTACCATTTACTCGATTTATGCTGGATCGATCTTTTTTGCGTAATTATATTTTTGGCACTTTAAATTAAACAACAAATGTAACATGTACATTTTTATTAACTCGTGTTTTTTGAGAGATTTGTTAGTTTATCATAATAATTGACTTAGAGTTATCTAAAATGGAGAATCGATTTTTCTTACACAAAAGCAAATAAGACCTATTCAAAAATCAATCGAGGAATCAGCAAGAGAATTAACGCCACGAAAGCTCGGTAACGTTAAACTATAGATACTATAGGTTCCATAGATAAACGGAGGCAAAGTATAATGTAGCCAAACGAACTGTCAGTTAGTGTAGCCAAACGAGCATGATGTCATCATGGTGTTGTTTGATGGAGAAGTATTGTTATATTATGAGCACAAAACGCTTTCCACACTCCACATTCCGATTTATTTCACGGACAAGGGAAGAAAGAAAGATAAAGCAAACCATTCCTCGATTCATTGTGACAAAGATTTGCTTCGCACTTCATTTTGAACTTGTACGCAACGCAACAAAACTATTCTGCACAACAAAGAGCTCTATGATGGCATGAACTTTTTTTCACGGATGCCAGTAAGATCATTTATTTTTCATGGTTGCCAAAACAACTGTTTGTGCCTCCGCTTATCTATGGAATCTATAGTATCTATACGTAAAACTAGTCGTCTTTGTTGTCTTTATAACTGTTGTAATGCACATCACATTTGCATTGTCAAACTTATTGGGTTTAACATCAGAACTGAGACTATGTTGATGCTGATTTTGAGGTTAAGTTCATTTACATTTATCAACTGGTTTGGGGTGAAAGGGATGTCAGACGGTTTTAGAAAGAGTCTTCAAAAAGATCGAAAAAATAACTTCAAATGTATTCACCAACACTTTTTAATTTGGCGAGGGGGGGGGGGCGAGGGGTGGTACCAGTTTGCATGGAGTGGCGAATATCGTTCCCCTCGATTAACTATTCATTTTTTTTCAGGATTTTGAAAATTTCTCAAGTTCCTGTATCATGACTAAGGGGCTGTCCAAAAACTACGGAGAGTAGGCAGTGCGTGTGATCGAACGTGACGTTTGTTTACTTTTTTTTTCCTATAATCAGTTGCTGATCTGGTTAAAACTATGCCCAAGACACGATTTTTAGTTCCTCAGCAAGTTGACTAAGACAGAAAAAGTCCTGCGAGAGCTGCATCTCATTATATGTAGCTCTACGTCCCTGTTATTTGCCGTTGACAAGCTGCTCTGAAGCCAAGACGCCTTCCTTCGGATGGGAAGTAAAGCCGTTGGTCCCGGTTTATGAGTTGATGGGTCGATAGGTAGGGTCCAGGTGTGGGAGCTGCCTCCCTGGGGTCAGTAGCATTGGTGCTGAGCACGGAAAACAAGATCGACGGAAAACAAATCAAGGGAAAAAAATAATAATAATAATGGCGCTATAGCCCTACGCCATAAAAGGTTAGGTCGAGAGTTAGTGCTCATGTCCCAACCGTCAGAGGAAAATGGAGCATCACTTAACCTTTTTAGCTTTGATGTTTCGAACAAAAAACCAATCATATTATAACCAAAAACGGAACGTACACGCTAATCCAGTCAGTAAGGTTTTACTGAGTTTTTGAATTACGGAACTGTTCGGTTAAAGTTCATCTTGCCCCTTAAATGCTGCACGTTTTGGTATGTGTGACGCATCTTCGATGTGAAACATATATCAAAGAGACAAGAAAAATGATGGAGTTATATCAATCATTTTCTAGGATGCTTTCAAGAACTGGCTGTGGTGGTATTAGATTAAATTATATTAGATGACTAAGGGGCTGTTCAAAAACCACGTATACAGTTTATATGAATTGGAGATGGGAGTGGTTGTGAAGTGTTTTTTAAATTTTTTAATGGATTGATGAGTTAAGTCAATGACTAGACACTGAAGTTTGCTAGTAGTAAACGAAATACGTATCTATTAAATTTTTGTTTAAGTGATAGTGAATGTAAAAAGTAACACATCTGCTCGTCATCAAATATCATCATCAATAGAAGTGGATTCTTACACCACTTTTGGCTATGTTTTAAATTTGTTTTCACCGCATATGTATGCGTTTCTGGTGCCATATATTTGAATGTGGAAATGGTCGTAGAAGAACAGGATGGTTCTCACATTACAGTAGAATTTCATATCTATAAAGAGCTAGAAAAATGGCCTATCTGCTTTGATCGATTCTCTTTTGATAACTACGGCAATGCAATCAGTTTTCGTGCTAATTTTGCCACATAGCATAATAAAGGAGGTTTTCATCTATCGTCCAAAACGTCAAATGCAACAAGGAATGTTGTTACCACAAACGAAGTGACAGACGACTAACTGGCGAAGAAATCCATTAAAATAATGTGGTTCAATGCAATAGAATTTTCTTGGCAGCTTGTGGGTTAGTTTTTTTGTTTTGATTTGAACAAAGTTGATTTTGTGTACAATGATTCTTTGACAGTGTGCAAAGAGTGTATCATTTTGTCATTTTTTTTATGCATTTCAGTTTTGAGTAGACTGAAAGAGATAGAACCAAAACATTCTAATACATTTGGTGAAAATGCTAGTACAATTCAGTAGTAGTGTTGCCATGTGGTACAATCCAGTAGTAGTGGTGTTGCCATGTGGTACACTGAAAATTTGAAATAGCAGGTTAGTCACCAAAGTTTTCGAGCCGCTCCGTCTGTCACTTCGTTTGTGGTTGTTAAAGCTGAGTTATTAACGGAAGAGAAAGTCGATGAAGACAATCGATCAAAGCAGATAGGATAAAAAGGATCCAATATCACGCGTGATATTGAGAGTGTATGAGAGCGGAAAAATATTATTTGATCGATGATTTTGCCAACACTGCTCATATTCTTGAAAACGTAGTTAACTCATAGACTGAGTAAAACTTTACGAGATTTTACAGGAATTTGTTTTCTAATATGAGCAACAGCTCGATGTACATATGAAATTAGTACACGGCAAAAAGTTTTCATGTAGTTTCCATTGGGAATGCAGATTAAATTTTTCCATTGACAAAAACAATGACATCTATCTGATCTATCACATATCATTCATGTGATCACATGAGTTCTATATGATAAATCACTTAAATTTCATTTGACAAATAAGGTTCATGTGATTTTGTGGAGCAATTCCCAATTATGATATCATTGGATATGTGATTGATTCTTTGAGTGTATACTTCTTGTTGTTGTTTATTAATTTATTTGATAAGGCTCAACCGAATTAACTTTACAGAGCCGAGGATTCTTGGTCACTATACAATACATCTTAAAACTATAGTCAAAAGGTACAACATAATAAACACTTTATCTTCCGCTATCCAAAAAGCCTCCTCCATCAGAACTGGAGCCGTATGGCAAATTGTTGTACGCCAACGAGGGTCAGAGCGCGTCCATTGCAGCAATGGACGCAAAACGTGGTCAGCACTCACACACTCATCACGAAACGGTTGCTTTCCAAAGTCGACGACGCATCGACCGAAAGAACTGCTGATGAAGAACAATGAGGAGGACCACACAATGGTTGCTGCCGAGAAAACAGACGATCGCGTAGCACACATCGAGAGTGGCCTGCTTTTGTCGACAGCCAAGTGAACACTGAGTGTATACTTCTTGAATGAGTAGATTTTTCGTCGATTTTTGTCATATTCGAAAAGATTTATGAGGCTCGGAAATTTTACTACGTTTATTAGAGTTTGAGTAATTTAATCTTAAATTTGCGTCGATCTTATATGCCATGTAGTGCGGAAATCCATTAGTTACTTAGTACTGGTCCTTTTGCACGCCAGCAGCGGGGGAACGAGCACATCTTAGTGAGAGATTCGATTCAAGAGAAATTTATACGCTTATTATTACGATTCAAAACACTTCATGCTCAAAAAGTGTAGATGAGTCAGGATCAGGTTCAGTGCTGAGATTTGACATTGTCATTGACAGACTTTTGTGCGATATTAACAAAATTATTCATCACATAGTCACTGATATACTTGATTCTCAAATAACCTTCGGCAAAATATCATTCATTTTTTCGTCAATGACAAAGATACCTATTAACAAAAAGTGCAATTTCGTGTATTCAGAGTCCCATTATTGTTATCCAAGTAGTTCAGGACGTAGATGCCTGTTTACTCTAACGGCACCATGTAATTGTGTTGCTGAAGTCATTTAATCTCGTTACAAGTTTAGATAATATAAGAAATCTACACATTTTCGTTACTGACAGCATTGTCATTGACAATTGACATGGTTTGCCTTGACTGTGACTGTTAGCTCAAATGAGTGACCAAAGCAAAATTGTCAATATCACCGTGTATTGTCGAGATTTTGTAGCACTGATCAGGGTTGCTGAAATGATTCAGATAGGAAGGAATATCGAAATAAAAAATAAATAAAGATCATCGAGAAATGGAGAGTACTGTACAACGAAGCCAAGTATGATGAATTGGCGCTAAACACTAACACTGTTGTAACGATTTTATAAATACAATTTTAAAATAAGATATATCAAGCAACATATTCATTACATATTTCAAAATAATTACACACCTGGGGGAGAAAAACTTAGCTAAATATAACACAATTTGCTGATACCAACCTTTTTGCCTTTCTCGTACACCAAGATATGATATCACTTGAAAAACACAATTTCGTTCGACGACCCGGAGTGACGAATGGCATATAACAATAGACTCATCTCAACGGGATAAGAATATGTATCTGTTTGTGTGTATATATGCATGTATGTATGTATGTAAGTTCATATGAGTGTAACTCACTCAATTTTCGCATAGATTGCTTGACCAATTCGAGTGAAACAAGTACCAGAAGGTGTGTTTCAGATCCCCACAGATCGATATTGATTTTTTTTCTCGATCGGTATATGGTTCCAAAGATATGAACAAAACTGTGAATTCCAGATTCCACTGGGGAATTCGTAGAAGATTGATGTATCAAAAACTCATCATGCGACACGTAAATCACATTAGAATTTTACTATAAGATCAATCGTGGACATATTCAGCCCCAATGATCACAATTGTTTCTTTCAGATGGGCCCCTCGAGAAGTGGACAGATTTTGGAACTCAACATAATGATTAGTGCAAGTGTTTATATTGATTTCCTTAATTTATAGCTTACCCTATCTTTTGAAAAAGTTCGTTATGGGGTTTCCTCTTTCCACATTTTTACGACTCTTATTCAGGTATAAAACGGCGAAAATGGCTGCTTCGTTTAGCACTAAAACTGCAGGAAAATAATAAACAACTTTACACGGCGATGCACCCGCTAGTGGGTGTACGTTAAACGGCACTACTCTCTATAAAAGTGACAGCTCGTTCGTGTGGTGGATCTAATGCGTGATGCAAAATGCATCGCACGTGTAATTTGACTAAAGATGTAAAACAGAGTCGCCAAATTTTAAAATTTTCGCTTGTTTGTAAATATCTGTGAAAAAAACTAAAAAGTCTGTAAATGTCTGTAACGAAAAAAATGTCTGAGAAAAAAAGAAAAAGTCTGTAAATTCACAGACATGTCTGTAAATCTGGCATCTCTGGTGGAAACCCAAGAAATATTGCAAGTTTTATCGTGGCTTTAAATCATTCTAAAAGTGTAAATCATGCTCTTCAGACCCCTCATAAAACACCAATGTTTATTTGGGAATCCATCATGCGATACCTCAAATCACATTACTATTAGTAAGTAGTGTCAAATAAGAGGAATATTGAAAGATAGTCCAAAATCTTAGATATTTTTAAGGTGAAGATTCCAATTTCTAAACATTCCTAGTCTAGAACTCTATTCAACATTAGAGTAATGTTTCTTTGAGTCCTTGATTTTTGAACAATTTTCATGGTCATTCTGTGGAATATCCTGAAACATGAGCGATTTATGATTTTTTTTAATTGAGCATGATAAATCAAAGCCTCGCATCGAAAAAGTTTATTCGTTTCGGATTCCGCAATATAACTCCACATCAACAGTGAATTGAATCATCTGAGTCAGCTTTACCTGTCATATTTAATAAAAATCGTATCTAGATACTGAGATTTTCAGTTATGTGCAGTGGACCAGTGCTTCGTTGCATTGAATGACAACGATTGAATTGCTTTTAGCATATTTTTTTTTCAATAATCGTAGCATTATTCAATGTTTTCGATTATCTCGATTACTTGGAATGTTCCATTTAAACAAAAAACGCTTGATTTTCAGATTTGATAATCGATAATAATAAACTGCGTACACAGATATTGAGAAGATTTATATTCTCCCCTCAATCGTCCACCTCTCCAAAGTGTCTCTGTACTCCACGGTCCCAGCTAATTTCAGCATACAGGTCGATGAAACAAGCTATTACGTAGCATTGTATAGGACAAACATGACAAGAAACGAATCAGTACCCAAGTTATGAACGAAAAATAAAGTCGATGAAGAGAATCGATCAATGGTACTTAGGGCCTAATGCTTTGTTATGTTTGAGTTGTCGGATGATGTTAAATTGATTAATTTATTGTTTATTTAGAATTTTGACAACACGTTTGCTCGTCAAAAAAAAAAAAAACAACTGGACGATTGGGTGAAAAAGATCAATCTTATATTGATTTTATTTCACACCCATCGAAACACCCCACGGTAATTTCAAAGTTGACAATTGTACCCTTTTTCAAATTTCCTTTCAATTATCGCCAACGGGAACGTAAGAAAAGGTCCAAAATACATTTCAAACATCGGGACTCGACCGCAAGTCGACAGATGCCACGCACCAGCCGGGAAGCGCCCTAAGTTGTTTTTAACAGATTCATGTTCCCTCGAAAAATTTACGTTTGGCGACAAGTACACCAACAACAGCAGCAGCAGCAGCAGCAGCAGCACTCAGCACGAGACGCATAAAACATGTAAATTATATAGCTAGTTATGCTGCCGGGAACAATCTTTTTCGCCGCATTTGTATAGTTTACCTCTCCGCAGCACACTATTTGCCTGGTTCCTGTCTTTCAGTTTGTGTCGCAGTTGTTCCCAAAGTGCGCTTCAACGCGCGTATACACGTTTATTAAATTGTAATTACATGTTTGACAAACGTTTTCATTAACCCCACATGGTGCCCGTTTGTCAGGATTTTTCTTCTTCTGGGTTTCGTTGCTTCCCTCCGACAGTTGGGCGGGTTTTGCAACGGTCCCTAAACTGCACGAAATTAGAAAATCGTTTTCACCCCCTCCGAAATACGGGAAGAGGTTCGTCGGCCCGTTTGAGAAATTAAAACGTTGTCTCTAAATCCATTACAAGTACGATTTTAGAATCCATTTGGATGCTGGTCGACCCTTGGCATGAAGATTTTTAAATTTAGAGAACTGCTGTGCTAATAACTTCATGTCTGTTAGAAATATGTACGCGTTGAATCATTCGAGGGCTTGTTTCCGTCCTAATGCCGGCTCTCGCCAGAAACCCGGTTGAGTTTGAAGTCGATGTTTGTTGGTGAATCGTTAATCCGTGCCCTGACAGCCGTAGTCATGGGATTAAGTGCGTTTGATCATAATTTTCACCATTCGCTGTTGGTGTTGACAAAGTTGACTCTGGTTTGGTCCCATGAGTCTCGAGAGCTTAGCTTATTTATAGTATTGTGACACCTGGAGGTCTCGCCATGAAACTGAACTAGAAGAATCTTCACAGTTGATGATGATACTGCTAAATGGGACATTTTTTATGACCGACATGTAACATCCCTGCTCTCGAAAGAAATATGTCCGAATTATACCAACGACACAATTCCACATTACTGAAACAGTAAAACGTTTCTGTTCTAAAAAAGTCAGATATGAAAATAAAGCTTATCTTAATTGCCTCAAAGAAATCGCAATGCTACAGTAGGAATTCTGTGGGGCGGGAGGAGAGCAACAAAAGAATCATCCCTTTAATTCCTTGTGGGATTTCAGTTTTCCGCTCTGGTTTTTCCACCACCATGGCTTTTATCGCATCCCAAACACGCCACACATGTGGTACGAACGAACCTTCGTCTAGGCCCAAACTCTTAAATCCAGTTCCAATTTGTTATCTAGCAACTACCTTCACGGTCGGGGTAGAAGGTTCAATAATCGTTCAGCACAGTTCCAAACTAGGCAGACCGCGTGGGAGTGAGAGAAGCCGGTCGTCCCCTCAGTCCCTGAAACACATACCTAGGACAAATTGTAGCCGTTTTTGATCTATTCAAAAGGGCACAGTTCGGTATCATAATTAATATCTCCATAATCCTCATCATAATAAGCAGTAAATGCCGCAAATCGGGTTAAGCGGATTAAAGTCCTGTCTGGGTGCTCCGGGTTCCGATGGAGGATGTGTGTGTGTGTGTTGTTGGTGTTCATTACACTTTCATTTACTGTTCATGGGAAGGTTTGTGCGTGATGGAGTTTATCATTTCATTCTGTACTATTATTTTACAGACCCGGCGAGAGCGGCGGACAAGCGAAGGCAGGAGTTCATCAGCATATTTTGCCTGATGTTATTATGATATCGAGCAAAGGTGATTCATATCCATTAGCTGTAACTAACACGATTTCAAAGTCCGTTTGAGTGGAGGAGCCATGTTTGCCTTCTCGATAGAGTTTTCATTCACCACACACAAGCAATTGACATTGACTGATAAATCATAATTGGAAACAGCTTTAGTATGTAGCAGAATTTATTCTGGATAATGGGTTCTGATTAATTGGAAGCTTGGAAGGTAAAAGCAACTGGTTGAAGTTTTATTTCGAGTACATGATTCCTCAAAAGAGCGCAGTGAGGGATGCCATCCACCCATCGCTTTTTAGAATAAACGAGATTTGTAACGTAGTTGCAACAATAACCAACGGAAAACTTGACGCGCAAGACGAGATAATCGAACGATTATGCTACATAATACTGAAACAAGCAAGAAATATGATAAATTCCCAATTTAAACCCAAATTTACGACAATCAGATACGGCGCCCAGACATAAAAATGATGAAGGTGAAACTAAATTGCTCCCCGGAACCAGCTGTCCACCACAATTCCACCGGGAATCATATAAGTGTCCTGTTCCGCAATTTTCCGTGGAGGCTGAGGAAAAACGTATCGCATAAGAGTGTGGCGGGGACGGCAAAAACGAATCACTTTTTATTGCCAAATAAATATTATAACCCAAAGTTGGAAAAAGTCTTACTCCCTCTGCTCCGTTACCAAACTGACAGACAGGCGAGGGCCATTATCTCACGCAGAGATTTGCTATACACTTCACTTGGGACCATTTAAGGTTAAATGGTCTCTCTTCGAAGGCCTGATGCTGCTGGTTATGGTGAAATATGACAGCGAACCCCGCCGGAGTCGAAGCCCGGGCTAACTGGATGGGGTATGGGTGTGTGTGTGATTTATCAGTGATTAAAAATGGGCCGTCTCTCCGGCCAAATGGGACACAGCGGAAAATGGTAGGTAAACTTACTGTTTACTTTTCCATCAGTGGGGAATGTTTTCTTTTTTCCTCCTCTGGCTGTTTCGGTCCAGACGTGTCCAGAGCAAAGGCAGTGAAAAAGTTTGATCAAAAGTGAGCTGTCGCACGTTTTGCTTTTTATATATTCTTTTGACTTTATGAAAGATTAACAGCTTCCAGAATTGGACAGGCAACAGAGAAAAAAAAGGCATCGTGAATTAAATTATAAACAGAGCGAGACTAGATTTTCATCTGTGGTATTTATTTACTATTTACCAAAAGGCATTCTTTTTAGGAGCCGACGACCGTCCAACGACCGTCAACAGACAGGGCAGGAGATGAGAAACAAACCCACCACATCATAAAAGCTTGGCACTGACTGCTGTCGGTCTAATGGGATGTATTCAAAGCAGATGCGCGATTGATGCAACGTTTCCAATTATATTTTTTTTTGCTGGGTTCAATTGATTTTAACAGTGATGTTGGGGGAAATTGAAATTTTGATGTTTGCATTTGGTGAGTTATTGAAACTGTATGGTTTGAATATGTGAATCCTGGTCAGATTTCCAACGATCCTGATAATAGATCTTACCTTAGCCTAGACGGAGTTCCAGTTTCATCGTTTTATGTCTTGTGGGAGCTGATATTATCTGGCCTTGAAATTTCGAGGAGATAGTAATATCAATCTAAAGTAAGGTTTCCACGCAGCGAAACACCTTATAGCCATGGACTGCACTCAATGATCAACTGTAGAAGTGTTCAAAAAAACATTAAGTTGAATCAGACGTCAATTGTAGATGGGTCTTGGTAGTCATGAGAAGAGAGTAGGGCAGGGATTTGATTAAGCTACTTTCATTTACTAAATACGGGATTCCCATATCAACCCTATATAATTTAAACTTTCATCTTTTTTGATGACTTGTAGTCGGCACCGGTGGTGTAGTAGTTCTGGGTTCAATCAAAGCCGAGATAGGTGGGAATTTTCTGAGCCATAAACATCTCTGGTCACGTCTTTCTTCGGAAGAGAAGTAAAACCGTTGGTCCCGGCCCATGTGTATTGAATGGGTGCGATATCCTACGCATTTGTGGAAGCTATTTTTCTGCACATTCGATTGCCGTCAATGGATGGCAATCGATGTCCGTCGGTGATTGGCACTGGATTGCGGAACAGGGGACGACGTTAAGTAAAGGAATATGATGACTTCTGTAACAAGCTACAGGCTATCAACAATTCAAGAGAACGTTTAGGCGTTTAATAAAACTAAATTGGAACACGGCCTGGAAGTCCCCATACAATTGTGAGGGGTACTTTGACTGTCGAGCTTGACCTGTAATTATAATCTAGCAGATTTCTCTAGATTTTTCGGTCTCGGCGTAGAGGTTAGCATCAATATTTTGCACGCCAAAGTTACGAGTTAAAATCCAATGAACTTCTTTCTTCCCGAATTTGTTCCTCATTTTCATTGAACCCGAATCGTTATCGCTGCTGCTGCTTATGAACGTCGTTTCCCGTTGTGTACTCTCCGCTACTCTCGTCGGTCGTCGGGGTCGTCACATCCATTTTGCTATTGTCATTCAACATCTCCAACCCCGTGTCCGTTTCCTGGTCGCTAATGACTAACGACGCACCTTCCACCACTACACCAGCATACGTGCTGCTGCTGTTTTGTTTTCTTTCACTTTGCTGCTTTCCTTTTTCCTTAGGTTGCTTCTCCGGTTCCTTCCGAGCCTTACGCTTGGGGCAGGAAAGCTTCCGGTGTCCGTTCACCTTGCACAGAAATCATTTATCTTTGTTGCCATCATAAAATATATTTCCTTTGCGATTGAAGAAATGTAATGACGTGAGGATTTCCTTCTTCACATTCATATATATGGCACGTATCCCTGTATATACATCTACCGGCTGCTAGTTCAACGCTTATCGACGGTTTCGCTTTACATGGCCCCCCCAAGTAACATTGCAAGTTTTATGGAGGTTTTAAAGCATGCTACAAGTCTAAATCATGGTCTACAGAACCCTTATAAAACCGAAATTGTTACTTGGGCCACGCAGATCAATGGTGTATTGAATAGGAACGCTCACTTTCTAGACCTTGTTCTGTCTAACGAAGCTGCAACTTTGGCATGCACCGTTTCGGAAGCCATAGAACCTCTGATCTTTCTTGATGCAGACCACCCTGCTTTAGACGTCCTGATGAACCTCCCAGCACCAGTCGTTTTTGAGGATTGTTCCGAAAATAATCATATACTGGATTTTCGTCGAGCCGACTATGTTGCGATTAGCGCTGCTATTTCCGGTATCGATTGGCGACCATTAAAATTAGCTGGATGTGTTGACGATGCCGTTGAATATTTCAGTCAAATGATTTGGGATATCATGGCTGAATTTGTACCTATTGCCCGCCCCGCACCAAAACCACCGTGGTCTAACGGTCACTTGCGTCGACTGAAACGGTATAGCCCTATAGCCCTAATCGCTACAAAGATACTGCCAAAATCGTTCGTACATTACGAAGCAGGAGTTCAACCGCAGAAGTAACGACTATAGGAAATGCAACAGATTCCTGTATCGACGATATGTCTTCCGCACGTAATCATCTCTTCGCGGAAATCCAAAGCGTTTCTGGTCGTTTGTAAACTCTAAAAAGAACGAAGTCGGTTTGCCATTGTCAGTTCATCTCGGTGAGCAAACGGCTGAATCTGAACTGGAGAAATGCCGTCTTTTTGCTCAACATTACATGAGTTCCTTCAATGAATCTTCGGCCTCACCAAATCAAGTCCCGATTGCTATAAGCGATTCTCCAACAGATGCATTTGAGCTCCGTTTGTTTCACATCAGTGAACATACCGTCAATCTAGCTCTTCAAAGGTTGAAACTCTCGTTTGCTGCCGGGCCAGACGGCATTCCTGCGTCCATTCTGAAGCTGTGTTCGGAGTCGTTGCTCACTCCCTTGACGAAGTTATTTAATCTGTCACTACAGGAGAGTAAATTTCCTGAGGCGTGGAAATTTTCATATATGTTCCCCGTCCACCTGAAAGGTGATCAAAGGAATGTCCAGAATTACAGAGGAATCACATCACTATGTTGCTGCTCCAAAGTATTCGAGATTATCATCAATAAGGCGCTCTTCAGCTCTTGTAAAAATTACATCTCCACGGCTCAGCATGGATTCTACCCAAAACAGTCAGTTACAACCAATTTGACCGAATTCGTGTCGCTCTGCGTTCAGAAAATGGACTCTGGCGGACAAATCGACGCAGTTTACACCGATCTCAAAGCTGCATTTGACCGAGTAGACCTCAACATTCTTTTGTGCAAGCTTGAGAAACTCGGAGTGCCTGGATCCTTCATCTCGTGGTTCATATCTTACCTTACGAACCGTTCGCTTTGCGTTAAGATTTTTCACGAACGTTTCCGGCGTTCCTCAGGGAAGTAATCTGGAACCCCTTCTGTTTTCGCTTTTCGTCAACGAGCTTTCGTGTCTACTGCCACCTGGATGCCGGCTATTCTACGCTGACGATGTCAAAATGTATGCGGTTATCAATTGCATCGCTGATTGTGAGGAGTTGCAGCTGATTGTGGATCGTATGCAGAGTTGGTGCTCCCGAAATTTCTTGACGCTCAGCATCAACAAGTGCAATGTGATATCATTTCACCGCGAACAAAAACCCGATAATATTTGATTATTCCATTTCCGGACAAACATTAGAGAGGATTAGCCAGGTCAAAGATTTGGGAGTAACACTCGACTGTGAATTGACCTTCAAACCGCACTACAATGACTTCCTGACTAAAGCTAACAGGCAGCTTGGCTTTCTGTTCAAAATATCTGAAGACTTTCGGGATCCGTTTTGCCTGCGGGCGCTGTATTGTTCGTTAGTACGTTCAATCTTAGAGTATATGCTGTCGTCTGGTGTCCATACCAAGCATGCTGGATAGCCAGATTTGAGAGTTTACAGAGAAAGTTTGTTCGCTACGCGCTTCGTTATCTGCCTTGGCGTGACACGGCTAAGTTGCCGTCTTACCGTGTTTGCTGCTAAAATCATTACTAGCGAGATTGATTCGCCCGAATTACTTCGGCAGCTTTTCTTTTAGGCACCTGAGAGAGTGATTAGACAGCGCAATTTTGTACATCTCGCAGCTCGTAATCGGCAATATGGGTTGAATGAACCTATTCGAGCCGTCGCTAATGCGTTTAATGACGTTTATGCATTGTTTGACTTTAATGTGCCGTTAATCGTTTTTATTTGAAGACTGTCCTGAATTAGAATGTGTTCTGTTTTTGTTTTCATTATACTTTTTTAATTCATTAAGACAACCTTATGTCAGATGAATCATTGGAACAATAAATAAATTAACAACAAATAAACCATAAATGAAGCACAGATCAGTTGGAAATTTCTCTCGGATGATGCGTTTAATTTTTCCATATTTCCCCAGCACTCTATCCAGCTCGTTGTCGGGTACCTCTGGTGGCGAGTCATACACACGCACATATTGGATGAATTCACCAGCATACGACATGCGTACCTTTGCCATCATTCCATTCGCATAATGGAAGATTAAATCCTCCGAATTGTATGTCAGAGGATGGAGCATCGCTTCCTCTGATTTGAACTTCATGAAGACTTCCCGTTCCTCACCAATGCGATAATCAGCTTCCATTTGAGCCAGATCCACGTCGAGTGCTTTGGCGAAATTTACAATCTCTCCTATGTTTTGTTTAGCATCACCATGGCTGAAGCTAAACTTGATGGTGTTTTTTTATTTCACACATCTTGTACCGTAGCAACAAAAGGTACCGAACTGCTAGCAACGAACAAAGAACAACTATACATATAATAGCGAGTCTCGAAAACAGGCTATCGCGTGATTCACACCGAAATAAAAAATCGACTGCTTCTGTAAACAGCTGTGGGACAACTGAATGAGATGTTGACAAAGGTTTTTTTTAGGATCAATTTTATCAGTGACTACGTGATAAACAGTTTTGTCAATATCACGCGAAAATCTATCAATGACAATGACAAATCTCAGCATTGCTCAAGAGTGTTAAAGTGACTGTAATAATAATAAAAAAAAATCTGTACCAGAGAATAATCAAGGCATTCTTTGATCAAATAAACAAAATATTCAAGTTTACGGATGTTTCAGATCATCGAATGAACCATCCGAGTGACTATTGATTATAGCTAATTATAATCAATTGAATTACAGTAGCATTTCGGTTTTATCACGGTTTGTCCTTTTCACACTCCGTTTATGGTAATTTGGCAATTGTTGCACAGCTAGGTAAAAAACGTCAACCGTTTCAACCCCTGTTCTAGATGACTGGTACCTCTGCCCCTGCTAGATGTGCTCCTGGAACCCGGAAAAAATCGAAACCACTCGGCCAGTCTTATTCCGGTTACAATAGACTATAATTGGGCACATTTAATCGACTATCTGTGAAAATTTTAGCCAATTCTAAGGAGAAACTTAGCGGTGCCGGTGGTGTAGTGGTAAGTGTGATTACCTCTCACGCCAGCAGGTCTTTGTTCAATCGCAGTCGGCGCCGCCGCGATGTTCTGAGGCATAACATCTCTGATCACGCCTTCCTTCGGAAGGGAAGTAAAGCCGTTGGTCCCCGGTTCATGAGTTGATGGGTCGATAGGTAGGGTCCTGGTGTGGGAGCTGCCTCCCTGGCGTCGGTAGCATTGGTGCTCAGCACGGAAAACAAGATCGACGGAAAAAAGGGGAAACTTAAAAGTTATACCCATACAAACATTGCTATTCTTATGCCTGGCTGCTTAACAACATCATGCATAAAGCGTTAGGCCCTTCTAAGTAAGGCAGGTGGTGTTGAGCTCAACGGATTGACATCCGCTCTTGAGCATAGTTGTTTCCCCTACCCAAAAGGTTCTCCATTTTTAACACCAAGAAAATCGAACACCTACAGTACAATTTAGAGCAGAAAATGTGGAAGTGCTGCGTTCCCCCATAGATTTTTCCAATCCGATCCGATCTACGCCAAATAGTGAAAAAATTAACGAATATAAAATTTTACCTCTCAGGGTTCCATAAAATTTTGCATCTAAGACCAATAAACCAAGTTTGGGCTGGAATTCGGCGATTTTGGCATGCGTCTATTTTTTTCAAAATGGCGTATTCGAAAGTCTTCAATAAATCGTAGCACGTAAACGGCTCATCAAATCAAAATGACGTCAGAAAAAAGTGGTAGGAAACTGGATTGCATTGCATCAGAAACCAATACGCACTGTTTAAAAATGGAAAATCATGATTTTGTGATATCATGAACCCGCGATTTTTGTTCCTGCAATTGTGAACTCTGATCACATGCAAAGCTGCAGCTGTCATCCCTACTGAGTGTTCGGATTCGTCGAGAATAGTGTGTTGATTATTAGTGCATGCAGGTGAGCCGTATCGTCAGATTGGTGGTGGAGTTCATCAAGCTAGCCGTAATCCTCGAAGGAAAGGGTGATCCAGTTAACGAGAAAACTTTGAAGATTGCCCTAGAGGCGGAGGATATTTTTTCCGCTAGTTCTGACCAGGGCTATGCATTTTCGAAACAAAGAAAAGAAAATGAACTCTCCACAGAATCGCATAATTTCGAGCAATATCATTTTCGAGTAAGTCATTGTGTTTCTTATTATCGAGTCACGATGAACATTCCTCTTTTCAAACATAACATAACAGGAAAAGTCGCAAATACCCTACAATATGGGTATTTTCGGAACGGGGACAACGCGTAGATGCCGATAATCGGTATCAGATACCATTTTGGAATCCAAAATAGTGACAATTGGTTTTCGGAAGTGTCAAATACCCTAAGATATGGGTATTTTAGGAACGGGAACAACGCGTATATGTCATAAATCGATATCCGACGCTATATTGGAATCCAATATGGCGGCCATCAGGATTCAGAAAGTGTCAAATACCCTACAATATGTGTATTTTCGGAACGGGGACGACGCGTAGATGCCAAAAATCGATATTCGACGCAATTTTGGAATTCAAGATGGTGGCCATCAAGTTTCATAAAACGTGTCAAATACCCTAAAATATGGGTATTTTACAGTTTCTCTGAAACAAAGCCGCCATCTTAAAATTTAAAGACGGCGTGACATCAATTTTCGGCATCTATGTCTCATCCCCATTCTGAAAATAACCATATTGTAGGGTATTTGACACTTTTCCGCAAATCGGAAGTCGCCGCCTTGGATTTCAAAATGGCGTCGGATATCAATTTTCGATCTGTAAGTTTCATACTGATTACAAAAATATTCCAACAATATTGAAGTGTATTTGACTGTATTTCCACTTTTTCTTAAGTCGGAAGCCGCAATCTTCGATTTCAAAATGGCGTCGGTTATCGATTTTCATCCTCTAGACATAATCCCGATTCCAAAAATACCTTTATTGATAGGTATTTGACATCCACATGCACAGATCTATGCGCATACGCTAAAATGAACCAAGTGAACAATCAACAAAAGACATAAAAACTGCGCGAATTTGGATCGAACAGCTTCGCTTCAATGCAAAAGTAAGTTCATTTGACAATGAAAGAAGAAATGAACACGAGTCAAGCCAAAACAAACAGCATGAAAACTGATCGAAAGTGGTTCTGTTGATGTTGACGGGGATCTGCTCGAAGAGAAGACAGAATGGCTTTCAATTGAAAGTGATGGAAATGATGAAATGAAGCTGTACATTGTCACTTGATGATTTTCGATTGAAAGTGACTTTGTGGAGCCCTGGTTCTGACCCTAGAAATAGCATGGGAAGGAAGGTGAGCAAGCACCGATGTGGCTGTGATCAGTGCTTGTTGCTTGTTATTAAGATGTTGAAGGTGTTTGCAGCTGCGTTCATGGTGACCGAAGATCCATTGAATTGATGAGCTGAAAGTGTGTCCACTCCATCTGCTGGACAGATGCCTGCGGCCAATCTGGCCAATCCAATCAACATATTAAAAATTATTTTAATGTTGACGTTTTACAGTCCATGAACCTTGTAGCCGTTTCCGAAAACAGGTTCATGATATTAAGCACAGCTCATGAACTTTAATCACGTTTACCAGAAAAAGATCATGATTTTCAGAATACAGTTCACGTTTCTTTGACTTATGTTGTCTTTGCTGAATCCTGGTGCAACGTATCGCAGGCGTTACGTTTATTTTGTGGAATAATTTTCACTATTTAATGATTTTTATTCATGGTGTACTGTAAACGAAAAATTTTCTTGCACGGGAAAAAAAATCCATTTCAAAATTCGTCAACCTCAAAAGAAGTTTTGAAATGGATTTTTCCCGTGCAATCTAGTTTCCTACATTTTTTATTCAGACTATATTAAATATCCAATTGCTAGCATCAGAACGGGATTAATTTCTAGTGGTTTAAGAAATATGGCAATCTCGCTAAATGGGACAAAGCTCTTCCATTGCAGAAATGGATGCAAATCGTAGTCTTCACTTGTACTGTAAAGTCGCCATCCACAATTCACGTAGTCTCCCTTCACCGCTCACTGTATAATTATTTTTATATTTTTTTCTCTTATCTTGGAACATTTTATAGCAAATGATGATCAATGATGCTTCTAGTATTAATTATACTGTTGGTATTTGTTGTATTTGTATATAAATAATATAAAACGTATGCAGTAAGCGGAGAAGGGAGCACGCTCATCGCGAGGTGTTTGCTTCTAAGGTCGACAACAAAAGGATCGACCGAGCAAACTGCAGATGACGTACAAAGCACACCAATCAGAGAGTCGGTGAAGTTTGATCGATACATTCGAGTTGGCGTAGATTTGCTCAGCACTTTCCTTGAACCAATTGGCTTCAGATTTTGGAAGGATGTTTCTAACCCCCCAAACAACCATTACAGGATGCAAGGTTTAAAATTCCAGACTTTGGGTTTTGGCAAGAAAATGCTGATCTGGGGAAAACAAAATTAAGTGTGTAATTCTTGAAATTAGGTTTTCATAGCTATAAGATTTTGGTTTTCATTAGTTACATGTTATTTTTGGTTTAATGTTGATGGGATTTTTTAAACTTAATTTATTCAAATTAAAAAAAACATGACCTCCCAGCATTAAACTGAACATTTGCTTTAGGATATTGACATTTGAGGACTGTGTGTCTTTTTTTAATCCCTCGCTTCGTTGAGCAAAAATGTTCGCTTTTTGTTTGCTCTACAAATTTATTGATGACTTTGATTTTATAAGGGACCCGTTATTAAAATCTGGAATTGATCTACCACGATCAAATAAAAAGCTTTATAACTGGTGTCTTTAGTAAAGTAGCTTAAAATCATATTTTATGTAAATGTAACCAGATAGTTTTTTTGCTAACCTGGTTGAAATGTGTACATTTAGTTATCTTAAAGATAAATCGTCCAGCTCAAACCTTTGTAGGGGTAAGAGGTGGGACCATCATCATCATCATCATGATCATCACCTAATGCTTTGCCAAGGTAAAAATCAGACACCATTATGCAACCTTAACCTAAGCCTCGACTCCGTCATAAACCATCAACCTTGAGCAAACATTTTGGCGGCTATTAAATTTTGAATGATTGTTTGCCTAAAACCGCCGGACTGACTACCGGGTTACGTCCGATGACTATTTGACAACTTCCGGTTACCGAAATGTAACATTATCCCTGCTTTTCCACGGTCAACCATCGGCAAATATACCCGCCAAGCGGGGGCACGGTAGCTCAGTCAGTGTCATTTAATTTCGGATGGACTCTTTCTCCTGTTGTCGTGCCCGGCTTCTGGTACCCGGTCCGATAAGATTTAATGGTCAGTGTGCGCTTTAAAACTGTGATGGTTTGAAATTTGAAACTCCGTTACTTTACCGTATCTTTCCGTGTGTAAATATTGACCGCATTAGCTGGATTCTAGTGACTAGTGCTGGTGACCCGAATGGAAAAAAACACACATTTATTTTCCCACATGTAAGCTTACGGTGCACGGGATTTGTTTGAAATGCATTTGTTTACACATTCGGATGCATAATCGGGAAAGGTTCTTTGAAATCTTCCGCTTGGACTACTTCATTAAACGAAAACAAGGGAGTGAAATTCGATCCAGTTAATCTAACGATGAAGGATGTTTGTTTTGATGAGATTTACTTACTTCTCTACTGGATGAAAAGAACTGGTAACAAGTGCGTTTCTTCACAATCTTTCTTATAGCTCGTCCCATTTAAATCCTACACCTGCTTAGGATAAGAGCAAATTACTATAAATGACCGTTGGACGGAAGGAGGCATAAAAACAGCGAAAACCGGCACAGTTAATTAGCTATATTTGAACCGACTTCCACCGAGAGCCTTTCTTCTGAGCAAACGAAAAGGACAGTCCAGTTTCCGGTTGAGTTTGTGTTTGGAATTGAGTGTGCTAATTTGCGTTTGCGTGCGCGCGCGAAGGAAATGAAATAAAAAGTCCAAAGAAGCTGAAAATGATGATGCTTTTCTTCGTTTGAATGGATGGTATAAGCTTTAAGGAAAAAAAGAGTAAGTAAATGCCTGCCATCGTCGCTTCGTGCTTTGTGGTTTGGTCGTTATGGGTAGCGCTAAAATTTGTTTAATTTTCTGTAAAACAGTAAGATGCGATGGTTTTATGGGTGAAGCGAAAGTGGAAAAGTTTTGGTGTAATTATGTTCTAATTGCACTTTCATTTGCGCGGGAGGGAGAAGAGACTGATTTTAAACTTAGTTTCTCCGATATGAACGGGTTAAGTTCCTGCATTGCTCGTTTGAATATTTTGAGGATTTTGGAGAAACTATACTCACTTGCTATAAAAAAATGTTTTTTAGAATTATGAAATCATGAGATGGTATAGTGATAATTAGTACTCGTAAGTTACAAGATGAGGACGTGAAGTATGTGTTTGACACATAAAATCTGTCAATATTGCTTTCAGTGTGAACTCTGAGTGAACGCTCACGAATCATAAGATCGCTTATTGTGACGCTCTGGAAGCAAAATTGACAGGTTTTATGAGTCAAACACATACTTTAAACCCTCGTCTCCTTACTTACAAGTACAGCATATCATTATTATCATCTAATGATTGCATAATTCCGAAAAATATGTTTTTATAGCAAGTGAGTAGAAGCAACCCTGGCTAATGATCATCACTTATGCTAAAAATCTGAGGTTCTTAGAGATGTTTTGAGAGTGCTGTTTCATTCTAGATTTGATTTGTGGGATATTCTAGTCCAAACGATGGATCAAACCGTATGCTACGTTTTATCTTCAACATTTTTCGACCCTTGGTATTCTTAAGAGGATATTAAGTTGAACTGGTTGCCGTTTAGTGCTTAAAGCTTGGATGTTGTTGTATAGCCATACTTGAATGCAAGTTTTATAAAATATTATTAACAACATGTTCACAATCATGTTCACCAAACACCTTCGTGCCTCAGATAGCCTAGTCAGGAAAAACAGGCCCTAGGTTCGACTTTCAGTGCGGTATTGAACATCTTACGGGTTTGGACATATTCTCGACATTCCTGGGCATATAGTATCATTGTGTGTGGCAACAATATACAAATTCTTACATTGGTTGGCATACGTAGCTCTCAATCAATAGCTGTGGAAGTGCATTTAGAAAACTAGGTTGAATTACAGTAAATTGCTCACTACAGAATCGTAAAAAACCTAGAAGATAAATGTAAATCAGAAAATATCGAGAAAAGGTATGTCGGCACCCACTGAACCAAATGTAAGCAACAAGTTCCTAATTGATGTAACCAATGGTCCGGTTCGGTTCGGTTGAATATTTTTAAAGTTGGTGAACTAGGTCAAGACATGTATCAAGTATTCCGGTGAGCATAGATTTGGAGAGTAGAACAAGGCAGTGTCCAAGTTTCGAAATACAGGACAGCAATCCGGTTCGCAATATTTGATCACGTTTGGGATTCAACATTTTGGCTATGCTTGTGATATTAAAAAAAAAAATTAACATGTTCGATATTCAAGAGTGTGAAAGGCTCATTATCTTCACAATTCTGGTGTTTTGTTATTTTTTACAGTATCAGAACCCGTACAGCCAGTCAAAACGCTTTATAACCTGAATTATAATTTTGATGTCCATTTCTTTTGGAGTCATTTAGATTTCTCTCCATAATTTTAATTTTAATTCACTTGGAGTATTTTTCTAAATTCCCTTAGTACATATAGCTTGCAAAATGATCATAGAATTGAGCTTGAGCTTAGATGACCATACATTTCGAAGTTGCTGCCCCGTGATTGACCAGGACCAGCAAAAATATGCACATAGACCCAAAGGAATTTGGCTTCGAATGTAGCATACCATTCTCCATGTACATATTCCGAAGGATCATTACTTTGTATAGTCAATAACGGCACCGGCCACGTCCTTACGAACTAGTTCGTTATCCGTTGTTACTGGAGACCGAAGACACCTTGGCGTCCCCACAAACTTCATGGGATGGACGATTTTGTTAGTACATTGATTGATTGATAGCACATACATAGGTTGAATCATTCGCTCTGTGATTTTGCCTAGAGCCACTAAATATTTTTTTTATAAATTATTAATTAATTTATTATTTATAAAATATTTAAATTCTTCATTCCCCTCTTCTACTTGACCTATTTGAGTGATGATAGTTTTTTTCCTCTGTTCGGGACCTAACACCACTGCGGCTACTTATTTGATCTATTGTAGTATATCCCGTGTCCTTAGTTTAGTGCATGTCGATATTTTTTACAGTTGCATTTATTGCAAGGATCCGAAGGCGTGCCCCTTTGTCAGTCAAAATTGGATTCCTTAGCAACAAAATTAAGGAATTACAACGATAATGACCATGCATCAGAACCCTAGTCCAAACTAGGGAACAATGAATAGAAGATTAGGAATCACATATATGAAGACTAAATAACTCATTTTTCCTTGTTTCAAGGTCATTCTCGGTCCAAGCAACCCGAGGACTTATCACTATTAACAAGGCATAAAAAGTAACAAGGACTAAGATGTGTTCCTTTGATTAATGAAAAATCCTGTTCCTCTAGTTTGAAGTTGTCAGGACTATATTTTCTAGTTTTGACTATTTCAAGCTTTTCCGGAGACTATATTTTTCTAGTCCCTGTATGCTTAAGCGGGATCGTATAATACATTTCCCGAAATGCCGTAGAAAATTGAAGTACAGGCTAATTATTGTTGTTGTGAATTTGAACATTTTAGTTGTCTGCTCATAAAACTTAACTTATGGCATGCTTCTTAAGTTGTTGTCTACCAACTTTTTAAAAAAAAAATGTCGTTGGATGTATTTCAGGATTTTTCCGGAGTTCTTTTAAAAATTCCCTGGATGAAGTTTGGAATTCTTTTGAAAAATCCCCAAAAAATTCAAGACCAACAATTGAAATGGCCTTAACTCCATTTTGTAAACAAACCTTGTAAGGCCATTTTCTCGCGAACCGAAACCTTCATTCGCAAACCAAAACCACGATCGGGAGAATTTCCCCTACCTGTTAATTGTGTTGGTTTGCCTTTGCGGACTTCGGTTCGCGAGAAAATGGCCTTACAAGGTTTGTTTACAAAATGGAGTTAAGGCCATTTCAATTGTTGGTCTTGAATTGTCTCCAACACATTCTAGGATTTCAGATCACTCCAAACATTCTTTCCAAGGAAATCTTGTCGTTTATTTTACAATTCTCCTCTTTTGATTCAAAACTCATGAATTTTTTTTTAATAATTATTTTATTTGTACAGGCTCAATCGAATAAATTTTACAGAGCCGAGTTATCCTTTCCGTTATACATTATTACTGTCTTATATTTAAAGTTAAAGGAACTGGACCGAGTACTCGCGGTTGTCTCGAGGTTAGTGGAGATTTGCAATTTTTTTGATTGGAAAGGAGAAGAAGGAGGTTTGAAATGTGGTTTACGATACAAATATTTAATTAATCCTAAAACATGAAATTATCTTGAAAACAAACATTGAGAAAAAAAACCCCCAACACGTACAAAATACAAACTAAACACACGGTTAATCAAACTTACAATCTAAGGTTAATATTCTTAAAGTTAACATATATGAGTTTCATAAACTCCAGATCACGTCTAGCCAAAATATCCCGAACTGGAACATTAGGTTGTCTACCTCGAGCCCGAAGGGAATCATAAAAATGTGATCTGACTCCACGATACTCCGCAAAAGACCAAAGGATGTGATCAGCGTCCAGGTAACCTTGTCCACATTCACAGAGATTGCTGTCTCCCAACCCCACACGGAACAAGTGAGCGTTTAGACAATATTGATTGGACATGAGACTAGACATCACGCGTATGAAGTCTCGACCCAAGTCCAATACTTTGAACCATGCAAACTTCGACACCTTAGGGATAATTGAATGTAGCCATCGACCCAAGCTCCCTTCACTCCATTGATGTTGCCAGCTAACGAGTGACTGCTGACGATAAATAGAGAAAAATTCATTATAGGCGATTTGTCGATCATATATTTTGCAAGTGAATCCGCCTTCTCATTGCCCAAAACTGAGCGCACAGATAAAGCACTTAACAGCTCTCGTATTTTCAAGAGAAAATACGAGGAGTGCTTTACCGGCCTAATGGAACGGATAGCCTCGACAGAACTGAGACTATCCGTAAAAATAAAGTAGTGGTCAGGAAGAAGTGAAGCAATAGTTTCCAAAGTGCAGTGAATTGCTGCCAGTTCAGCCGCATATACAGAACAAGGAGTTTCAAGTTTTCGAGAGGCGCTATGAAATTCATTAAATACACCAAAACCAGTGGACTCCTCTATTAGAGATCCATCTGTGAAAAACGTTCTTGCAGAATCAACATGGTCAAACTTTGCAGAGTATAATGACGGAGCAATCATAGGACGATGATGCTTTGGAATTCCGCGGATTTCCTGCGTCATAGATAAATCAAAATTCACTGAATTGCCGAAATCGGAGAAGACTACACGATTGGGAATATTTCTTGAAGAGCTGACATCCTGTGTTAAATATAGGTAGTACAAAGACATAAAACATGTTTGAGGATTTAGCTCCAGAAGCTTCTCAAAGTTTTCGATCACCAGTGGGTTCATTACTTCGCAACGGGTGAGGAGCCTCAGAGATAACTCTGGAAAACGGACGGATAGTGGCAACATGCCCGCCAGCACTTCGAGACTCATAGTATGAGTCGAGTGCATGCAACCTAAGGCGATACGAAGACAACGATACTGGATCCGTTCCAGCTTGATGATGTGCGTTTTAGCTGCCGACTGGAAACAAAAACTACCGTACTCTAAAACCGATAAAATCGTTATCCGGTACAACGTCAGAAGATCTTGTGGATTACCAGGTTCCGGTAATTGATCGAAAGAAATTGATCGAAAGAAATTGATCCTTAGTTGGCATTTTCGTCTTAGATACTCAATGTGGGATCTCCAGATGCATTTGGAATCGAACCAGACCCTGAGATATTTGAAAGACATGGAATGGGTGATCGGCTTACCCAAAAAGTTGAAGCTTCGGTTGTGCTGGGCTATGCTTCCTAGAAAAAACGACCAACTCAGTTTTCTCCGTGGAGAATTCGATACCAAGCTGAATAGCCCAAGTAGACAAATTGTCCAAGGTATCCTGTTAAGGTCCTTGCAGGTCAATCTTTTTTGCCCCTGTGATAGACACTACGCCATAATCTGCAAGTTGTCTCAACGTGCAATTGTCTCTAAGGCAGTCATCAATTTCTCTAATGTAGAAATTGTACAAAAGGTGGGCTTAAACATGAGCCTTGGGGGAGACCCATGTAGCTAAATCGAAAAGTTGTAGAGTTTCCAAGAGAAAAGCTCATATGTTTTTCTGACAGCAAATTGTACAAAAAATTATACATTAATGGAGACAATCCACAAGCGTGGAGTTTCTCTGAAAGAACTTCAACGTAAATTCATGAATGAATTTGCTATAATTTATATCCATAGCTTTCTTTAACGTCTTCTTGAATTATTCAACGCAATTTATCTCAAAGCTTTCTTCTGAATACGTTCGCAAATATCCTTTTAACATCATTCTAAAATTATCCCTGATATCGTTTCCAATGGGGTTTCTCTGGTGTACCCTTGTTATTTTCTCCACAACTTTTAAGCATTTCTACAATTCTTTTTGAATTAGTCTTACATAATTTTCTTGTAACTCTCGAGGAGTATTCCTTAGATTTTCATGCGAATTGCTTTGATTTTACCTTGGATTGCCTCTGGATGAAAGCCTTCCTAATTTTTTCTACTTCATATTACTTAGAATTGTCTCCTTATTGAAATCTCCTGACGTTTTCCTAGAAGGCCTGGTCAACATTATCTTCGCATAACAAATCTATAAAATTCTCGTTAGGGTATTTTTTGAATACCATTCCAAGTTCTAGTGCAACACTAGATTGAACAATTCCCTTAAAACTATTTTATGAATTGCATACGAATTTCTGTTGAACCATCCTTAGAATTCTCTTAATCATCCATTTTTCCATTTTTCCATGATTAATTCCATTAATCATGTTTAGAATTGTCTCCTGAAACTCTTGTCTTCTCCAGAATTTTATTTAGAGTTACCTCAGAGTTCGATTCTCTTAAATTTCTGCATAATTTTAAGGAAAAGTAAATGTTCTTCTGTAGGGATAAGGAATTCTTGAGCAAAAATGTTGTCAATTATGAAGATTAATTATGAGGTATACATTTATCCTCAGAATCGGTTATATATTTGCTCAAAAATTGCTTATGAATTCTCTTCAGATGAACATTAACTTTTCCTAGAATTCTAAGCACAATCCAAATTTCCTACAGAATATTGAAATGTCCAGAGATTCAGTTTATATCAAAACCTCAGTATCGGGAAAATTTTGTTAAACCATAAAGTAATAAAAATTAAAATATTTTGTATTTCAATTTTACTTTCCACATTTCAATCTAATGAAGGGGGCGATCCCGGCGTTGTGGTTAGCATCCATACCTCTCACGCCAAAGTCACGAGTTCAAATCTCACCCCCGGACTAGTTAGTCATATTATTTAAATAGCTGGAAGAGTCTATACATGGTCGTTACGTAGGCAATTTTACTTAGGAGCTAATGCATTGTTCGGCTTGCTATCATTTGAATTGACAGTTCGTTATAGGTGTGGTCATGAGATGATCTAATTGGCATTTATTTTGATTCTAAAAGCACCGTGCTTGATCCAGATAACAACCGGAAAAAAGCACTGTCTCTTTCTTCCTCATCAGTTCTTATGCGAGAAGTGAAAGTGACGTCAAAAATATGGTTACTAATGCATCAAAAGGAGTGAATAAGAACCAAGAATTCACATGCTGAACCTTTGTAAATCGAGGTTCATCTTGGATAGGACGAAGTTGCATCCACTTATAGACCCAATTTGAGTACAGTAGACTGACATTACATCCACCGACCTGGAAAGTTTTCATGTTAAAATGGTGAGTTTTACAATTTTCAGTCATGCCTTATTAATATCCAAAGAATAAGAAAATATAAACTTGCATGTTGACAGTAAAATATCACAAATATAACATCAGATACGACATCAAATGTAATTGAAAAAATCATATTAGACCGAGGTTAGGGACATATACCCTATATGGTGTGACTGTCGGTAACCACTGTACAGCACATGAAAATGTGGTCCTTTAGAAATTTTTATTACTTCGGTGGAATTCACATGAAACTAATGAACGAGGGCATTCATCGAACAAGAAATATATACCTACTGCTTCAAAAGAGGGCATGAGAATTTTCAACCATTTTTTTCTTCATCTGATTGCCATTTGAAATGGGTGAAACATGACAATGTCATGCTCGGAATTTCCACCCCAAACGGTGTCCATTCTAACGGTCACGGTCAACCGCAGGTTTCGTGTCACTCTCGTTGACATTCTACAGGGCAATGATAAATGGTGCAATGCTTTGACACGGTACATGACGATGTACAACATTGCAAATAAATGCATCTGGCAAAATCGATGAACCTGAACTGTTGTTGTTGGTGATTGGTACTTCGCGTGCCAACCAGCCAGTTTTTTCGGATATCCACTGCACTTGATCCAGCTCATCTCACAGTTCGTGTTCGTGTCTATAAATTTGATTTGACAGCATGCCACCGAAACAGAACAAGCGGAAATAAATTGACTTGAAAAATTCGATACGATTGGGTTTAGATTTCAGCAAGTGAAGCAGCTATTGGCTGTTTCGTCTGCTTCGGTGCATTTCAAAAGATTTTACGGTTTTGATTCAATTAGACATCCCAATGATATCATTGTTTCCGCTGCTTGGGGACATAACTTTGTCATTTGGGAGTATGAATGGCAATTCGCAAATTGAATTAACTGTTTATGAAATGTCATTTCAACCCCTCATTACTTATTTACCGACTTGATGGAAACACTTTTCCGCGCATATTAAATGATTACAACAAGGATTGCTCGTCTTCTTCTGTGTCCATGTCTGCCTTGTCGTCGGTCTGGTCGAGTGGGGGCGGTTCGAGATTCTGCGAAGAATAAACCTAGAGACTGTATGTCTTGAAATCTTCTGCCTTCAACAGCACCCTCGGCCGTTACAAGAACAATGCTCCCTGGGCTCACCGCCATAAAATTTGATATTCAAAAATTATATCTTTTCTCGCTGCCATCAGCATTATCATATTATGGGCCTTCAGCTAGCTAGCTAGATACTGGTGCGACGCATCCTCCACAGTTGCCTTCTGAATCCATTCCGATTGACTGCGTTCTCAGTCGTGGATAACGTTGGTGGCGAAAATATGCTGCATAAAATAAAAAATGCGGAACCAACCATAGGCGCTTCGGAATGTGGCTGCCAGGCCGGAACATCAGAGTAAGGGTAGAAAAGGCTTGCAGAATCCGTCGAAGAGTGGCACCATTAGCATTATTTTCCGGGTTACCCTCCTGTGTGCTGTAGCCAGCTCGCTCCTCGTATTGCACGTTGTACATGGGGATGAAACCAGATGATGAAAACATTACCACAGTTAGAACCCCCGACCAAGGCGGAGGAGACGGTGTGGTCTCGGAATCACACAACGCATAACAATGAATATGCTTCGAGCGTATCTAGAGGAGAGGCCTTTCCCGGTTCGATGTGGATCAGTGGTTCCACCAATGCCCCCGTTAACCGCAAACATAAATAGTGAGGGTGTTTTGGAACAAAACAGTCGGTAATTGTGCCGGTTCCGGTTCTCTCAGCGCTACTGGCTAGTGGAAAAAGAATGCTACGGCTGGAGTGTTGTGGTGTCATCGAAGCGTGTCTACATGAGGAAGTAATGCAGATTGTTTTCGTTGTACAATCGATCTGGTATCTGGGGTATTCCATGGGCACTCCTAAATGTTCCCTAAGTCTTGGAATGACATTGAAGAGCAACTTGCTGCTTTAAGAAATGCAAATACCCTGTTGTGCGTTCCGCAATGCACAGAAAGAGAAATATATTCACGGTGTCTCCATCCCGGTCAGAGATGAAAGATTTCCAGAGAAAATGTTCCGAATTTCGTTTCACAACAAAGCAAACTCTAACACATCCAGCATAAGCAAATTTCCCTTTTACCCCTCGCTATGATTCATCAGTTTCACAAAAGCAACAGTAGCACCTATAAAGGCACCAACCTAATCCCTTATCTAAAATCCATCGTTATTTGCATCCGTCCTCATCATCATCATCCTCCTCATGCTTTGACAGAATCCCTGACTTCCGACTGCATTTTGGTTGGCACCTGAGTCAAAAGCTAGGCAAAAGAGCGAATAAGTAGGTACGAGAAACCATTGGCTCATTAGCAAAATGAGAAGATCTACCGGTGGAGATTATCGCCAGAGCGCTGTAGACCTTGACTTTTGAATGACTGACTGAGAACTTCTCGAGCTGAAAGCCGAAAGCCACCGTCGAATATGGTGACGAGACGGGGGATGACGAAAAGAAGGACGGATGAGCCACTCACTTTCACTGCGTTTTTCTTAGTTTGGATTCCCATTTCTACGCAGACACGGTCTCTAGGCTTCATTGAGCTGAAACATGATACACTTTCGGCTTCAAGGGGGAGTCTTCCCAGCGAAGATTGTCTGTTTTTGATAAGAGATCAAAAATATCAACACCGACAGCTCACAAAATTAAATGGCTGCTACCGGAGTAGGTTCTTGGATTAAACGGCAGTAGCTGAAGGTGGTTTTGAAGGGTTTAGACTTTTTCGCTGGAAAAATATCCGACTTTTTCGTTAGTTGATTGATTTGATCTAGCAAGAATGATTTAAGCTTGACTTAGAACGAACCAGATCCACTTTCACTCCACCTAACCAGATTCCATTTAATTAAATGAGTGGGAATTAATCGATGAAAATTGAATGCTGCTGCTGCTATTGATAGTTCGCTGAGGTAAACTGACTGATACAGATTTAATGGGGATTCCATTAGGCTAATTATCGGGGAGGGTTCCACAAACCGCGTCGGGGCTAAGAGCCGCGATAAAACAGCTCATACCAAGTTTACGGAAGCTCTCAAATTGATTTGTAGTAGCCCCACAAACGTACGGTAAATTATGATGTCGTATCGAGTTTAGGTTCGTGAGGTTGTCATGTGATGTTGGTTTAGTTTAAATTCAATGAAATATGTACACTGGAAGTTGATGCTATTTGGTTAAGTGTTTCCTTGTTTTAAAAACGGTTCAAATAGGAACCAAAATAGAAATATTGAGGACTATAAAGACGACTTTTGCAACTACTTTTCTGATCAGCAGATTAATTTAATGTAGTCTCTTAAATATTGTGAAAGTTGTATGCTTTTGGAAGACTTAACTTTTTAGGACGTGAGCGATTGCCGTGTTGACAGTTTTCGACATTAGAAGGCTGTCATTCAAGAATGACCGTCATCATATGATAACCGTCATGGTATTGCTCAGCCGGCGGCTTCGGAAGGGAAGTAAAGCTGTTGGTCTCGACCCATGTGTATTGAATTGAATGGGTGTGATATCCTACGCAGGTGTGGAAGCTGCCTTCCTGCACATTCGATTGCCGTCAATTTTTTTTAAAACTTTATTCAAGAGATTTTTAGCCTTAGGCTAGTTCATCTCTAAGATTGTGGAACAGAGACCGACGTTAAATAAAGGAAAAGAAAAATTTTTGCTCATACCAGAAACCATCTAGGAAGTAGCTGTCTTCGTTAAAGTCGTCCGGCTTCTGGATGGTAGACAGATAATACCATGATTTCCTCACTACGTGGCGCTAGTGTGCATGGGAGCTTTTTCGTGAGAGTTAAAGGGGATGAAATAAAACAAGAAAATTAACGGCAGATAAAATCACTCTCGTGTTCGTTATCGTGTTCCGATCGTAAACTGTGAATCTTCGGAGAGATTTGTGAGAAGGAATTCCACTTCTCAAAAACAAAACTTAGCTCATTCCAGGCTTCAGTGAAACTCGATCTCAGTCTCATTTAATACAAGTTTATGATGTCTTCCGAAAATTTGTCTGAATCTTTTAATTTTTATTTTGATCGACTGAGAATAGAATGGCAAAAGGAAAGTGAAATAATGAGACTATGAGTGTGCAGGTAACTGAATTATACGCCATAGCGTGAGAAGTAAGTGAGTGATAAGTGACTGAGTGAGTAGTGAGTTGGCATATTTATAAATCAAATTGTCCCGAGCACCGCCGGGGGTATTCAGCTAGTAATATATAGGGTAGGTGTACCAGTTATGGCCATACGTCCCTATCATGGTGTGTTCCAATTATGGCCTATGTAATTCCTATAAGCCAAAATTGGAACACACCATAATAGGAACGTATAGCCATAGCTGGTAAATCTACCCTAAACGCAAAAGTTTATCAATGCTAATCCTCTTCTTTTCCTTTTAGATTGACTAAGAAATGGAATGGCTATAGGAAAGTAAAAGCACCCAAGTAACAATTTGGGCAGAGTTCGAAATTTTTCACCTGCTAGGAGAAATAGATGAGAATGTGAGAAGCGAGAGAATATTATACGCTCACAGCAGTTTTCGCGAGAAAAGCAACAGCGATTTATTTTTTCCGGAGAGCATGAGCGGCAGATAAATCGTTTCGTTTTCAGTGAATTCTTGATGCCGATAATGATTTTTCACTTCTTTCATACACCTGAAAATTCTATTTCCGCACGCAAACCAAAATTACAGTTAGGGCACATCCATAAATTACGTCAAATCTGAGGAGTAATGGAGAGGGGGTTTCAACATTTGTAACGGACCATGCATAATGTATAGAAAAAACGCCACGAAGGGGGAGGAGAAGGTCTAAAATTGGTAAGAAAATTGAATCGTCATTTATGGATGACCCTTATGATTTAACAGAAGGTATAAAAAGGAAATAATAAAAAAAATCTGCCGTACTGGTTGAAACCAATGAAATGCAAACAGGTGAGGCTATGTGAAATCGTTGTCCCTTTCGTTCTGCCGTTGTTTTAATTGAAAACACAGTATGATGTCACACTTCGTCAACCATTTAATAAGCGCAAGAACAAAATAGACGGCGAATTCCCTAGCCTCAACTGTTGACATCACATTGGGTTGGAGCCGAACAATTTGGGGTGGTATTTTTTTCGCTCTTGGTAGTTTTCAGAGCCAAATGGGTGATGAAAAAGTATTTTCGTTGGGTTTTGAAGAGAGATATTTTCGGATTATGTATGAGAGAGGATAATGAATTATCGGTGAAAAAGGAGAGATGAAAATGTGAACGGTTCACAACTCACCGAAAAGTAGCTTGAGTGAGGAAATGCTTATCGTGTAGCTGAGTGAGAATTTCTATCTCTGAATTTGGGTTTTATGGGAGTACTGTAGCCTAGAGATGGGCAATCCGCTCCCGAACTGTTCTATAGACCCGATTCTCTAAAGTGAGCTGATGATCCGCGGTTAGGATAGGAACCGCAGCTCATCAGCTCACTGATATCACAAGTCAAACTATTCAATCCATCACTTTTTTTTTTTTTATCTTTGATTTGTTTTCCGTCGATCTTGTTTTCCGTGCTGAGCACCAATGCTACCGACGCCAGGGAAGCAGCTCCCACACCTGGACCCTACCTATCGACCCATCAACTCATGAACCGGGGACCAACGGCTTTACTTCCCTTCCGAAGGAAGGCGTGATCAGAGATGTTATGCCTCAGAACATCCCGGCGGCGCCGACTGGGATTGAACTCAGGCCTGCTGGGGTGAGAAGTAATCACGCTTACCACTACACCACCGGCACCGCTAGCAATCCATCACTCATAGCGGAACTTTTCAGAAAAGGATCGCGTAAACCAAGACGCGCACGCAATACAACATGTGCGTACTGATCGACAGCACCAACGGTAAAAGCGAACTTCCAAGCGGTTGTTTTTTATGTACCCGGCTTTTGTTGCTGATGTTATTCCTCCAGCATACTACATGTGCTCTTACCTCTCCTCCCATCATTCTCTGGGGGAGCGGAAGATCCGCACAAAAGCAAATAACCGAAAATCGAAATGCAGCTCTCCAGCTTATCAGCTCAGCTCTGGATCCGAATCATCGACTCGAATGATTCACTGGGAGCTGTTTAAGATGACAACTCTCGGACCCGTCCAGCTCTTCGGATCTTTTTTCTCTCTCAATTCTTCACGATTCAGCTCCGGATCCGGTTCTGAGCTGATGATCTGGAACTGAAGCCGAGAATAGTGAGAGAAATTCCTCAATAAAACTTACAATGTTACTTGGGTAAGAATGACTATTATCGAATTTGTTTTAGATTTATTTCCAAACTGATAGGGTCTGCTATCTGAAAAACGTCCGTTTGATCGTTTGTTTTAAAAAACTACCTTTCTTAAGTTCGGTTTCGCACTGGGTTGGAGCTAGCTCCAATTCGGATAGAAAACAAATTTGTCACATTAGTGTGTAGTAAGTGAATACGCTGGGGCGTGAGAAGTACAGAGGAGCAAAATAGTTCTTTCACTGAACGGTTCCGAGTTATTAAGTTCATTGAAAAGAACTTGTTATTTGAAAAAGTTCTTCCGTTCATTTCGAAAACTGATTTTTTCAGGCACGTTTAGGTGGCAGTTTGGAGTTTCTAACTAAAATTGATCTCAAACTCCACTTTTATATATTGTACCAACAATAGTAAGGAACAATTGTGGAATGGTTGTTTCTTATTATGATCCGCTTTATTTGTTTAAAATATTTACACCCAACCGGGAAATGTAAGATTCTATTACAGATTTGCATAAAAAGTATACAGGATTTGTTATGTTTCACCGCATGAACGGAAGGTTTTTGACGTAGGATTACATCTTTCGGCATCATACTAGGGGTTCAAATAAAAAAAAACCCGAAATCTTCTGCGTTAGTTCTTGACTACTTATAAGTCTGTCAATAGCGAATTCCTTTTTTATTCTTAACAAGCCAATAGATTGGAATTTTTTCTACGAATCTGCTAGCACGAACACTTCATCTTTTTTCAATAGGTTACTATTGAAAATTACACAAAGGTCCAACTGTTGAAATAGTGGTCAAAATTATCACCGATTGCCTGCAAAAAGCGCATTCCCTAACACAGATTTTCAAATAGAATTCTATTCGGTCCTGCCGGTCGGTCGTCATGAGCAGCAGCAGTGCTTTCGGCGCGTGGCGTTGAACAGTTGTTCTCCAGTACACAACAAAAGGCTACATATAAGCAGCGAGCTGCTGACCACATGAACGTCTATTCATTAAAGAAAAAGGAAGCAGCCTCACCGCTACTGATCGGATTCAGTAGCTCTTCGGGAGTCGCTGTGGGCCATCTAACATAGCCTCATCTGTGTTGTACACCCTAATAGCTAAGCATTACACAACCATCACGACAAAACGATCCTTTTCAGGACCACCATAAGTTATTGTTGTTTAAGAGCTAACTTTCATTGAACATTCGCTTGCCTAGCTGCCAGCCACATCACCCCCAAAGCTCTTTGATAATGTACCCAGCAACCAAACGTTTGTGGTCAAATGCGTAACAGTATTGAAGGGGTACATACAAATTTTCGCTATGACCGAATATCACATGACCTTGTAAATTAAAACACTTCGAATTAAGGTATGGTTTTCTCCAGGACGCTTAAAAAAAGAAAAAAAAATTCAGAACTTATATGATTGATCGCAAATATCTCGTGATTGGAAAATTTAATTAAGTAATTCCTTTTATCAATTTTCGCTTTTCTTGTTATCTATCGAATAAACCAAACATTCCGCGGTTTTTGCACGAAAATACGTAATTTTGCCATCAGAAAACGAGGCGCTTCCATGATGGGAAAAAGTGGTTTCCCAAACACAGTCGCCGAATATTGATATCGAGCACGTAATTCCACGCCAAACCTAAGGTCATGTCTATGATACAACCTCTTACTTTTTTTTTTAAATAATTTTAGTCAATTTTGACTTAAGATTCAGTCATAACAGATGCGAAATTTAGCTTAATCAAACGTACTTTTCAACGAGTAACGAACTTTTCAGTCTAGGAGCACTTAATTTTACATTGCATGTTTGTTTACGTCTGATCCTTTATGTCAAAGATAGATTCCGTCACATGTTAAATTAGTTATTTTTTAGTGTGTAACGTGATAGAGCCTTCCAAATATACGAGCTGGATAAAAAAAGGACTGTATTTAGAAGACAAAGGGTATAAGTTAATGCCACGAAGCCGATCAAAATTTTAAAATTACATTTCAATCATGTCGAAAATCTCATGTAATTTTTATGGCCACAAAAATAAACAAATGCACTAACAGCAGCGTAATGTCAGTTCATGCACTGTATTAATGATAATTTTGTCCTTTTTGGCAAGTAATATTACACCATATTTTCGACACGATTGAAATGCATCCACTTTGATGTGGTTTCAAAATTATTTTTTTTGCTGTGTAGAATATTCTTGTTTTATATTTCGACTCGATCCCTCCATTTCTCGATGGTCCCTTCAATGTCAAAGTATGGAGAGTTGACTTAGAACGATTAACTGATCTTTGTTTATTTCTAAGGTTGTGGTGATAAATTGGCCTTATGGCTGATAAATAACTCTGTGATGTGCAGCAAATCAAAAAGAAAAAGGTCCTAGTGCATTTGTTTTAAGATTTAGACGTTTGGAATCTTCGGGAAGTGTTTTATTTGGTTTAAAAGCGTCTTGTTATGAGATATCGATTTATTATTTTCAATGCTCTAAAAGCTTACGTAACTTCCACCAAAAATTTTAAGTAGAAAAGCTAAAGCCAGAATATATATTTTTCAAAATCCCCCTGAGTCTATAGTGGAACTTTTCCTACACAGCAAAACATTCTGAATTTTAATTGTGATATAAACATTCATTCACGTTAACTTGTATTTCATTTCACGCAACGGAACAACTGGTAAGCCATGTTGTTCACTTTGATGAGCGTTTGAAAACAATATTTGAAACTTTTCATGAAATGATTCTGAACTTTACACAATTTATGATGTAAACTTATATGATACGTGATGCTCCATTTATGTGCATCACATTGAACAGAAATTTACACTACTTTTTTGATATGTGTAAAAAACGAACGCTAAAGGACAGGATATGTTTTCTTCACAAAGGTGCTTGAGATTAACATAGCTGCTTCTGTGCAGAAGAATATGTTTTCCAGGCAAATTTACAAATTATAGTTTTTAGAAATCAGTTAATTTCATGTTTATTTATAGTTAATCAAGTTTTAATAACTGTATGAAGATATTATTCATTTAAAAGGGGCTCACTTACCTTTTACAATTTACATGTGTTCACATGAGTTTATACTTTTAAACAATTATTTTATACAATGCAACATTATTTTGGCCAAGTTTTTCTAAAGATTACTCTGTGTATTGTTCTTAGAGCAATGAACAATATAGTCTTGAGATGTTGTCTATGATGTTACAAGGGATGGTGATGCTGATACTTTTGCATTTTGACATGACGTTTACATGAGTCCCGAGGAAATACTTAATTTATGAATTGTTGCACTTCTCCTCGTGTCTATGTACTAGTTAGTACAGTTGATTAGCATTTGCTTTATTTACCGTTTCGCACTGAATACCTACGCAGTAACCGACAACTCCATGGGTTGCCATCAGCTCTATTAATTTTCAAGTGGGAATCTCTTTCAAATCAGCAACCATACGAAATGTCCAATAGAGGCTTTCCCGTTAACATCTATTTTCCCACTGAATCCCAGAACAGATTAGGTACACCGATGAAGCAATGGAAATCCGTTCATCCGTCCGTTAAACCTTGGTTCTGCATACGGGACTGTTTGCATCATCGTCTGTGTTTGCCCTCTTGAGATTCATAACCAAACCGCATTTTCCTGATTGACGGTGCTGAATGCTGTATGTGTGAGTGTGAGTGTTTGGGCGAACGGGGTAGGTATGAAGTGGACTCGTATTTAAGCCATAATAGTCAGCGGTTGTAGGGGTCGGGAGATGGAGAGCTAGCCTTGAGGGTAGTATTTTAATAAAATCCCGTTCGGATGGGGCGTTATTGCGTTTAGAGTTGAGTTTTGTTGCGAAATGAGAATTTGTGAATGGGCCGTTTACACGCATGAATACGAGTAATTATTTTCTTGATTATTTTTTGCTTTATTTAACCCGGACATATGAGTCATTCACGTGGTATACATGAGAGTGAATCAGTTTTAGAAACCCCATCCGAAGAATCCGGCGACAAGCTCGAAGAACTTGTCAACATCCACGCCATGCTCACGCAGTTTCTGCAAGAGAGATTGCACTTCCTTCGAGTTCTGAAATTTGAAACACTTTTAGAAATTGCTCTATAATTAGGGAAAACCGATTCCTTACCTGGAACAAATCGACCAACTGATGGAAGTCAGCGTGCTTCAGCTTTTCGTACAGCGCCTTGAATTCCGCGCTGGTCTTGAGCTTTTCCTCGAAGAGAGCCTTCAGCTTGTCTTCAGGAAGCAGAGCCAGAGCTTCATCCACGAATCCACTGAGTCCACCAGTTCTCACTAGATACATAGAATTTGGAATCAACCTTTTGGAAACTCGAAGTAAATCTAAACCATACTCACAGCTGCGAACGCTACGGATTGGCTTGACGTGGTTCAGTCCCAAGAAGTCGGCAACAAAGTTCAGAGCTTCGTACACTTCCAAACCGGCGTCTTCCAGGTAGTTGAGCAGATTTTTGATTTCCTTAACGGCAAACAGTTGATCCCAGACGGTGGAGAATTCCTTGCTGTGAAGGTAAGTGAAGGCATCCTGGACTTCCTTGTCGTGTTCATAGTAATCCAGCGCGAGCTTGGCCAGCTTTTCGACGGGAACCAAAGCGAGGAAATCCTGAAAGTCTTCCTGAAGTCCACGGGTAGCCGGGATGGCAGTAGAGCTGGTGAGGGCCACCAGGGCGGTGAAGAGGATGACTGCCTTCATGGTTATCGGAATGTATAGGCTGGAGACGGTTAACTGAATGCAAACTAATGCTGAATTGTTACGAGGAAGATGCTTTTATAGTGATACGGTGAGTGGAATGCCACTCGAATAAGGTGGATTAGTTTTTCCTAAGACGGTAGTAGCAAGATACGTTTGAAGTGTTGGGATTATCTTTCAACAATAATAAATAACTCACTGCAAACAAGATGACTAATGTTATAATTCATATGTTGTGGCAGATGCAGAAACGCAGAGAAATAAGCCTCGTTAACATTAGCATTCGATTCCGATAAAAATGGAACTAAATCGTCGTTTCGAGCCCTCAACAAGACATACTGTCACCAATTAATCACGCACTCGTTTTTGCATTGAGACTCCACTTTCCGCTCACAAATCGACTTCAACGATTCCACGAGATGCAGCAATGGAAAAGTTATAATTCTATTCGCGAAAACTGCTGCGGAGAACTTGCGCATCAATTTTGCATTTGCTATGGATCCATCCAGAGAACGTTTCCCTGAACCGCAGATTTATCGAAGCTCGTTTTTCAATCAATCAGCATACTCCGTACAACATGCGCGTAAATTCGAGGAAAAGTTTGATTACCCGATTCCGTTCGATGGAGGAAAATTTATCGTTTTCGAAACGAAAGTGATTTGTGATAGTTTGTTATCGAATCGTGCGTTACGTGCGGATTGCGGATATTTTTTCCAAGAGAAAGGACCCAGTCGTTACGGGATAAAACAGCAAATTTCTAAATCAAACACGTTTCTGATATGGCGTTTGGAATCTCGGACACAGCCACCGATTGGGCGTTTTCCTTCGTCTCTGCCCTACCAACGAATGGCAGGCTGACAGAGTACGCATCGATAAATTACGGTCGGGTGCACCAGATGGTTCCTTCTGGTCCCCAGTGATGGGGATATAAAATACATGTTTTGGAGAAATATTTTCTCCTTTGATATTCGATGCGGTGCAGAAGAAAAGGCTTAGAGTGGGATTCCAATCGGGAATTTCCAACCGTACGCATTCTGGTCACATGTGTTTTTTTTGTGAAATTTGTTGAATCATGATGCAAAGATTGGTTTCTTTTCTGGAATAAATTTTCGATGTTATTATTTCAATGATGGTAAGATGCATCAAACTTTTCACAGCTGACATGTTGTTTGCGTGGGAGATTTTTATTTTTCTTTCACGATACAATGAATTACTACATTTAATGCGATAAGGTCTTAAAATCGTCGGGAAATCACTTAAAATTATGTCTTTTCCTGAATTATATACACACTTAATCTAGCTCGGATTAATAAGCTCCATTCCTTTCATAGAATCGATCTGCCTTCCGTGACAGGCATTGAAGTTGTCGCATGTCAGGTAAATATTCGAGGTAAAAGCCTCAGTATTGCCTCAGTATATCTTCCTCCAAGAACTGCGATTTCTCGCCAAGGTCTCTCAGATATCTGCTCAGCTTTATCTGAGCCTCGGTTGATCTTAGGAGATTTTAACTCCCACGGTACAGGCTGGGGGGAACTGTACGATGACAACCGCTCAACCCTGATATACGACCTTTGCGATAACTTCAATATGACAATTCTAAACACTGGGGAAGTAACACGAGTGGCCAAACCTCCAGCAAGAGAAAGTAGATTAGACCTCTCCCTCAGTTCGAGCTCACTATCGTTGGATTGCTCGTGGAAAGTAATTCAAGATCCCTACGGTAGTGACCACTTGCCAATCAAAATTTCTATTACCAATGGTTCATCTTCCACTCGCTCGGTTGACATCGCGTACGACCTCACGAAAAACATCGACTGGCAAAAATTCGCGTCCGCGGTTCTCGGTGGTACTGATTCGGTTGAGATACTCCCTCCGCTGGATGAGTACTCCTTTTTATCGCGACTTATCGTTGACTGCGCTCTTCAAGCACAGACGAAACGCGTTCCGGGTGTTTTCGTTCGCAAACGACCTCTCACTCCGTGGTGGGATAAGGATTGCACCGACGCGAACAGTGAGAAGTCCGCCGCGTTTAAACGCTTCCGCAAACACGGTAAGGTCGAGGATTTCGAGCGGTACACCGACCTCGAGAAAACTTTTAAGGGCTTGATTAAAGCCAAAAAACGCGGTTACTGGCGTCGCACAGTGGCTTATTTCGAGCAAAAAAACAGACGCAATTCAGAAACGGGTTTTCAGCTTACGGAAGATAGTGAATCTTATGTAAAAAATTCCGGGGAATCTCATGGTGTCAACCCCTTTCCGAAAAAATGGCAGGAAACGTCCGATTTCTCGCTTTTTCCCCTATAAATGAGAAATATTTGAAAATATCGATCTATAACAATCTGCAACCTCGATAAAGACATTCAAAAACCATTGTACCTTACGTAAAAAAGTCTAAGGAATCGAATGCCAGTAACCCCTTTGATGTCAAAAATCTTAAAGTGGCCCAATTCACCCGTTTTCCCCTATAAGTTGAAATTTTTGAAAATATTGATCTATAACAATCCGCAACTTCAATAAAGATATTCAAAAACCATGCTGCCTCACGTAAAAAAGTCCAAGGAATCGAATAGCGTTATCCCCTTTCATGTCAAAGATCGAAAAGTGGCCTAATTCACCCGTTTTCCCCTAAAAATTGAAATTTTTCAAAATATCGATCAATAACAATCCGCAACTTCGATGAAGGCGATCAAAAACCATGCTACCTTACGTAAAAAAGTCCAAGGAATTGAATGCTGGTAACCCCTTCAACGTCAAAGATCGAGAAGTGGCACAAATTGGCCGTTTTCCCCTATAAGTTGATTTTTTTTTAAATTTCGATCAATAACAATCCAAAACTTCTATAAAGACATTCAAAAACCAAGCTGCTATACGTAAAAAAGTCCAAGGAATCAAATGCCGTTATCCCCTTTCATGTTAAAGATCGAAAAATGGCCTAATTCACCCGTTTTCCCCTAAATATTGAAATTTTTCAAAATATCGATCAATAACAATCCAAAACTTCGTTGTTTTGGATTGTTATTGATCGAAATTTAAAAAAAAAATCAACTTATAGGGGAAAACGGCCAATTTGTGCCACTTCTCGATCTTTGACGTTGAAGGGGTTACCAGCATTCAATTCCTTGGACTTTTTTACGTAAGGTAGCATGGTTTTTGATCGCCTTCATCGAAGTTGCGGATTGTTATTGATCGATATTTTGAAAAATTTCAATTTTTAGGGGAAAACGGGTGAATTAGGCCACTTTTCGATCTTTGACATGAAAGGGGATAACGCTATTCGATTCCTTGGACTTTTTTACGTGAGGCAGCATGGTTTTTGAATATCTTTATTGAAGTTGCGGATTGTTATAGATCAATATTTCCAAAAATTTCAACTTATAGGGGAAAACGGGTGAATTGGGCCACTTTAAGATTTTTGACATCAAAGAGGATACTGGCATTCGATTCCTTAGACTTTTTTACGTAAGGTACAATGGTTTTTGAATGTCTTTATCGAGGTTGCAGATTGTTATAGATCGATATTTTCAAATATTTCTCATTTATAGGGGAAAAAGGGAGAAATCGGACGTTTCCTGCCATTTTTTCGGAAAGGGGTTGGCACCATGAGATTCCTCGGAATTTTTTACATAAGATTCACTATCTTCCGTAAGCTGAAAACCCGTTTCTGAATTGCGTCTGTTTTTTTGCTCGAAATAAGCCACTGTGCGTCGGTTCGTCGATGGTTTGTCGAGAGAGACTTCCATGAGAACACTCTGGAATGTCGGCAGGAGAATGCGAAACGCGTCATCACCGGTCAACGAAGACAAGGAGTACTCAGACAGTTGGATATTCAGCTTCGCGCAGAAAGTTTGCCCGTATTCGGTGTCGGTTCAAACCAACGTTCGTGATAGTCCGTCGGGTAGTAACGAAATAGATTCTCCGTTTTCGATGGTGGAATTTTCACTTGCTCTCCTCTCATGTAACAACTCAGCTCCAGGAATGGATAGAATCAAGTTCAACTTGCTCAAAAATCTCCCAGACGTCGCGAAGAGACGCTTGTTGAACTTATTCAATCAATTTCTGGAGCACAACATTGTTCCGGATGATTGGAGGCAAGTAAGAGTTATCGCCATTCGAAAACCCGGTAAACCCGCGTCGGATTTTAACTCGTACCGTCCCATCGCGATGCTGTCCTGTATACGGAAATTGTTGGAGAAAATGATTCTTTTTCGTCTAGACAAATGGGTCGAGTCGAATGGTTTACTTTCAGATACGCAATTTGGATTTCGGAGAGGCAAAGGAACGAGCGACTGTCTTGCGTTGCTTTCAACTGAAATTCAACTGGCCTATGCGCAAAAACAGCAAATGGGTTCAGTTTTCTTGGACATTAAGGGGGCTTTTGATTCTGTTTGTATCGATGTCCTTTCGGATAAACTCCACGATAGTGGGCTTTCACCAATTATGAACAACTATTTGAGCAACTTGTTGTCTGAGAAATATATGAGCTTTTCTCATGGAAACTCGACAACTTCACGTATTAGTTACATGGGTCTCCCCCAGGGCTCATGTTTAAGCCCCCTTCTTTATAATTTTTACGTAAAAGACATTGATGGTTGTCTTGATGAAAATTGCTCGCTAAGGCAGCTTGCAGATGACGGCGTTGTGTCCGTTATTGGGCCAAGTGCACCGGACCTGCAAGGACCATTGCAAGATACCTTAGACAATTTGTCTACTTGGGCTATGAAGCTGGGTATCGAATTCTCTCCGGAGAAAACTGAGTTGGTTGTTTTTTTCTAGGAAGCATCATCCTGCACAGTTACAGCTTCAACTAAAGGGTAGAACAATCACTCAAAGTATATCTTTCAAGTATTTAGATGTCTGGTTCGATTCCAAATGCACATGAGGAAAACATATTGCGTATCTAAAACAAAAATGCCAACAAAGAATCAATTTTCTTCGTACAATTACCGGAAATTGGTGGGGAGCACACCCGGAAGATCTTATCAGGTTGTACCGAACAACCATCCTTTCGGTTTTAGAGTACGGCAGCTTTTGCTTCCAATCCGCAGCAAAAACACAACGGATTCAATACCATTGGCTTCGTATTGCGCAAGGCTGTATGCACTCGACTCATACGATGAGCCTCGAAGTATTCGCGGGTGTTCTCCCACTGACAGATCGTTTCGCTGAGCTGTCTTTCCGGTTTCTCATCCGTTGTGAAGTACTGAATCCTTTGGTAATAGAACACTTTGAGAAGCTGCTCGACCAAAATCCTCAAACAAGATTCATGAGTTTGTACTATGAGTACATGACGCTGGAGGTTGGCCCTTCTTCATTAATCTCCAATCGTGATTGCTTTCAAACCTTCTATAGTTCCTCTGTAAATTTTGATCTGACCATGATGCAAGAAATCCATGGAATACCAGATCACCATCGGTCGATGGTTGTTCCCTCAATTTTTGCAATCAAGTACCACCATGTAAGTAACGATAAAAGATTTTTCACAGATGGGTCAACCATAAATGCTTCCACTGGATTTGGTGTATTTAATCAATTTCATAGCGCCTCTTATAAACTGCAGAAACCATGCTCAGTATACGTTGCGGAACTCGCAGCTATATTTTACGCAGTAGAGCGAATTGCCTCACTACCTTCTGACCATTATTTCATTTTTACGGATAGTCTTAGCTCATTGGAGGCTATTCGTTCAATGAGGCCGATGAAGCACTCCTCGTATTTCCTGCCTGAAATACGATCTAAACTGAGTGCTTTATCTAACTGCTCCTATACTATCACCTTAGCTTGGGTCCCATCTCATTGCTCAATTCCGGGTAATGAGAAAGCGGACTCATTGGCTAAGGTGGGCGCTATGGAAGGCGATATTTTTGAGCGACAAATCGCCTTTAACGAATTTTTCTCCATTGCTCGCCAGCAAGTCCTCATCAGTTGGCAACAAAAATGGAATGATGGTGAATTGGGAAGATGGTTACATTCTATTCTCCCACAGGTGTCGAACAAACCATGGTTCAAAGGGTTGGACATGAGCCACGACTTTATACGCGTTATATCAAGGCTTATGTCCAATCACTGCTCGTTAGACTCGCACTTCTATCGAATTGGGCTCTCAGGCAGCAATTTATGTGCGTGTGGCAGTGGTTATCACGACATCGAGCATGTTGTTTGGTCGTGTACCTTACACCGTGTTGCCAGATCTGAGTTATCCATATCCCTCAAGGCCCGAGGAAAACAACCCGCGATACCCGTTAGAGATGTCTTGGCGAGCCGAGACCTTGACTATTTGAATTTAATTTATGTGTTTTTAAAACGGATAGATTTGAGGATTTAGAAGTTAGTGTCATCTTGTGTTCTCCCAAGTTGTTAGCTACCCATCGGTGTACCCCCATGTTTGTCTTTTTCATCAGAGTGTCGCCTAGTTCGAGATCAAGAGCACGTTGCTCTCCAAACCTTGTGTTCACAATCCCTACCCTGCCATCCATTTGTTACAATTTGTTACCCCTAACCTCGAGATAGCCGCGAGTAATCGGCCCCCGCTTTACTAACGTTAGTTTTAAGTAATTCTGTTATCTAAACAATGAATATCGGCTCCGCAAAGCTACAGCAAATGAGCCTGAAAAAATAAACGAATTATTAAAAAAAAAAAAAATCTAGCTCGGTAAAATCTTCAACAGCGGATTACCTCGGCATTTACTTTTGCTGATATATCTGCAAAATATCTGTTTGTTAGCTGATATCTCAGCAAAATGATATTTGTTAGCTGAGTCTCGGCAATTGTTTTACTGAATCTCAGCAAAATAAATTGCAGAACTACTCGGCTGTTGGAATCTCGGCGAAAATTTTTAAGTGTGTACATCTTTTGATTTTCATGCCTGTTATCAACTGAGCAATCGGAGCTTGCAAATCCAATATAATTAGGTGTATTTGAAAGTTTGGCCTCACACCTGGATCTCGAATGCTGAGCTCCACCGTTGGCATCAGAAGTCGACATTGAAAACGTAAGTAGAACGAAATCTGGAAACCGGTGGAATCCGATAGAACATCACAGAGAAGACAGACTCATGCATTCAATATAAAGTCTGGAACGCGCAAAAATTGGTCAACTTCAAATTGGTGTTTTTATGTTAAAAATGCATAAAAATAAACCTGAAATGCTGTATTTGGAAGATGAGTGTATATACAATGGTTGCTATGATGAGTCTCCAGTTTTTAAAATGACGTCCAAGCAAGAGGAGCGGCGTGTCAAAATTTTGCTCGCGCAGCAAGAGAATCCGACGTTCTCACACGCCAAGTTGGCAAAATTGCTGGATGTGGCCAAATCGACCGTGACAAACGTTTTAAAAGTGTTCGGGGAGCGTCTTTTGACCGCCAAGAAGCCTGGAAGCGGCGGCAATCGTAATCCGGACGTGGCAGCGACGACGAAGAAGGTGGCGATGAAATATAAGTGGAATCCTAACCTCTCCATCCGGGACGTCGCTGACAAGCTCTATGTCTCCCATACCACTGTGCAGCGGGCCAAGAAACGATCCGGGTTGTCGAACTGAGATTAAAAAGTTCGACTGTGTCGTCTTGGATGACGAAACTTATGTGAAGGCGGATTTCAAACAGCTTCCGGGACAGGAGTTTTATACCGCATCAGGAAAAGGGAAGGTGGCTGAAATTTTCAAAACCATCAAACTTTAAAAGTTCCTGAAAAAATATCTCGTCTGGCAGGCCATATGCACGTGTGGTCTAAAAAGTGGCATTTTCATTACTACGAGACCCATCAGTCAAGAGATCTACGTCCAGGAGTGCCTGGAAAAGTGACTGCTATCATTCCTGAAGTAACGTAACAGACCTGTGCTGTTCTGGCCGGACTTGGCAAGCTGCCACTATGGGAAAAAGGCAATCGAGTGGTACGATGCGAACAACGTGGTTGTGGTACCCAAAGACCGCAACCCTCTCAACAGCCCAGAACTCCGCCCTATCGAACGGTATTGGGCCTTGGTCAAACGGAATCTCAAAAAAAAAAAAAAAAAAAAAACTAATAAATCCATGGAAAACGAGCAGCAGTTTAAATCAAGCAAACCAAAAGAATTAACGAACATTTTTCCTTTTAAATATATGAGTTGAACTACCAAAAGAAAAAAAAGAAGATTTTTGTGATATGAATTTTGACTGAAAGAGACGATTTTTTTGTCGACCAATTTTTGCGCGTTCCAGTCTTTAAAATTTAAATTATTATTAGATTTCAGTTTATGTGTCTTTAATTCATTATCGCCCAGTGATCCATTTACAGATCAGTAGCATTTTTGATAACTGTCCAGAAAATTGAGCTCAAAAGTTATATTTGTCTTCACAAATACTTAGAATACTTCGTTGTTTTAAAACTTTTATAGAATAAAGTTCTCATGAGATGTGTTAGATTGCAAAAGCCAACACAGTGTATTTTTAGTTCAGAATTTTCTCACAAGGTAACATTAGCGTTCATGTGAAATTTGTGTACATGCAATCATGATCCAGACTACAAATAAAGTTGATGATTTGTGCAATGTTGTTCAGTAGGCCAAGAGCTTTTGAATTAAGGTCACTTTAATTTGGAATTATCGCACTAGGTGGCCATAGTGTTCTTATAAGCTTCGTGTAAATTCTGGGTCAACATCTCGAGATCTTTCCCCGATACAAAGTTGCTGTTTTGTGAACTGCTGTTCAGAAGGCTAAGAACTTTTGCATTGTTGACAGATTAGTTCGGAATTCTCTCGCAAGGTGGCACTAGTGTTCATACGAATTTCGTGTACATGCAGGGTCGACATCTCGAGACCCCTGCCAGATACAAAGCTACTGTTTTCTGTAATGTTGTTCAGTTGGTGAAGGCCCTTTCATTTGTTGACAGTTTAGTTCGGAATCTTCTCGATAGGTGACTCTAGGGATCTTATAAATATCGTGTAAATGTTTGGTCGACATCTCGAGATCTCTGCTAGATACAAAGCTGATGTTTTCTGCTATGTTGTTCAGGAGGCTAAAACGCTTTGAATTGTGGACAGTTTAGATTGGCATTCCCTAGCTAGGTGGCACTAGTCTTCTAAGACATTACATGTTAATGCAGGTTTGACATCTCGTGATCCTTGCTTGATGCAATTTTTTTTTTTTCCTTTGGTTTGTTTTTTCCTTCGATCTTGTTTTCCGTGCTGAGCACCAATGCTACCGACGTGCCAGGAAGGTAGCTCCCACACCTGGACCCTACCTATCGACCCATCAACTCATGAACCGGGGACCAACGGCTTTACTTCCCATCCGAAGGAAGGCGTGATCAGAGATGTTATGCCTCAGAACATCCCGGCGGCGCCGACTGGGATTGAACCCAGGCCTGCTGGGGTGAGAGGTAATCACGCTTACCACTACACCACCGGCGCCGTTGATGCAAAATTTCTGTTTTCTGCAATGTTGCCAAGGCCTTATGGATTGTTGACAGTTTATTTTGGAATTATCTCTCTAAGTGGCAATAGTATTCTAATAAACATCGTGTACATAAAGGGTCGACATCTGTTTTCTGCAATGTTGTTCAGGAGGTGAAGGCCCTTTTAATTGTTGACAATTTAGTTCGGAATCCTCTCACTAGGTGGCACTAGTGATCTTATGAATTTCATGTAAATGCTGGGTCAATATCTCGAGATGCTTGCTTGATACAAAGTTGCTGCTTTCTGCAATGTTGATCACGAGGCCAAGGCCTTTTGAATTGAGATCAGTTTTGTTCGGAATTTTCTCGTTAGGTTGTACTAGTGTTCTTATGAACTTCGTATGCATGCAGGGTTGTCATCTCGAGATCGCTACTCGATATAATGTTGCTGTTTTCTGCAATGTTGTTCAGAAAGCTAAGGCCTATTGAATTAAGGACAATTCAGATCAGAATTATCTCGTTAGGTAACACTACCCGAGCGAAGAAATATACCAAATTGATAACTACACACTTAAAAATAACTATTTTTACACGAGACCTAATCCATCTATGACGTAAATTATGGAACAAACATGTCATGTAAAATTAAATGTTCCCAAACCGAAACATACGCAACTCGACGAAAAGTACGATTGATTGAATTTATTTTCTCGTTTCTTTCAACTTATTCTTATGTCATTTGGGCCGCTTGCATGTGTCGGTCTCAGGGCATGGAAATTTACATGACTTTTTGGTAGTGTGAAGTTCTGATACCCGGTTATCAAGATTTGATAACTGAACATGTTATCTTTGTGGTTGAATAAACAGACAACATTACACAAATTATAACAAAAGAATACTTCTGGGATATCACAAAAATTACTGATTTAGTTATCATTGAAAACATCTTGATAACAAATCTAGTGATTCATGCCAATTTTTTCAACAAAATTCCGAATTATTTTATCGATTTGGTATTAAAGTCTTACGCTGATAATTGCAATATGATTGGTAGTGTTTTTTTCTCACCATGTGGATAATATTTCAAATTTTGAGCTAACCTTGCATCATTTCATATTCTTTCATGATATCAAGTGATAACAAAATTAGTCGAGGTTGATAACTAAATTAGTTATGCGATAACAACTGAAAACAAATTGATATCTAGAATAACAAGTCTTGTTTTCAAGTTGTTATTTTACTTTGCTCGGGTAGTGTTCTTTTGAACTTCGTGTAGATGCTGGGATGGCCATCGCAACGCTGAAAGCGATTCTGGAGACATCGCGCTGAAAATTCATGAGGGTTGATACCCATATTGACGTGATTTAAAAGCTTAACATTTATGGCCACTTTTCCGGAGACGATTCCAAGAAATTGGCCAGAGCTCGTTTGTTTCTCAACATATCTTGGATCTGCAGCAAGAATTCAGAATTCCTTCTAGTATCAGGATATTTTTTGAATTCAAATAAATTTTCATACCAGAAAAAAAGCACCGAAAAAAAAATTAGTTTTTGACATATCTCCAAAAATCCGGAACATAAATTTTCAAATGAATCATTACAACTGCTATGAATTTCCCGTCAAATGCATTCGATTTTATCAAAATTGGTTTATTTTTGGAAAAGTTTCCACCATTTGAATTTTGACAAAATTTTGCCTGTCCCGATCATTTTGTCTATCTCCTGAAAATGCCTTTAAATTAGCTTTCGAAGTCGCTACTTTCTCCCGAGTAGGAATGAATATCTCGATACCTTAAATTAGTATGGATGAGCCTGACATAAGAGGTAAAATACCAAAAAATAATACCAAAAAAAATGTTCCCACAATACCATTCCAATACCAAATTATGATAATGAAATACCAAAAAAATACCACACAGGTATTCTTTTGTTATCCAAATATCAATTTTTGGTATTCACAAAGTATATTGCATGCAATTTTTGGTATTATTCTTTGGTATGTTACCTCTTATGTCATGCTGGTCAATACCAAATTTTGGTATCAGATCAGAATTAGGTATTCATTAGTTATTTTCTCCTGCTCGGGCTAGCACACTCAGCAAAAAAAAAACTTTCTTAGCTCCATCTCTAACAGGATTTTAAGTATCTTTTGTGCCGATTATGTAAAACAGAATGAACTGTGGATATTAATCTAAGTGCCTAAAAAAGGGTAAAAACTACCTTCTCAATGCTGTGAAATCTGTGAAAGGGAAATCACAATCGTGTGTCTTCAAAATACAAGGCATGTTGAGAGATTGAGCTATTGAGAGAGAATTTTCTCTCATAAATTAACTTTTTTTTTGGCTCTCTGGGGACTGGTAGGAAAGTGTGTAAGACAGGTATGGGGATTTTTTTTTTTGTTATTTAATTGTAGCTTGTTTAACAATTATTTCTGAAATAAAACTGATCGAAAAAGTTCATGAATGATTTCCTTTGGTTGTCGTTAACTTTTGTTGACCTGAATAGGCATCACATGCGTGTTATTTCCACTATTCAAAATTTCTGTATGGGGATTTATATTACTTCTTATGGTTCATTAACGCTATAAAATCATTCGGAATGAAAATAATTCACAATTCAACAATGCGTGTATTCGTTCGTGTATTTAAAAAGACTCAATCGTGACAGCATTAAGGAGCTGATAATTCATTGTTTCGTTACCAAATTCACTTAAGTCTAGATCTAGGATTGGAATTAGGGTGACCGGGAAACTGACGATTGAGAATTCTCAATACATTCGAAACATTATTTTGACCCAATATGCTGTCGATCTTCGATGATACTCATTTTACTTCTGAAAAGGTTCTCAACATCATAACTCATAATTAAAATAAGCTTACATCAATAACCTAAGGCCTTGAAATCACCCATTTAGCTGTGAATGGATTACACGTGTTTTCTCTTGTAGCGATCTCAAATTTCAGCACCTCACACCTTCGGGCCATATCAAAACTCGATTCACGTTTCATCTCAGCTTCAACTTCCATCCCATCCCGAATTTGGCCCTTCGTTGGTATAATACCCTGACGTATGGCATGTGCCCGTCTATTTCCGGCTCATTTGTCACATGCAACTCGCTCCGATGATGATGCTACTCGGAAGATCTCTTCACTTTTGTGGTGCCGCCGTCGCCGCCGCTGCCAGCCTAGATGGGTGATGTTTTTTCAGTCTCTTCTAGTTAAAATATTTTGAAAGTCGAGACTTCATCATCATCTCGATGGCAGGCTCGGTGTTTTCGATAAACATTGCCCCCGTACTGGTTCTATAGTACTATATCGTGTATGCATGATGCATAGGGCTGAAGCATACTCCGGTCGGTTTGGGATGAATGTTTTAAAAATGAGTTATGTTGATCCACTGCTCGGTGTTTTTCAACTTGCTCGTCTTCGTGGAAGAGGAGAAACTTTCTAATGCTCAGAGCTGAGTTGGATCGAAATAAAATATCGGCGCTTCTTTGCCCTTCATTTGTTTTGATTCAAAGCACATTCGTCTTTCTTACGTGGTACACAAACGGTGTATGGTGGGTTTTAACAATATGCGATAAATATACTCAAAATTTGAGCTTACAGGCGGGATTAGTTCAACATGAGTTTCACAACAATTGACGAAAATGAAATTCAAGTTGTGTTATTTTTCACATCAGGGTGAGACTGGCATTGTTCAGGGCCCAAATAAAAAAAAAACAGTTCCAAATTAGCCGCCCTATCGAGAAGTGTCGGAAATAAACACAGTTATAAGTTGGGATTTAGCACTTCTTACAAATTTTCTCCTATCATAAGCATAGGCGTGAATAAGCATATGCGTGAAAAAGCATATAGATTTACCGGGAAGCGTTATCTAAAGAAGAGAAATACTATTCATTAATTTTCCCGGCAACGCTCTGTCTTTGTGCCACCTCGGCGAGAGATCTCCCGGTGCTCTGTTGTCTTGTCGGGCGGAGCGCCAAGGGCAATTCTAACAGAAAAAGCAAATATGTAGATACAAACATGTTTATAGTTAGCCCTTAGATGAATGCACAAGACGCTGTGCGTTGGTTGGATGAAGGCACAGGGAATGGATAAGCCTTACGGCTCGTAGGCAGACTTCATTAATTTACACACTTCTTAACACGTTTTATTTTCTCTGCTTATCGCCCGCCCTCGACCTACGGTGAGAGCTCATCGGCCGGTGACGATGGTGTCTTTGGATTAAGTGTATCGCTTGGTTTATTTGAGACACTTTCGTCGGATCGAAATAGGATTACATATTTTGAGAGGAGATTAAAGATTGTTTCAAGTGATTTCCACCGAGTTGGTTAGTTATGAAAGATTGAAAGAGTGGTACAGAAATTGGATCAGACTGGTTCCAGTTCATGTTTCCTTCGGGAATCAATTATCAAATATGTGAAGTAATGGACGAATACATAACTTTGAAAACGAATCATTAAATCATGGAACGAAAATACAATTATGTACACAAGGAAATTGTTAACTTATGAAAGTTTTATACATTAAAATCAAGGACTGAGGATAATCGCAACACACATATAATCGGAAAACAGGACTTGTTAGAAGAAATTCTCAAATGCAGTGATTTTGAAATGGAACAATTATGCCAAAAATTGAAGCGTTATATTCGTAGTAGAAAATGTTAGCCGATCATAATGGTTTTTGCATGTCTCGTGTTTACTACTGGGTAGGGGGATTTTGAATGGTTTTACGAGGAGTACGTCATTCTTTGCGAAGTAAAGGGTGTCCCACATCAAATTGCATCACGGGAAAAAATCGCTGTAGAAAATTACCCATTGGTTATTTTCTCTTGAAAATTTGGGTAGAAGTAGTTTAGAATGTATTGTTTACACTGAATTTTTATCGCTGTGAGTTTTCGAAAGTTGGAAAAATTGGTGTCACCTGAAAAGCAACGTCTCAAATTGATTTTGCACAAGCACATGGAAAATCCTCCACTCTCTCATCGGGACATCGGAAAACAACTCGGAATCGTGCAGTCAACGGTGAGTCGTGTGATTAAACGTTACTTAGAAACTCTGAGCATCGAACGGGAGGAGAAATGCGGTCAGAATGGATGTTCTATTAGTGATCAGGATCACAAGTGTGTCGTGAAAGCGTTTAAGTGGAATCCCAATGCTTTGGTCAGGGATGTGGCCAAAAAGTTGAATCTGTCCAAGTCTTTCGTTCAGAGAGCCAAGGACCGGGAGGGACTGCTTACGTACAATGTGCAGAAGGCTCCAAATCGTGACGAACGGCAAAATACGGTGGGAAAGTCACGGACCCGGAAACTGTACACCCAGTTGCTGACGAAGCCTCATTGTCTCATCATGGATGATGAGACTTACGTCAAGGCGGACTTCCGGCAGCTTCCGGGGCTACTTTTCTTCACCGCCCAGCACAAGTTCCGGAGGAAGTAAGGAAGCAGAAACTTTCAAAGTTTGCCAAGAAATACTTGATTTGGCAAGCGATCCGCTCATGTGGCAAACGGAGTGCGTCGTTCGTGATTACCGGGACTGTAAACGGGGAGATCTGCCTCAAGGAGTGTCTACAGAAGCGTCTACTTCCTTTGTTGAAGCAACACGAGGGCCCTACGGATTTAGCTTCGTGCAACTATTCAAATGTTGTCCTGGAGTGGTACGAAGCCAACGGGGTCACTTTCGTACCCAAGGACATGAACCCCCCCTACGCACCGGAACTAAGGCCCATCGAAAAATACTGTGAGCAGGCACTACGGAAGCATCCCAAGGAGGTCAAATCTGAGGAAGACATGAAGAAAAAGTGGGTTTCCGTACAGAAGAAGCTGTAGCCAGAACCTAATGAGTGGAGTTAAGCGTAAGGTGCGAGCGTACGGTTAGGGTTTTGAAGTTGAATGAAATAAATATGCCAAAAGCTTACTAATGGGTTATATTTTATTGTCTGAAAGTTTGAAAAGGATCGGTCAAATAGGTAATTTTCTGCACCGTTTTTTCCCGTGATGCAATATGATGAGGGACACCCTTTATTTAGTGTACGATTGATTAGTACTGTCGCATTTATGGCCCCTCAATTTCAACTTTATCGCACTAAAGCTTTATGTTGATAATAGTATAGCATTTCCCAACTCTGATTATTTGTATATTTTACCCCAAATGACATTATTTTTCTCTAGAAGTTTGTCTCAGGCGTCATTTTGATCAGAGACGCCGTTTACATGAAACCATTTTTCTAGGACGCAAGTTTGGAAATTTTACGAGATGGTTGAATTTAAGCAAAAATGTGAATCATTGTCCATAACATACAATTATGCAAAGTTTTATACAATTTCGAGAAGGTTGATTCAAAAATTTAATTTATTTCCGCTACTTTTGTCTGGAACTGCTCACATGTAGATCTCAAGATCTTTACTCCCGAGAAGAATAACCTAGAACACCTATTTATTTGAGCATTTCTACAAACCTTGTTTGCTGTACTACAGCGGCTTCCAAAAAGTATCCTGAAATTACATGAAGATCCCCAAAGGGTAATGAGGTTCCCTTAAGTTAAAAATGATTGACTGCTACGAAGATTCCAAAACATAGGGGAAATGACGGCTTCGGCATGACAGACTATTTTCGGCAACCCAAATTGAAACACTATTTTCACTGGATTTGCTTACGAAAACACTTCGCTGAATGCATGCAAACGATTATTTATGCTTTCAGCTTCAATTTGACTATATTTTTACCACTGAAAAAATGCAATCTAGCAGGGTTTTCTTGAAATGAAACACACGCACTACAAATTGTAGCTGATTTCGAGTTGCCGATAATAGAACAGCAGATTTACATGCAGTTCAAATGGAACGGTTGCCGAAGAAAAACTGGTTGCCGACAATATTCGCTCTCACTAGAGAAAATTGGAGCTTTGTAAAAGCGTTTCAAAACAGTTTTTGACAATTCTTTCGACTGAAATTGTTAGAGCAGCTGGCAGCAAAAGATTGTAAACAAACCAATACTGCATATGTGTGCGTTCCATAGAGAAAAAGGCTATAGAAAGAAGGTCGCTGCTTAGGTTGCCGAGAATACGTAAATTCCCCTAAATAGAGTTCCCACTTCTACGCCATTTTCTGAAGTTTTCCAAAGCTCTCTGAAGTCTTTATAGTTTTACGAAGTTTCCTGAGGTTGAAGAAAAATCCATGAATTCTTGGCCAATTTGTAGAGCCTGATGATATCTTATAATGCTATCAATTAAATGTCGGTACGTAGGGGGCGACCCCGGCGTAGTGGTTGGCATCCATACCTCTCACGCCAAAGTCACGAGTTCGAATCTCAACCCCGGATAAATCAAGAATGACCCAAGAGCGTTAAAGGGACCATAATAAAAAAATGGCGATACGGTACTGTCCTGATTTTATCAGCCCCTTCTGAAATATTAGATTTTTTTTCTCAATATTTTAACCTTCAAAATGATTTCAAAATCAAGATTATTTATTATTTATCCATTATTAATAGACTAACTGATAAATGTTTACTATTTTTATTAAATAAAGAGTACACCAAACGTCTCGAAAAAGTAGAAGGGTCTGTGCCTAGGGCACGAACGGAAGCTTGACGTAGGACCGGTAGTGGATGGAACAAATGTGAAGAGCATTTAGTTCTTTTAATTGATCGATAATCTATTATCTTAACTTTTTCCGTTTTTGAATTGGTGGCCCTGCCGGCGCCGGTGGTGTAGTGGTAAGCGTGACTGCTTTCTAACACCCCAATGGGTCTGGGTTCAATCCCAGCCGAGGTCGGTGGGATTTTTCTGAGGCATACCAATCTCTGGTCACGTCTTCCTTTCGGAAGGGAAGTAAAGCCGTTGGTCCCGGCCCATGTGTGTTGAATGGGTGCGATATTCTACGCAGGTGTGGAAGTTGCCTTGCTGCATATTCAATTGCCGTCAATGGTTGGCAATCGATGTCCGTCGGTGATTGGCACTAGATTGCGGAACAGAGACCGACGTTAAATAAAGGAAAGAATTGGTGGCCCTGAAAAGGGCCGGATTTTTTTTAAATGGTGAGTTGGAGGGTACGGAACCAATAGGTGCTAATCGCTGTTGCTTTGGTCTGTAATCAAGAAAACTATTATTTATATAACTATTCAATAAATTGCTTCCACAATCTACATACACAATTGAATATATACCAATAGTATGCTCGCTTAGGACGACTATCATGTAGCTGACGGAAAATCATTAATTATTAGTACCTATTATTTTAAAGCTTGTAAGTGCTTTTAAATTCTGAATGATAATATTATTAAAGGGCGAACACGAAATTATTGCGACACATTCAACAGGGCATAACTTTTTTACCATTGGGTAAAAATCAACCAAATTTTGCACACTTTCTAATTGATGTGTATTGTGTACATGCTGTCAAACTCAAAGTCGTGTTTTTCGATTCAACGAAAATGGAGGTGAACCAACGCGAGTTGAGAGAACAAATTCTTTCCAAACACCTGGAATTTCCTGACCTGTCGCACCGGCAGTTGGGAAAAAGTGTTGAACATTCACCATTCAACCGTCTCCAGAGTGTTGAAGCGGTTCCAGGAGCGGTTGACGTTGGACCACGGCAAAGGAGCTGGAAGAAAACTGGGACCGGAGAACAAAAAGACGGAGGGAAAGGTGAAGCGGATGATTAAAGCAAATCCCAACGTCTCAAGCCGTGATTTGGCTAAAAAGATCGGCATGTCGCAGAGCTACGTCCAGAATGCAAAGAAGAGAGCTGGACTACATACATACAAGGTACAGAACTTCCCAAACCGCGTTGGAGTTTTTCACCGGCAAGAGCAAGTTCGATGTGGACGACAAATTTAAGAAGAAGAAAATGTCGAAGTTCGCCTCCAAATATCTCATTTGGCAGGCCATCTGCTCTTGCGGACTGAGGAGTGAGCCTTTCGTGACAAAGGGCACAGTAAATGGCGAGATCTACAAATCTGAGTGCCTCAAGAAGCGCCTTTTGCCGTTCTAGCAGCAGCACGACAAAGCTCCGCTATTTTGGCCAGATTTGGCATCATGCCACTATTCTAAAAGTGTCCTGGAGTGGTATGAGGCCAATTCTGTCCATTTTGTTCCAAAGGACATGAATCCGCCAAACTGTCCGGAGCTGCTCCCGGTGGAGCAGTACTGGGCAGTAATGAAGCGGGAACTTCGGAAGAGCAAGAAGACAGTCAAAAACGAGAAGGACATGTTAAGAAAATGGAAAAAAAAAACTGAGAAACTGGTACCGGATGACACTGTAAAGACTTTGATGGAGGGCATCAAGCGAAAATGCGTTCAATTTTACACTCAAGGCTCCATCGATTAACTTTTTTTTTGATTTTTGAAGTAAATATATGTATAAAACTACCCTAAAATTTTGGTTTGATTCTAAACATTATAAGAAAATTGGCATGACATTTTCGGTGTCGCAATAATTTCGTGTTCGCCCTTTATCAACGTAGATACACTAGCCAGGAGCCATCTCTTGCTATTGCTTGGTCCCGAGTAGTTCGACATGATTCTGATTACCGCGTTGATGGCCTTCGCCGCCTTCTCGCAGGCATACTCGACGTGGCTATTGAAGATAGGTGGTCGTCGATCATCACTCCCAGGTATTCCAACAAGTGCTCTGAAGCTATGGTGTGCTCCCCAACGGTAATGTCTGTCCGCTGCACCGCTTTAAAGTTACTGGTCAATAGCACTTCCGTTAGGTTGTGGGCTATCTGCAGCTTTCAATCATGTCGATTGCCTCGGTCCGGTCACCAACATTTCCATCTCTTTCAGCGTCTTGCCTGTTACCGTCAAGACGACGTCATCCGCAACGATCTCAACTCCTTTAGGCAGCTTCAGCGTTAGCACGCCGTTGTACATCACGTTCTAGAGCGTTGGACCAAATATGGACCATGTGGAACTCCTAATGTGGTCCTAATCAATCTCTATCCCTTGTCTGTCTCGTAGGCCAGAACCTTAGAACCCTGTCCAGGTACTCAGGGACCTTCGTTCTATACAGCGCTTCGGCGATGGCTTCCCAGCTGGCACTGTTGAACGCATTCTTGATGTAGATCGTTATTCACTTCTGTTTGGATGCCTTCTAGGAATCCTAACTGTCTCTCCGACAATCCGTGCACACTGTCCGTCTGCCTGTTTTGGTTGATCCTCTCCAAGAATTTTCCGGGTGTATCCAGCAGGCAAATAGGCCTATACGATGCTGGATCCCCTGGCGGTTTTCCTGACTTCAGCAGCAACACTAGTTTCTGTGTCTTCCATCTGTCAGGGAAGTGACCCTCGTCCAGGCATTTCTGCAGAACCATCCCGAACATGTCCGAGGCCGCCTGGATCGCCGCTTTTTGACAGCTCAATTGATTCTCGAGATTCTATCCGCCAGACTATGAATATAGCGACTATACTTTCAACGCCACGTTTGGGATTCCATCCAAACCAAGGGCATTCTTCACTTTCAATCCTTTCGCCACTGCTACGAGTTCCTCGTTAGTGACTTATACGAAATCTCCTTCTCCCTCTCTGTACGGTGTACGTGACCAGGTTGTTGGGTCGTGTTTCGGGAAAAGTCCTTCCACGATAATCTTCGCCATCAGACAAGGTATGCGTCGTCACAGAGGTTGGCATCAGCGTCTCGACACAGCTACTTGAAACAGTGTGACTTGCTCTGGCCGCATGGAACATTTCTCTACGTTCATCTCTGTCTGCTTCTGTTTTTGCTCTCTGAACTGTTAAGTGCTCGTTGCAGGATGCGTCCAGTTTACTGGTGGAAAGTAAACTGGACGCATCCTGTTATTTGGCTACAGTTTATTCGGCATAGTTGTGTCACATACTCTCACTAACGTTTCCCGATCAGAAAGGCATAACAAAATTATAACAACTAGAGTTATTTATTTAACAAAAAAAAAAAAAAATGTAACAGAACGTGTTATAAACATTGACTGGTTAGTTGTTAAAATAACAAAAATCATAACAAAAATTCGTCTAGTGGTAACAAAATTATAACAGACTTTGATACGATTATATCAAAATTATTACAAAATTAGATATAATCTATCGCATTCAAAAATATACATACATAACAACCGTTGTTATAAATTAGATATAAAATTTTCCATATTTCTTGCAATGGTTATGCCATTTATTTTTCACATTTCACATTTCACTAAGTCTAGTAATTAATTGGAATTCATCAACTGTAGGTCATTTTAATTAATTAAGAGCCATTTTCCTGGCTTCTTTTTCCATAATATGCCAGAATTTGCTTCATAATGTTTGGTGCTTCAGCAGCCAAAGACTTTGCAGCAGCTGGTTTTTCTCCCAGATAAATGCGGAGTTCCAACAACCGATCTGAGAGAAAAATTGGTTGTTTTAGTAATTCTGAATGAATGAATGAAAAATTAAGGTTACCTCGCACATATTTCCCTTTTCCGGCTCAAGTGGAACGCTTTTAATTGTGTTATGTGGCATTTGAGCCCGATGCTTGGTTGCCGTCGTTCGTGGTCTTCGACATGGATTGTTAGAGGATCTTCCATTAAATCATGAGATTCCTATGGTGATGGAATTTCATTCATTATCTGGTTCAGAAGCAGTAGACAGCCAATCTATTTCGGATCCGTTTTTCGATGACAAATCAAACATCGGAAGATTTTATACAAGCAGAATTCTTCGAAGGATACGATGAACGATATTCCGGATCGGTATTTATTATCTTATTTATTCAAGGTAGACAAGACTGAGAACATCCTATCTTTTTTCACGAGCCTTCGAGTTATGATCAATTGGCAAACTTTCATGATAACATCAAAGGCATAATATTTATGGCACTGGCGTCTTCTTGCTCAATAATTACAGCACACCAACAACCTATTTTATTTTAAGATATGAAGCAGCAGATCAGATAATCATTTTTGAAATACTCAAGAGAGATAGTTGAATACAAGACACCGGTTATTACTGAAGAAATTCGTGATATAAGCCGTTTATGATTTAAACAATCTTTGACAACCATATGAAAATCTTATAATTTATTCCTATTTATACACAGATGCCTCTAATGATCGTCACTTAGAAACAGAAAATAGTGAATAAACTTATATTTTGGAATCATTAATACATATTTTATGTATTGATAGTAATTATAACTGACATTGTTATAATTCTGATATGATGAGAAACTTCGCACAAACCACTTTTCAGTAATATATCAAAATATAACACACGTTGATATAAATATCAACCATTGTTATAATTTTATGCCCTTCTGATCTGTTCTGATCTGTTATAATTTTGTTATGCCCTTCTGATCGGGTTCTGTACACACGGAGTGCTTCAAATAAAAGATCCTTGCTAAAAGCCTATGCCTTCCACTTCAAGTCGCAAGTTCTCGTCCTCCATACTGCCAATGCCATATCGGATCGCTTTGGGTATATCCTTAGCAAACTCTCCAATTCATGTTTGCCAACAGCGACGGACTGCAGAAAGTGACATCGATAATGGATTCGCGGCCACCTCTGCGAAAAGTGCTGGTGGTGCCTTCATTGGACAGTAGACTGATGCAAATGTTGAAATTATCGCTCCACAGTGCTCAAATGATTCCAAATTGGTTCCTGATTAGCCTCCCAATATTTGAACTCATTTAGTAAGAAACTGACTTGGCACAAACCATTTGAAGTTTTTATGGAAACTTCTATTGGAAAACCATAATTTCGCTTCATATATACCTCAAAATTCACCAGTTCACTCTGCTTTAGAAAATGATTGCTGCGCTTGTTAAAAACTTTCTCAGCAACAACTTTGTTCAAGACCACTTTTCGATCAAATATAAGAAACAAAAGTTATGAATGATTCAAGTCACTGATGTCACAATACAGTCAACACTCAATTCGAAACTAACGATTTCAAATTGGCTCACTACTTGACTAGCCTATTGGTCCCAAGTAAATCGATTAACGTACCCCATTCTAGTATAAATTCCAGTACTACACTACGTTTGTTTTGATTCGCTATGAAAGTTTGACAGATAAAATGAGGGGTTCGTGGATTTTCCTATGTTTCAAGGGGTGAATCGATTAGCTTGGGACCGAAGCTAGTTCTAGAGCTGAGCCAAAAAGTTGAGCTCGTTTCTTCGGGACCTTCTGGTCTTAGAGTTACCTCTATGATACAGTTGCTTATCATGCCATAAGATTATCTACCTCTTAAATAATTATTAACTATTTAGTATGACGCTTGGCTGATAATCGATCTTCTGCAAAGTTGAAGGTGAGAAAATTACAGTATAATATGGAAAAAGGCTAGAAGACAATGAAAAATTAGTTTGGTTTTCCCATAGTAATTTCCATATGAATTTTAAATGGTTTGTGCCAAGCCAGTTTCTTATCAAATGAATTTAAACTTTCGGAGGCTAATCGGGACCCGATTTGGAACCGTTTGAGCACTGTGGAGCGAATATTTCAAAGTTTACATCAGTCTATTGGACAGCTTAGCTTCCTGCTTTGCTAGAGCTTCCAGCAGAATGTGCCCTCTAGCGTTGGTACATGTGCTTCCCCACTCCACTGTCCAAGCATCGATTGTCATACTTCTACCCATCGTCCTCAGTTCCTTCAACTAACGTATACTTACACACTTAGAAATACCTAATTTTACACGTGACGGAATCCATCTTTGACATAAAGGATGAGACGTAAACAAACATGTCATGTAAAATTAAGTGCTCCGAGACTGAAAAGTTCGATACTCGACGAAAAGTACGTTTGATTGAACTGAGTTTTGCGTCTTTTACGACTCAATTTTATGTCAAAAATGACGCTCGTATATGTCAGTCTCAGAGCACCTAAATTTACATGATTTTTTTAAATGTGTAGTCTTTGACGTATTCACCTTTAATCCAACCTATTAAGCTTCACGTTTCAGCCTGGTGTACTGCTCCACCATCACCTGGAACATTCTTGTGGCAATGTCCACATCGTCAGCGAAGCAGATTAAGTGGCTGGATTTATTGAAGATCACGCCCCGCATGTTAAAGCGCACACGGCTAATCAATTGTAGGAACGTTGCGTGATTTGAAAAACGGAAGCAGTCGTTTCTTCAGGCACGCATTCATATGGAGTTGACCATTTACGGTTATAGTTGTTACGAAAGGCTTGCTCCGTTTTCCGCACGAATAAATCGCCTGCCAAATCATGAATTTCTTCTTGAAGAACTTTGACACTCGCTGTTTCCTGAGGAACTAGTCTTTCGCAGTCACATACTGATTTCCCGGACTTTGTTTGAAGTCCGCTTTTACGTTTGTTCCATCGTCCATGATACAGCAGTGTGGTTTAGTCAACATTTGTGTGTACAGCGTACGTGCCGGCATTATAGCTGTCCTATTCTGTCTTTCATAGCGGTTTGGTGCTTTCTAAACCTAGAATAAATGTAGTCCTGCGCGTTTCTTGGCTTTCTGCAGTTTTTTTTGTCAGGTGCAGTCTAGGGTGCAGTTTTATCGCGACATCCCGAACGGAATAGTTGGGTTGAAGTTTAAAAGCAGCAACCACTCGCTTGTCATCTTCAACACAGTACGAAACACTTTTTCTTGAACTCACTTGCTTCCGATTGACAGTTGAACGTTCTCCGAAACGTTTCATGACACGAGAAACAGTAGATTGTGGGATTTCCAACATCTTTCCGATGGCTCGGTGCAAAATATGAGATTTGTTGAGGTGAGTGTGCAATTTTTTTTCGAATCCGTATTCAAAACTACTAGAAATTTTACAATGAAACTCACGTAGTGTAAACAGTACACGCTGAGGCCAACTAATCCAAAATTTCATTAAAATTAACCCAAAGGGCAAAATGATACAGCTTTTTGAAAGTGATGCAATTTAACTATGGACACCCCTTAAGTACTACGATTTTGACATCATGGCATTGACAGCTGTTGTATTGGACGTGGTCTGTGGATCTCTGCAATAAGATAATTTTAGTCCAATTTTTTTTACGCAATCAAAATTTTAGGCCACAAGGATTAAGAAGTAAATACAATGCAGCTTGTAACATTTTCTGTTCATAGAACAAAGCCATTGAAAGAGAGATGTTTGGAAAGTTTGGACATGCTTGCCTTAAAGTTGACCATTATTAAAAAATAAAAGATTGCCTCTAGGTTATCCGGAAGCTCCCAGGAAGTGAACTGATTTCAATAAACCAACACGAACACAAATTCCTAGTACTTAGTATGTACAACTGGCGCAGTAACCAACTAACGCGACAGATATCCAATTTTATAGCCGGTCATAAATCACCGCAATTGAGTGCAACTTACAAATGCACTATATATTTTTTATCATCCATTGTCTTTGGTATGAATTTTAATCATGATCCGTTGAGGTTGACTCCAAGACGACCCGGAGGCGTGTTTAGTGCAGATATCGATACCGTCCGTCGTAGCAGTGAGTGCATAAGTCATAAACCGATTTGTTAGTCGACCGGCACCACATGGGTACAAATTGAGCCGTAAAAACTACATCGCCGTCGTAGTCATCGTCACTAACGCCACTTGGTCCACCACGACGACCGACAACGAAAATCATTACGAGGAGTCGAGGTCTATTTTAAAACGTCTCAAACAAAATGAGGTGCAACAACTGCCTTGTGCCGTCGACGTGAAAGTGGATGTGAAGGCGATGATGATGACAAGTCGTGAACTTTGGAGTAGGTTGTGCCCTGGTGCTGCAGCAGTCATTAAGACACATGTTCCTCCCTGAGGAAGGTGGGTATCTTGTCGTTCCGCAGTCGTCGTTTATGGTTCGCGTGGTCGTAAAAGTGTAAAGGTACATTAGAGTTTTGTCACGCTGCTACACTTTACGCGCCACGTATGGGGGCTGTTGATGAACTATGAGGAGAAGGGGGCGGGAACAGGGGATGAGTTAGGAATGGGCAATTAAGCGCCTCGCTTGCTTGCGGGATGCATGGGAACTGGTGTATTAGGTAATAATTGCTCCAGAAAGTAGCGTTACAGTTATTGAACAATGACATATCCATTTCATGACCCTGGAAATAGGTTTATGGCAAAATGGAGCTAAAAGTTAACAGTTTTGTAGGAAGAATGTGAATTCCTATTCTTGTACAGTTGGCATTGATGGTGAATGATATGATTCCTTACGTCATGACTCACGAAACATTTAGCGGTCAAATCCTGCAGAGCTAATCTTTTGGAACCTTCACACGTTACACTGCTCAAAAGACTCCCACGAAATTCCATCCACGTAAACAACGTCCCTTCTGAATTAAAATTTCCAGTGATACACTGTGTGGTGTTGTTGTCTGACACATTGTATCGAGTAATCTATACGCTTCGGTATAAAAAGTAGCAAACGAAAGCAACTTTGTTTCACCATTTATCATCTTTCCCAGAAAAATGCTCCATCCATGATACCCATAACACAACTCCCTGCGGTCTCCATCCCACCATTCCACTACTACTGATATATTGGTCCTGATGTAACAGTTTTCCTCAAAATTACCTTTATCTTTTGGGAGAAATCTGAGCGCTCTCCGGAACAAGTTGTAATCCCACCTCTCACAGGAGATGAATTCCGAAGGAGACGTTTCCAGGCAGCAACAAACCGTAAGCCGAGGTTCTTAAGCTACAAGGAGAAGTCACGTTTTTAGCTCGAAATCCCACCTACTTATGGGAGCCGGAGGAAAAATGAGTGGTGCTAAGCTTGAGGGAAAAAAAAGCATCTTCCGTGGAGATTAGCTGCAAGGAAGTTAGTTTCTTGATTTCACTGCCGAACGAGGCTGAGCTTTGTTGGAGATTGGTGGAATTACCAGTTCAATAAATTGTTATGACACAATAGGCCATCAAATGGAAATTGCTTGATCCGATCACAATCGCTCGAATTAATATCACATTTATCACTATCCAATAAAGCCATAAAAGCATAAACAAAACAAACAAAATATGTTATCTTTTGTTTGTATCGTACATCGACTGTCCTAAATGGATAGTGTAATTCGATTACTCCACCACCACCACCATCGCTGCCTGAAGCGCGCCGGGAACAAGGAACTGCAAATGTTCGGCACGTTTTGTGGTTTTCCGACCTATTTCTAACCACTCTTGGAACGTGCCACATTTTCCAAGGCAAACCATGGTCGACGGCGACGACGACTATGAAGAGAGAAAAAATCCCGCCAAATATGATAGCCAGAATCGTTTTCTTCTCCAAAATGAGGATAATTGCTTTCTCTTTCCTTGGTCTTTTTATCGGTCTAGACAGATACTGCTTTCGGTAATGGAGATAGTGTGGAAGCAGAAACTGTAGCGCAAGAAAACCACATGCTCCTGGCCTGCTTCCTCCACTTGGGTTTCATTTCATCCCATTAGGATAGACTGAAACCGGAAACCCTTAGCACCGATCCCGAGCTCACGGAGGCAACTACTCCCTAGAAGAAATAGTATCCTCCAAAATCATGATCCCGTTTTTCGTTCGGGCCAAACAATGCCATTAAGGCGGTGATAATAAAAGTAAGTCGTTTCAGCATTTTTCTGTGTGTGTGTCGGGTGCTTGGAGTATGAGCCGCAATCGAAACTATGGGTGGGAATATTGTGGGATTCGACCATATGAATAGGTAATTTGTTCAATAATTAAGCGCTAGTGAATAAAGATACTGTGAGGGTATGGACACAACGATCAAAGTAACAGAAATGGGCATGACAGAACTGCAAGTTCTACAAGAACGAATTTAGGTGCTAAACTCATCCGAGATTAATTGGAATGCGACATATTCTACCGCAAAGACTCGAAATCCAGAAGCTTAGTTCATAAATCCGGATACTTTTAAAAGTTGATTATTACTACCTTAGCATAGTTTTAATTATTCCTCATATTTATTTCACATTTCACAACCGGTGGGATTTGAACCCACAAATCCCATCCAGTGGGTGTGTTACCAATTATACTACGGATACTGATGAAAGAACACGAGCATTTGCCTAATGATCATGTAGCATTTAGACAGTATTTTCTATTTTTTTTTCAAAAACAGTTTATTGGACTTAAAAGTCGTTTAACCGTTATATTTATTATGTTGCAAAGTAGACGTAATATTTAATAACAGGTCAAATTTCCGAATTGATGGACAGTTCAATATTTGGTGCATAAGGGTAGCTAAGAAAATGATTATTTAAATGACATCATCAAAATTGCTTCAAGATTCTTCCAGCTTCAAACTTGCGGAGCCATTTTTATGTAAACCATACAAATTAAGATGATACTCAAATTTGCTAAATTTTTTATCACGATTGACAGGTCTGGAAGTATCACTGTTAGCGTTAATACTATTTGAAATATGTTTTGATATCATTGATCATGACATGTATCAGCTCCTCAGCCTCCGTGTCTCACTTTCCTGGTATCTGTGTGCGGTTTTTATCAACGATATACACTTGAGCTGTTTTGATTTGTATGAAACTGAATAATTGTTTGTTGTGGTCAATCATTTGAGCTAAAATTTGGCAATTTTGAATCTTGCAGAAAACTTCAAAATAACACATTTGGTATTGTTTTTTTTTTTTTTTTTTTTTTTATAAAAGTTTAGTTTTTATTGTCAGTGTTTTTACAATTAGTTTTCTATATCTAGATGAAAATTCAACTCAGCTACATCAATTCTACCGTTACTTCCATTAACAAAGCAGATGTAATTAATAAAAAGTTTAAGAATTTCCACACGTTTCGTATTTTCTATTCCTATTAAGGCAGGTCTCACCAGGTCTTCAAATGTGAGTCGTCTCCATCCATCCAAAATGCCTGTTATCCTCTGCTGCAGGACCGTCCAAGCCGGGCCAACACGAGTGCAGGTGCAGAATTTATGGAGGAGAGTTTCCGCCGTTTGGTTGTCACAATGTGTGCAGTTCTCGTCCGCCACACGCTGCATCACAAAAAATAGCTTGCGATGCTCGATCTTCTCATTGACCAGGAGGTACAGTCTCGTCCGCTGCGCTGAAGTGAGCTGCTTCGCCGCAATGTTGCGCCACGTGCGCGGCCAGTTGGTTGTCGGGCTATTACGTTCCACCCTTGGCAGGTCGGTTTGGAGAACGAAATGTTGGTGGATTTGATCGGCGGAGGGGTTTTGTTGGATTTGGTGGGGAATTTGGGATAAACTAGATAGGATTATTTTGAGGTCAGGAAGATCTATAGAGATTGCTGGGCGGGGATTTACGTGGAGCAGAAGGGATCTATAATAAGGAAGGGAATCGATCTCACGAAGGTGCCGGTTAATGGCCAACGACTTACATTTTAGTGCTGGTAGATGCAACTTCAGTCCTCCGTCTTCTCTGCTCCGTGCTAGCTGCATCATTGGGACGTGGGCCACCATTCCTCTCCATAGGAAGGTACCCATCGTTGATGTAATTTTCGCAGTGTGCTTGGCAAGGGGCGGCAGTATCGACGACAGGTACCATATTCTGGAGGTGCCGAACGTGTTCAGCATGATGAGTCTTTGGTGCAACGTTAGTGTCCGTAGAGAGTGCAACCACATTTGCTGCGCGAACTTCCCTACCTGTGCATCCCAGTTCAACGTCGTCATCAAGCGGATTGAGTTTGCGAAGACAACACCCAGAATTTTGACTACATTCGCTGTTTGCAGCCATGGGGTGATGATCGCGTTGCCTTCGCAAAACCCAACGTCAATGGCAATAGTCTTCCGCAAGTTCAGTTTGGCGCCGGCGGCTAGCTCGAAGCGAGTGAACAGACCATTCATCGCCTCGATTTGCCCGACCGATGTGACGATGACGCTAATATCATCCGCGTAGGCCACTAGCAAATCATTTCCGCACGCTTGCTCGAGTCTGACCACCAGTGGGTGGAGGTACAGCACGAAGAGGTGCATGGACAACGGGTCCCCTTGCCGTACGGAGCGTTGGATTTCGAAAGAGCGAGAGAGATGCCCATTGATGAGCAGCCGTGAGGTTGAGCGATTGGCAATCTGTGCCAGCAGAGCGATGAGATTCTCGTTGAATCCGAGGGAGCGCATGGTCGAGAAGAGAAATGAGTGCCGGACCCGATCGAACGCATGATCGAGATCGTAGCTTATGAGCTTCCCGGCACGGCGATGGTGACGGAGACTGGCGATCCGATCTTTCAGAGCAAGGGTGGCTTGGAAGATGTTTCGCTCGGAGTTAGAGCATTTCTGTCCATCGCTCAGCACGTGGTGGGCTCTCATCACCCGCTCTAGCCTGGTCTTGATAATGCGGGAGAACAGTTTGTAATCGCTGTTGAGCAGCGAGATCGGACGGTAGGATCGTGCCGTGTTGTCTCCTCCTCTCTTTTTAACCAGCACGATAATGCCTTCCACAAATGCGGCGGGAAGATTGCCGTTGAGCGCTTCGTTGAGCAGCAGGTTCAGCTCTCGGTGGATAACGTCGAACATGCGGTAATAAAACTCTCGCGGGATGCCGTCGCAGCCGGGAGACTTTCTGGGAGCACTTGTTGTTATTGCCGACAGAATTTCTGCCGTGGTGATTTCACTCGTGCAGGCTTCATTCAGTGGGTCGTTCGGCGGAACGGCTCTCTCACAAACGAAGCTGTTGTCGTCTCCACCGTTTGCTTCTTCCGAGTAGAGCTCGGAGAAATAGCCCAGCAAGTGCGCCTCGATCGCTTGCGGTTCCTCGATGTTTGCATTTTGCTCCGTGGCCAGTTGTGTGATGACGGTTCTCTTTCTCCGCCTCTCCCCCAACTGGAATATCGACAGTGGTTCCCCCGCCACGTGCGTTTCGTTGATCCGCATGAACGTATGGGAGAAATTACGCTGCAGTGCCAACATTTCCCCTTTCAATCGATTGATCGTGGTTATCAGTTCTGGGTGCTGGTAATACCCGTCGTACGCTAACCGTAGCTCCGCATAGAGGCGCTGGTGTGCCCTGTAGAATTCGTCGAAAACTTCTCGAGATTTCCACTTGAAGAACGATTTTATTTTAGGCTTAGCGTACGAGAGCCACCATTCCATCCATGACCCGTAGTTCCTGCGTTGGCGGGTCCAATATTGCCACTTATATTGGAACTCCCCAACGTTTTCGTCAGTTAGAAGGTGGGGCCGAAGTGACCAGAATCCACGGCCGTGTTCGTGTCCAAGTTGGGGGAGGCATATTCGGAGTGTCAGCGCTTTGTGGTCGGTGAACGAGCAGACATGCGTGTGTGCTGCTCGCAGATTATCGCGCAAAACGCTGCTGACATAAATGCGGTCGAGGCGCGATTGAGCATTTCTGCTGATGTAGGTGAAGCCTGTATCGCGTGGACAAAGCTTTTCCCACACATCGTGCAGCTGGAGCTGCTGCACAGCTGTTTTGAGTGAGGGGCTTGTGTTGGGGCTACTTGAATCGCATGCTCGCAGCACACAATTAAAGTCACCAGCCAGAATCACATGCTGTGTCCGATGACGGAGGTAGTAGGCAAGCGTCCCATTAAAGAAATCCTCCCGAGCTGCGCGCTGCGAAGAGCCGGAGGGAGCGTAAACGTTGCAGATAGTTGTATCTTGCACTCTCAGCGCAAGCAGTCGGCCGTCCAGACTTCGTTCGACGTGAGTGGCATGGATGTGGTCCTTCAGAGCAATAGCTGTACCTCTTCTCATGTGGTCTACATTGGCGAAAACGATGAAGCCAGGCAAGGAGAGCTGCTCATTTTCAACCTCTTGCAGACACACAATATCGAGGTTTTGGCTACTGATGAAGGTTCGGAGCGCATTTAGTTTTGTAGGGTTCGTGATGGTGCCGATGTTGATGGAAGCAACGTTGTAGGATGTGAGAGCCATTTATGGGAGCTTCTCTCCACCCCGCTCTTCGTCCTCGCTGGTCCGGCGCGGTTTCTTTGCTCGGCGGTCGGCCCTGTCCCGCCTGCTACTCGTGGATGTTGAAGATTCGTCGGTTTCGTTGCCATTCCCGCTCTTGCTCTGCGATCGCAGCGCGTGTGGGGGCTTCTTGAACAGGTCAACCGTAGCCGTGCTGGTGTTGGCTGGTTGGGCAGTTACCGATGGCACTCGTTGCGACGACGACATTTGCGCTAGTAGTGGTTGCGGACACAGGGACGCTACAGCTGTTGCGGCCTGGCTACTACTCTGCGCATTCGTGTCCGTCTGCTTCGGCAATTCGGGAAATGCACCCAACGTTGCCGTTGGTGGTGCGGTAGGTTTCGGCTTGACTGGTTTCGGACCAGCTGGTTTTGGTTGCGGTCGTGGACCCGTTTGCTTCGTCACGTTAGCGTAGCTCTTCTGGACCAGAAGCTTTTTGTTCTGGACACATGATATGCCAGTGTGCGCTTGCTCGTGACAGTGGCGACAGGATTGAAGCTGTCCCTTGTAAACGACAAGCGCTCGTTCGCCGTCGATGGTGACCCACGAGTCAATATTTTTCTTCACGAGCATTCGAGCAGACCATATGCCGAGCGAAATACCACCGAAATCGTAGCCTTCACCCCACATTAGCTCGCGAATCGATAGCACCTCACCGAACGCGCTCAGGAACTCTACCACTTTCTCTTCGGACACGTCTTCGGGCAGGTCATGCACCTTCACTTCCACACTACCATCCTCCATGGTAATACGAAGCTTGTGCTTCTTTCCGTCCAGTTCAACTTCGTGCTTCTCGTCATGATTGTCAACGATTTTTTGTGCTAACGCCAGGTCATTGACCTTGACGAAAGCACATGCTCCACCGCGGTGGCACTGTAGTCTCTGCACGTCTTCTTTCTTCAGGCCGAGCACTGAACGGCAGAAGCCGTGCACTTTCTCGAACGACGGCTTCACGGGGAAACTCGAATAGTCAATCTTGAAAGTGTTTTCACGCCTCATCGCGGACACTGCACACGCGACGCGGCACGATACGGATAGCAAAGCTAAAAAATATCTTCAACTATTGACTATTGAAATAGCGCTAAAACGTCAAGAAAAACACGTCCGCGCGTCTCAGAAGCTGAGCGATGAATAGGTATTGTTCAAAAATCATAACTTAGCGACGCCTGTGGTGTAGTGGTAAGCGTGATTACCTCTCACTCCAGCAGGCCTGAGTTCAATCTCAGTCGGCGCCACCGGGATGTTCTGAGGCATAACATATCGGATTTTTTTTTCTTTTCTTTATTTAGGAGATTCATCTCTGATCACGCCTTCCTTCGGTAGAGACGTAAAGCCGTTGGTGTCCGGTTCATGAGTTGATGGGTCGAGGAACAAATCAAGGAAAAAAATCATATCTCGAAAACGTAACTTCTAATCAAAATGACGTCTGACACAAAGTTGTATAAGAGCCAATTCAAATATTACGTAACGATAAAAAATCCGTATTTGCATACGGGGCCTCCCTTAGGTCAGTCGGTTAAGGTGTAGTTACAAAGCCAGACCATGCTAGAAGTGGCTAGGTTCGAGTCCCGGTCCGGTCTAGGAATTTTTCGGGTTGGTAAATTTCTCAACTTCTCTGGTGAGAGAGTATGATTGTACTTGTCACACAATTATGCTAATGCAAAAATGGTACAGGCATCAAAAACTTTCAGTTAATAACTGTGGAAGTGCATCTAGAACACTAAGTTGAGAGAACGCAATAAGCTAATATGTTCAATAAAATTTAAATGCGAGTAAGAAGAAGAAGAAGAAGAAGAAGAAGAAGAAGAAGAAGAAGAAGAAGAAGAAGAAGAAGAAGAAGAAGCATTTAAAACCGACATATCTAGCGTAAAGTAATATTTTAACGGGCCAGAAACAAAAATGTTGTTCAAAGAATTATATATATACATATATATATATATACCGTAAAATATATCAAGCAATCTTGCAATGAGCATGAGCATGAGCAGTGACGACCATACATTTCAGTAGTTGCTACTCCGTGATTGACCAGATTTAGCGAAATTTGCGCAATGAATCATATGAATGGGGCTTGGGGTTAGCAATCCATTCTCAGTGTGCAAAATCCGGTGAATCCTTATTTTTGAGGTCAATAACGGCGCCGGACACGTCCTTACGGTCATCGGGTGGGAAAGGATTGTTATTTCGAAACCCGTTGTTACTCGAGACCGAGTATACCTCTGCATCTCCACGGTTGTCACGGGAAGGACGGTTTTGTTAGTGGGAAGGGTGAATAAGATCTGGATTCACATTGGAAAGTGATGCGATCTTTTAAAGCCTGGTAAGCAAATGACGTGACCCTATCAACTAAGTAATGTAAAGGGGCTTGAGTTCTAACCCACGATTTTCTGTTCAGTAAACAAAAATGGTCACTCTTATGCCATAGTGCCCCTTACATCACAACAAGCTACGATCGACGATCGTTCATTACCGCTTACAAGAAGCTATTAAAATGAAATGACATCCCCGAAAGGATATGTCTTGTCTTCCGAACCGGATCAAGCGTACGTCACTTGTGCATAACCATATCCCGAGCAGGAGAAAATAACGAATAAATACCCAATTCTGATCTGATACCAAAATTTGGTATTAACCAGCATGACATAAGAGGTAAAAAACCAAAGAATAATATCAAAAAAATACATGCAAAATACTCTGAAAATACTAAAAATTGATATTTGGATTTTGGTATTGCATTATAATGATTTGGTATTGGAATGGTATTGTGAGAACATTTTTTTGGTATTATTGTTTGGTACTTTACCTCGTATGTCATGCCCATCCATACCAATTTATGGTATCGAGATATTCGTTCCTGCTCGGGATATAATACTTTTCTCGAGCAGGAGAAAATAACGTTTGAATACCAAATTCCATGAATACCAAAAATAATACCTCAAAAATGTTCAACCAATAACGAACTAATAAATGATTTAGTTATTATAATAACTGAAGGATAACAGACAGATAACAGACGGATAACAAACGCTTTTTTGATGCCAGAATACCATAATTTGTTATTTATAAGGTCTTCGAATACCAATCCAAGAACTATTTTAGGTCTTATTTTCTAAAAACTGAAGATCAAGTTTTGTTATTTTGGTATTTATTTGATATTTTATAAAATATTTCGATAACTGAATAATATCAAAGCAAGGCTTTATACCACAAGCATACCAACATAAGGTATCATACCACATTAAGATATTCATATGTTATCAGTTCCTGCTCGGGTTCCGGATCGTTTCGCCGAGTTATATTATCCACGATTTTCTGCAGTAGAGGCCTGGGATAGATCAACTCCACAATGTAACGAGGCTTGGGTTCTAACCCATGATCTTCTGTTCAATAAGCAAAAACGGTTGTACTATAGCCACCGTGCCACTTACATTACCACAATCTACGACCGACTTAACAAAGAACTATTCAAATGAAGCAGTTAACACTGTTTTTCAAACTGGATCACGTATACACTAGACTGATGCAAAATTTGAAATTTTCACTCCACAGTGCTCAAACGGTTCCAAATTTGGCCCTGATTAGCCTCCCAAAATTTGAACTCATTTAGTAAAAAACTGACTTGGCACAAGTCATTTGAAGTTTATATGGAAATTACTATGGAGAAACCATAATTTCGGTTCATATCTATCTCAAATTCACTAGTTCATTCTACTTTACAAAACGAGAGCTGAGCTTGTTGAAAATTTTCTCAGCTACAACTTTTTTTGAAAACCACGTTTCGATCAAATGTAAGGAACAAAAATTATTAAGGATTCAAGTCACTAATGTCTTATGATTATGCTCAATCAACTGTTCAGCAGGTAACATTGGTGTTTCTGGCGCGTAGAATAGAGGACAAAAATCATGGCTACTATGTCACACTGCAGAATACAGTGTTGCCTACAATACAGTTTCTTAATCTTGCCATAAGATTATCAATCTCTTAATCAATTAATAACTATTTCATTCGACGTTTGGCTGAAAAACGATTTTCTGCAAAGTTGTAGCTGGAGCCAACTGGAACAAGCTCACCAAATCTAGTTATAACCGATTTTCAATGGGGTGGCTTCACACATTTTGAATTCAAACTGCACCACCTCTGCACTCACATGGTTCAAAAATGGCTGCAAAAGACTCGGATCTCATCCAGTTCCACTACGAAAAGATACTACCACTTTTTTCACCTGTCACATAGGGCTCTTTCACATGTTGCGCTAGATTTGTGGTCGTTTCAAAACATTTCTTATTCAAACACTACTACCCCACCCAAAAATGACACACGGCATGACGGCAATCGAAAAGCAAATTGAAAAAAGATCATGCAATATTAGCACGAAATGAATGTAATTCCTGATGAATGTGGGCATCTTAGTGGAATACCTTTATAAAGAGAGAGAGAGAGAGAAAGATTAGTAATTTACATATAATTCCACTACCTTATTTGCTTATCCTTGACAGATACGCGTATTTCGTCTACAATGTGCGTCTTGTACTTGTCGAGGATTAGCACAAGACACTGAAGAAGTCTGCACATTGTAGACGAAAAACGCGTATCTGTCAAGGATATGCAAATAAGGTAGTGGAATTAAATGGAAATTACTAATCTTTCTCTCTCTCTTCATGAATGTTAATGATTTTCCATGCCTGGCCAGAACCAAAGAAGCCAAAGACGAAAAGGAGACTTTCGACCTTTTGTGCTTTCAAACTTTTGTCATTTACATACAATCTACATGTATAACCTGGATAGGTTTTTGGTTTTGGTTATTATTTGGTAAGGCTCAATTGTATTCATTAAGCTTTACGGTTCCATAAATCTTAAAAAAACATCTCTTAAATTAATAAATAAACACTAGAGGACGATGGGTCTACTTGATCCTCCTTTTAATTCTCAGTCAGTTGTAAATTAAAACTTTTAGCCTGTCACACCAAAGAGTCGTTATTAAGACATACTTCACAAACCATAGTACTAACTACTTAGTTGAAAATCCTTGGGTCGATAGTTAGGGTCCCGGTGGAGGAGCTGCCTCCGTGGCGTTGTTAGCTTTGGTAATCAGTACGGAAAGCAAGATCAACGGAAAAAAAAAATCAAGGAAAATAAAACAAATTTCATAGCGATTGTCTCTTAAGAGTATTTTTTGCTATTCACCAAATAATGAAACTGAATAAATCCTCCTAATGTCCAGCTTTACTTTGATTGCTATCTATTAACCTATCATTTAACATCAAATCGGTTATACGGCTATATTTTAAGTCTCCCCAGTGGAGGATCTAGTCTCCTCATTTGGTGATAATTATTATTTTAGATTCTATAAAAATAAATACAGCGATCAATGATTAGGTTTTGCCAATCTTTTCTTACAATGAAAATAAAATTTAGTTTATTCAACAAAATCTTTGGTTTGTCATGTTTGTTTGTTGTTTTCTGCAACGAAATAGATTCGTACTTTTTATGAAACTAGTTTCGTTATAAATGCTTATTTTATTTATTATTGGGAACGAATTATTCATTAAATAAATACGAAATTTTAATGTCTAAAAACTACAAAACATTCGTATACTTAAAAAATAATATCCGTTCACTGTACTTTGAAATAATGCAAAGGGAACTGAAAATATAAACAAAAAATAAATTGTAATTCTGGTTATCCTTGCATGTACAATCACACTTTTATTTTTTAATCCCACAAATGATTTAAACTAATAATTTAAACCCTCCGCATCATTGATGAGAAAAAAGCATACTAATGTCATTGGGTCCCGAGGAATCAGTTCACTACGGAGGCAGCCAGCCTCCATTCCCTTCTGTTAAGAATGCATTCCAACCATTAGCACCAGATATAAAGTCCGTCCTTTATTGAAATCCCATCAACTTGGCGATTCAACCTTCATTGATGGCTGGCAACCCAATTTCAACTACCAGAGTCTCTATTCACATCAACATTTCTCGCAGCAACAGAATAGAAACTTTTCAAATACACAAAACTTATCTCATTGCCATCAGTAACAGGAGCCACACAAGTATGAACAGGCACATTAGAAGAAAAGAAGAGCACCAGTTTACTGATAAAACAGCAAAAAAGGTTATCTTCCATTTAATTCCACTTAATTAATTTTGGTATCCATGACAGATACGTATTTCGACTACAATGTGCAGTCTTCATCAGTGTCATTCCCACTAAAGAACTTATCAAAATCTAACCCCCTTAAGTACTCATCCCCTAGGTATAAAAGTCAAGATCACAGGTATATAAATGGCTACCAAGCCTTTGGGATTTTCCTTATTAGAGAGTTGAATAACACTGATGAAGACTGCACATTGTAGTCGAAATACGTATCTGTCATGGATACCAAAATTAATTAAGTGGAATTAAATGGAAGATAACCTTTTTTGCTGTTTTATTAAAGCATTCCGCTAACAACCCAATTTCATTACTTCATTATGATGGCTACCAAGCCTTTGGGATTTTCCTTATTAGAGAGTTGAATAGATTTTTCTCCTTTAGCTTACTTAAATCTTTGGTTTTAATTAGTTAGGTAGGTTCCGATTCAACACATTGTAGTTTCATTTATATACCTGTGATCTTGACTTTTATACCTAGGGGATGAGTACTTAAGGGGGTTAGATTTTGATAAGTTCTTTAGTGGGAATGACACTGATGAAGACTGCACATTGTAGTCGAAATACGTATCTGTCATGGATACCAAAATTAATTAAGTGGAATTAAATGGAAGATAACCTTTTTTGCTGTTTTATTAAAGCATTCCGCTAACAACCCAATTTCATTACTTCACCAGTTTACTGGTCAATTTGACCGTGTATTGTTCGAAAAAGGCGTAATATTATCATTTTGCGAGATAACAGGCAATACGAATGTTTCGTACAAATTCGAAAAATATGTTTTATGTACGAAACCCATTTTTACGAAATGAGCGTAACACAATTATCGAAAATATATTTTCAGTAGTCTTAATTGACCAAAGTATACCATAAACATCCATCTTGACGATTAATCAAAAAGATTTGGATTTAAGCTTATGTGAAATTATTGAAACATAAAAGTCTGGTGCCCGGAGGGTCCGACAAAATCGGGTAGTTTCTTACACAAGTTCTTCTGGCGTCCACTGGAATCAATTTCTGACTTTGTAGGTTATTTTTCCTTCTTTTTGCGAAAGTTCTTCTAGCTTCACTCATTCCTCGATATTTTTCTTCCAATTTCTGCATCTTCTGATAATCCCCGAAACTGCTTGCCCCTCCGACTTTCTCTGGAAATTTTCTTCGAATAATTTGCGATAATTTTTATCAATTTCTTCAGGGAGTTTCTTTCATCTTTTCCAAAGAGTTTCGTTCAACATCCAACATCTTGAAAAGTCTTCTTAGGACAGCCTTACAGAACCTGCAATTGTTGTGATTTATTGCAAATACTGTTGATGGCGTAGACAAAATGCCTTAAGAATCATATTACGCATAAAATTTCATAAGATCATTGGTGGAACCATATTGAATTCACCAGACTTCATTGTTCAAACTTGGACACTTTCCAGGATATTGACCAGGTAAATGGTGTAATAATGAATTTCCAGACTGACATTTATCGCACTTAGTAATATTCTGATTTCTTATCCTAAACACAGATGCATGCTCTTTGTCGTTATTCAAGTCAATAAGATGAAGTTTTGAAGGCATTTATTGTGTGCATCATGTTATTCTTTCTTCTTGTTAATAACTCTCAATTTCATTTCGAGCATATTTGAACTGTGCACAATTTTCCGTAGGGTTATCTATAATCCCTCCAGATTCAAACAACTCTCTCAAGACACATCGTCCTGTCACTGCATCTTGGTAGTCCCATAAAAATCATCAGAAATATGGACTTCTTCCCATTGAACCCGTCTGATCCCATATCCGGCAGAGGAAAGATGGAGTATCATCTTCCCGAGGAAAAACAGAAAACACGATATAAGTCTTAATCAGCTAAAAATAAATGCCCGCTCTCAATATTGGCTGAGGCGCTGTACATATGCATGATATATGAGTGTTATTTCATTCATAACCTCACAACTCCCGGTCCGAATGTCGGAATCAAGCGACTCAGTAGTAGGTAGTAGTAGTCAACAGCAGCACAAAGCGTGTCCCGGATTCATCGGTCTTCAACATACACAGCAGTCTCACTTTGGGACGAGAGGAAAGTGTAGTAGGAAGCAGCGGAAAAGAAAAGCAATATAGATCTTCCTTTGAGTAAGCATATTTTCCATCTTCTGTTTGAAGCTAAGAAAAATGAGCAATATTATAAGCTAATCATAATAAAGCGATTTGGTTGTAGATCGGTAGAGGCACTTGGTGGGGCAGTTGAAGAAGCAGTAATGAATGTTGAAAAATGATGTGAATATAGATGCGATTCATGTGAAATGCGGAAAATCTGGGATATTCGTCAGCAACGATGTTGGATTGCGTTTTTGTTTGTGTGTGTGTGTGAATCCTATCCTACCACTAAATTGGCTACCTGTTACGATTCCGTACAATTAAGTGCATCAAATACATATTCAAATTAATTGTATAACAAATTATGATTCGAGTCATTTTCAAGCTAAGATGGAATTGCTACTTTGCTTGGATCTACTTGTAACCTTTGACCCAGTCGTTTACTCCATCAGCTTTAAAAAAAAAATCTGCAAAACCTCAAGCCTCATCATGGTTAAGCTTCCTTATCAGCCCATTTATCAGGTGGCATAATACTAATGATACACCCTTATAATGATCCCTGCGCCTTAGGCCCAGCAGTGCCCTACGACTCATCGTTGTCAGGTAGGCCGGTCCATCCAGGTAGTAGACGCCTAAGATTATCATTATTATCACACCGCATCGCCACATTTCCAACACTACCTGAGCGAGTGCGCGGTCCAGTCTCGACGGGGGGGGCGATAATGTTGCTTGGCATAGAAATTAATTCCCTCCACCTTCCCAGCAAATGTCATTTCTCATGGTCTACATCCTTGAAGGATGAGAGCGCCTGGGATTTTCCGGACAGAAGGAAATAAAATCTGCTGCCTCTTCTACTGTTGGTCCTGGAGCCTCTTCGGTTGAATTCTGTGCCTGCTGCAATGAATGAGATAATTACGATCATTATTCATTTTATTCAATCTCAGTGGAAGTTAAATCGCTTTCTTCGGGGTCTTTTGTTTTACGTGAAACGTGAGGCAGCGACCCAGAGGTCGCTTTCAATTGAAATAATTTTCAATTAAATGTTTTAGTAGAACTTGTCACGTCATGCCTGTGAGCATTTAACATTGAAAAAATCCATAAATTTGAAAACGTCACCATTTTCCAATAAATCAATTTCACCACTATCGTAATCGATCGATCTCCATTCATCATATGCCGATCCATTGAAACCTTTCAGAAAAGTGCACCCCTTCATTTAACTTCTATAATATTGAGAAAAATCCGATTTCTTCTTGCACAACGCAACCCTCCTTGCACATGATTACAGTAGGTACGTCTCCCCTTCCGAATTCTGCCGAAGTCCTGTGGACGGATCCGTTGAAGCGGAAATATCAAACTTTTCCAGTCGAAAAACGAAATTAAACCAAAATTATGACTGCTGGTGATGATGATTGCACGTTTCCGCGGGGTGTTTTATCGAACGGAAAACGTCAATTCATCCGGATACGAAGGAGGATAACCCCTTTGCCAAGGAGGGAGAACAGAAATTTATTGCATGCCTGTGGACACGTGACTGTGATTTTGAGGCTAAACATTCAACAAATTCCAATAAATTCGAATTATCTATCCGATAGCACTGGATCGAGAACAGTGCACTGTGGTACAGGATGGGAATTTAGCAAGACAAAAGTCCTAATGATTTTGGTTTTTTTTATAATCTATTTTTTTGTCAAGGCTCAAATGCGGTAGCTTTGTGGAGCCAAAATACTTTACATGTAATTTTAGATAATCATTTCTTGCAACCAAAGTTAGTGAAATGGGGGCCGAATACTCGTTTTATTCGAGATTAATAATTACATTTATTTAGAGGATTGGAAGGGGACAAAGGGAAAGGGATATTGGTTAATCTTCTTCTTTCTGCTTCTTTCAACGGGTGATTGTAGATGAAGCACTGTATTGGCGGACATGTGCTGTGGATCTCGAAGCAGTGAAAGCTGTAATGATACAAGAGGGAACGTGGGTTGGGATAGTGATGAGAAAATTAAAACACAAAACACTGAAGTAATGAATTTGGGTTGTTAGCGGAATGCTTAAATAAAACAGCAAAAAAAGGTTATCTTCCATTTAATTCCTCTTAATAAATCTTGGTATCCATGACAGATACGTATTTCGACTACAATGTTGTAGTCTTCATCAGTGTCATTCCCACTAAAGAACTTATAAACACTACTAAATACACAAATCAGAACTTTTTAAAAATTCGTAAATTAAGTTCATAAAAAATCGAGATCACGGCAAGCCAGAACGTCTCTAATTGGAGTATTAGGTTGTTTTCCTCGGGCCCTGAGGGATTCAAGTAGTTTTGATCTCGCCACATGATATGAGGTACAGGACCAGACAACATGCTCGATGTCGTGATAGCCGTTTCCAAGCTCTATGTGGTAGAGGTGTACATTTAACGAGTAGTGATTGGACATGAGCCTGGACATTACCCGGATAAAATCACGATCAACGTTCAACCACTTGAACCATCGTTTGATGGACACCTGTGGAAGGATCCACTTTTGTTGCTAGTTGATAAGGATTTGCTGACGAGCAATTGTCAAAAATTCATTGTAGGTCATTTGTCGCTCGTAAATGTCGCCTTCCATAACGCCCACCTTAGCCTTAGCGCCCGGATAGAGCAATGAGTAGGGACCCATATCCTAAGGTGATGATATGTGAGCTGTTTTATGAAGCACTCAGTGACGATCGTATTTCGTTCAGGAAATACATCGATTGCTTCATCGGCCTCATTGAACGCATAGCCTCAAGAGAACTTAGACTATCCGAAAAAAATGAAAGAGTGATCAGGGGGAAATGAGGAAATCTGCTCTAACGCATATAATATAGCTGCTAGTTCTACAACGCATACCGAACATTGTTTTTGAAGCTGATATGAGGCGCTATGAAGATCATTGAATACACCAAAACCAGTGGAAGTATTTATTGTGGACCCATCAGTGAAAAATCTCTTCTCGGCATTGACGTGGCGGTATTTGTTCGCGAAGATTGATGGTACAATCAGGGTGCGATGGGGCTCTAGTATTTCTTCAATTTCCTCCCTTACGGAAAAAAACAACTGAAATCGTGGGATACTTCATTGGTATTGAACGAGGAGGGCCTGATGCATACAAGCTCATGAATCGTGTTTGAGGATTTCGCTCAAGCAGCTTCTCAAAATTCTCGATCACCAACATGTTCATGACTACACAGCGAATAAGAAACCGAAACGACAATTCCGCGAACCGATCTGGTAAGGGAAGTACGCCCGCAAGTACTTCCAGACTCATGCGTCGCTTGCATACAACCTAGTGTGATTCGAATACAACGATATTGAATCCGTTGCAGCTTCAAGATATGCGTGTTCGCCGCCGATTGGAAGCAAAAGGTACCATACTCCAAAACCGGAAGTATGATGGTTTAGAAAAGTCTTATCAGATCTTCCGGATGGGCTCCCCACGAAGTGCCGGTGATACAACGAAGAAAATTAATTCTTTTTTAGCACCTCTGACTCAGATACGCAACGTGTTTTCCCCAAGTGCATTTGAAATCGATCCAGACACCTAAATACTTGAAAGACATGCTGTGAGTGATTGTTTTACCCATGAGTCGAAGCTGAAACTGTGCTGGATAAAGCAACCATCTCAGTTTTCTCCGGAGAGAATTCAATTCCCAGATGCATTGTTCATGTAGACAAATTGTCCAAGGTATCTTGCAACATTTGGTCCTTGCAGATCCGGTGCTTTTGGCCCAACAACGGAGACCACGCCGTCATCTGCAAGCTGTCTTAGCGTGAACATTTACAGTCGTCAATGTCTTTGACATAGAAAGTGTACAGAAGGGGACTTAGACATGAGCCCTGAGGGAGGCCCATGTAGCTAATTCGTGCAATTGCCGAGTTGCCATGAGAGAAGCTCATTTGTTTCTCGGACAATAATGATTTTGTTTTAAGTTTTAGACATTTGATGTCTACGGTAAACTTTTTTGTAGCTTAAAACGTTCCTTACTTTGGCTGTTTTTAAGTTAGGGTACTCCTGAAAATTTATTGATATTCTAAAACAACTTTCTTATTTTTGAAAATAGAGTTTCATGATCTTGGGCAAAGTTGTAGCTGAGATGATTTAAAGCTACTGATAGCGCACGGTAGGACTCGATTGGTGTACGTTGGGAAATGGTGTAGGGCATTGATAAAAATACACCGATTTTCTGGCCGTCCGGCCATGGTGCAGGCATGCGAACTATACAACTTTATCACAGGGGAAGCACATAACAGCGAAATAAGAAGTAGCTACAATATACAACATAACTAAGTGGTGACATCTATTGGTTGATACAGTTAATAGTATATGCTAAGAGTAGAGGCAGTAGTTGTCGCCTGCACGAACAGCTACTTTATTGAAGAAACAATTTTACTATCTCTTAAAGTTCTTCTTTTAGAACAAAATTTTCAGAATTGCGATACGTAAATTTTCGATGAAAATTGCGTTCAGATAACTTTTAGAGCTCATTAATATACATGATAATTTTTGTCAAATACAGTTAATCGATTTCTCTAAACATGCATGATTTTTTAATGATGGACCTTAAGTAAATTTTGAAAAATTCCTCTGAAATGAGAATTATAAAGGGTAAAACATGTTTTCAACAAATCAGGTTAGGTTGAGAGTTCACTAGGCTGTTGACAAAAGCAGGCCACTCTCGATGTGTGCATCGCGATCGTCTGTTTTCTCGACAGCAACCATTGCACAGTGGGGATTTTGGCAACAAAAAGGCTTGAAATTGTCTGCCGCTGAAACCACACATTGTAACATATGACTTTCTTTGGAAAAAATGTCAAGAATTTGATTCTGCATATTTTAAAACGACGCACGCTGTGATAAGTGCATTTTTGCAGCTTATTTTTCCCCAAAATCCCATATTTTCTGTAGTTTTATTTTCCCATTATGATACTTCATTAATTCAAATAGTCAGTACCTTTTATCAGAAGTAGCCAATATGTCTTCTAGAAGTCAGCTTGTACCTTTGAAAAACGATTGAAAACATTTATAGGAGAACATGGGATCAAATAAGCCAGATTTTGTAATACAATATAAAAGTTTTCCGAATTTGTACTCAATATTAAAAAATAAAATATGAGATGTACCAAACACTCCGAAAAAGGATTACAATAGTCTAAAGGACAAAACCATATACCATTTAGAAGCCAGTAAGTGAGCTATTAACTATTGGAAACAAGTATAGGAGAATGTGGGGTCAAATAAACCATGTGTCAAATATACAATTTTTTCTCAATTTGAATGGCATGTTAAAAAATAAATGTTTACGCTGTACAAAATACTCAATAAATTGGTTGCAATAGTCTATAAAATTAGCAATATGTTTAGACTAATCTACTAGTTTTTCAAAGGCACAAGATGACTGCTAGATGACATATTGGCTACTTCTGATAACTGTACTGACTATTTGAATTAATGAAGTATCATAATGGGGAAATAAAACTACAGAAAATATGGGATTTTGGGGCAAAACAAGCTGCAAAAATGTACTTATCACAGCGTGCGCCGATTGAAAATGTGCAGATTCAAACTCTTCACATTTTTCCCAACGGAAGTCATATTTTACAATGTGTGGTTTAAACGGCAGACAATTTCAAGCCTTTTTGTTGCCAAAATCCCCACTGTGCATTGTATGGTCCTCCTCATTGTTCTTCATCAGCAGTTCTTTCGGTCGATGCGTCGTCGACTTTGGAAAGCAACCGTTTAGTGATGAGTGTGTGCGTTCTGACCGCCAATGGCTGCAATGGAAGCGCTCTGACACCCGTTGGCGTAACTGCCATACAATGAAACCACTGGTAGCGGCTCCAGTTCTGGTGGAGGAGGCTTTTTGGATAGCGGAAGATAAAGTGTTTATTGTGTTGTACCTATTGACTATAGTTTTAAGATGTATTGTATGTTTTGTGTAGTGACCAAGAATCATCGGCTCTGTAAAGTTAATTCGTTTGAGCCTTATCAAATAAAAAAAAAAAAAAAAAAAAAAAAAACAATTTAGGTTAATATCATCCTAGCCATGCTTGCCATACACAGTTTTGGTCACGAACTGCTCATTTGCTAATAACTTTGCACACAGTTGACAAAACATAGTTCTGTTTGAAGCAGTAGATATAATAAAGTTTTAACTTGTAATTGGTACGTAAGAAAAAGTAGATTTTAGTTCTAGTAATAAACTGTATATGTTTTTGCGCTGTAAAAATAATGTGAGAAATGCTCGCTGCACATCTTGGACTTTAAGAGTAAAAATTCATTGGTGTTGATTAAAATGTTAAGATTTACCTACTCTTTGCATATCTATAGTAAAGCTATCCCAAGAAACATTGCAGGTTTTATCGCGGTTTTATAGCATTCTACAAGTCTAAATCATAATCTACAGAACCCTCATAAAACCAAAATTGTTACTTGGGTATGATCCTAATCTATCAATTACTTTAAAGAAAATAAATTTTCAATAACTGAGTGAAAAGTTATTAACAAATGAGCAGTTGGTGTCTAAAACTGTGCATGCCAAGCATGATCCTAGCTACAACTTTGCCGAAGACCATGTATCTCTATTTTCAAAAATTTGAAAAGATGTTTTAATATCTATAAATTTGACAAAAACGGTATCTCTAAGGCCATATAGCTTCCCATATCACATCACATCACTTATGATCGAGTTTTTGTTTTAACCATTGAACGACAATTTTCCCAAAACACACGGTAAGGAAGCCATGTGACTAAAAAATTCTTTAATATGATGGGTCCTAGGTTTGATCCCATGATTTTCAGTTCTGTTCGGCTGCTGAGCCCCTCATATCACAACACACCACTTAACCTTTACCCGTGCAAACCCGACAGCGGTGTCCCTTACACAAGAGTAAGCCACTACGACCGGCAATCTTTCAATCTAGAGGACATGAAGCTACGGAAAAGCATTTTGGCCTTCACTGAATTAAATTTTTATTCGTTGTTCATTATTTCGATTAGATATTTACAGAAGGTAGGAACAGAACTTTTAAAGCCTTCGCATTTTTCTTTGTTTATTTTTTCTGTATATTAATTTTAATATTTTTTTTCCATTGCGTCTAATAAATCTAATGGTGTGGACTCAAACACATATAATTAAAATTGCACCAGCTTTACTTTCGTTTGATCTAGCAATGAACTCATCCCACACTGTCCGGCATTCCAAATTATGTTTCAAAATGAGCAAACGCAAAACTCATCAAACGTATCGAATCACAACAACCGAACAATATCTTAAGGTATTTTTTGATAATTTTTGTGAATCATTAGAATAAATACAATCATTTTGGGTTTTCAGTATGATGTTAAGCAACATTTCAGCTGTATTTTTGAAAATGTTCAGCCCAAAATATTCATGTTTCCACTGTTCGCAGCCCTGCAACCAGACAGATCCAGGTAATGTTTTATCACTTGCGGGACACCGTTGATAGCACTGAAATATCAGAGAAAAAATCGAAAAAATTTACCTGGATGACCATGGGACCGTTCTCCGGAAGATCCGGAACATCCGTAAAAGTGGTCAATCCATGAAACTGATCCTAGAGCTCAGCGGTTTTTTAACACTTGGAACTGCGATATAAGAAAAAAAAAAATAGTTCGTGACGTAACCATGGACCTGGATGGCCATAGGACCGTCCACTGGAAGATCTTGAACATCCGTAAAAGTGGTAAATCCATGAAACTGAGCTTAGAGCTCCGCAGTTTCATTTCAAAAATATTAGGGACGGTGATATAAGAATGAACTTGGGGTCGTGACATAAACATGTACCCGGACGGCTATGAGACCGTCCTTCAGGAGATCCGGAACATCCATAAGAGTGCTAATTCCATGAAACTGATACGAGAGCTCCGTGTTTTTTCAATCGATTTCTGAAATGCTTACGTTTTTCCCTCTACCAACACATACGTGAGGGCTAGATCTCCACACCACCAGGTTACACGCAGTTAAAGTTAGCTGGTTCAATTCAAGATTTTCGGCTACGCTTCAGCCATGTTGAAATCCTCAGCTGATGCTAACCTTTTTGTTTAGAACCACTGATGCCCATAGCCATCCAAGCCATATTTATGTATGTCATAACCTGGACATATATTCACTCCTATATCACATTTCGTAATATTTTTGAAAAAACAAAAAAACACTGCGAAGCTCTAGGAGCAGTTTCATAGGTTTAACACTTTTATGGATGTTCAGAATCTTCCAGAGGACGGTGTCTTGGCCATTTGGATCCATTTTGAAGTTACGACCCAAATTTATTTCTTATATCACAGTTGAGAGTTGCAACCGATCACATTAACGCAGCATCAGCAGTGTTTTCGGCGCGTGGGTGTTGAACATTGTTCTCCAGTACACAACGAAAGGCTGCCCGCAAGCAGCGAGCTGCCCGCAAGCAGCGAGCTGCCCGCAAGCAGCGAGCTGCCCGCAAGCAGCGAACTGCAGCCCACATGAGCGTCCATTCACCGAAGAAGGAGAAGAAGCCGCACCGCTACTGATCGGAGTCAGTAGCTCTTCGTGAGTTGCTGTGGGCCATCTATGCCAAGCGCGTCACCCTCGTTCCAAACAACATACAGCTCACCAGCCATCCGTGTTGAACACCCTAATAGCTCAGCATTACGCAACCATCACGATAAAACGGTCCGTTTCAGGACCACCATAAATTTGTTAAGGAGTATTTTCTGGATATTTGTTAAGGTCATCAATTGGATGTCAGTTCCCATTTGTTTAAATCTAACATACGCACTTAGAAATAAATAATTTTACATATGATGGAATCCATGTTTCACAGTGATGTGATATTAGGTGCTCCGAGACTGAACAGTTCATTGTTAGATGAAAGGTACGTTTGATTAAGCTGAATTTTGCGTCTGTTATGACTCAAAATTGACGCTCGTATACGTCAGTCCCAAGGCATTTAAATTTACACGATTTTTCTAAGTGTGTACCATCTATTTTAAGGCAACAATGGAGGTGCAATTTCTAAAACCAAAGTAGGCCGCGGCTTGAAAATGGTCTGATTTTGATCCAGAGATGATGAATTTTAATTCTAGTTACGCCAATCGATAGGAATTTTTTCTACAAATCTGTTAAAATTAAGACTTTATCATTTTTCAAAATGTAACTATTGAAAATTACACGAATGTGCAATTATTGCTATAATAATTAAAATTATCACCGATTGCCTGCGAAAAGCGGTTTCCCTAATACAGATTTCACAGTCGCCGGGATGTTCTGAGGCATAACATCTCTGATCACGCCTTCCTTCGGAAGGGAAGTTAATCCGTTGGTCCCGGTTCATAAAATACATAAAAAAATTCGCAATGACCGAATACACCATGAGCTAGTCAATTAACCAGAAACATTTCGAATTATGGTTAGGTTTTCTCCAGGACGCTGTAAAAAAGCAAAAAATCTCGAATTTATATTATTAATCGCAATTCGATAATTTCTTCAATCAACTTAGAATTTATTTATTATCTGTTGGATAAACCAAAAATTCCATGCGTTTTGTACACGAAAATGCGTAATTTTGTCATCAGAAAACGAAGCGTTTCCGTAATTGGAAAAAGTGGTTTCCCTAACAAAGTCGCCGAATATTGATACCAAGCACGTAATCCTACGTCAAATCTATAGTGGTGTCTTGGACACCATCTCTTACTCTTTAGTTTGAAAAGGTATAGCAGCGAGAAGAATGTCTAGTGTTGGTGTCGAGATCGTCGTGTAATCGATTTTTTTGATGGCGGCATTTGTAAAAGAGCTAAAATTAAAAATGACTGTTCGTGCAGGCGACTACTACTGTCTCTACTTTTAACATGAAATAGTTACTGTACCTGCCCATAGAGATCTCCAAGCGCAATCTCACGAACACTTAAATCCAACATCCATATATAAAATGAAGAAGATGAAAAACCAAAAAGGTATCGCGATATCACAACTATTTAAAAAGGTAGCGCGTGGTCCCACGAACACTTTTGTGCATCTGGAGAACTCTATAGATGTCCCACTGATGTACTGTTCTTGTTACGTTACAGTAAATAAACGTCTGTAGTGCTTTTACCTCCGCCATGGCAGAACAGTCAGTGAATAGATCGTATATCATTATTTATCACATCTATCACACAACGTACAAATTGGGTCCTATCCGTCCGCGATCAGTGACCTTTTGGCTGTTTGTTAAGTTTTAAAGTATATGCGCTTTAAACTTTAAAGTGCATATTGGGATGATAAGAGCTTAATGTGCCTTCAAAAGAGTGCAGTTCACCATCGATAGTTAATTAAATTAAAAGTTAAATAAATTAGTTTCTCATAATTTCTTAGAAAATCGATCTTAATAGCATACCAAAATGATCTATGGCTTTGAATTAACGTATTATTTTATCGAAATTACTAATTTATTAATTTCAAGGCTATGCATTATTTCCATAATATGAATGTGGGGAGAAATAATGCTTCCGACAATAAATCAAATTTCTCATCATCATGCCAGCAATTATTCTATTTGGTCATGACATTACCGTTTTAAATCCAGTATAAAACCTAACTTATAATTGTGTGATCGTTTTTCCAATAATGTTCACATCAGAATTGCTAGATACATTGATTTATCAGTTTTTATACCGATGTTTGAAATTACTGTGACTCAAAACTCCAACTTTTGTGATTTTATATTGATTTAAAATTTTGTTTTAAAGTAATATTTATTGCCTGTTCGTGCTTAAAGGAGCCTAGTTAGTAAAGGCACGGTATAATCAAGCCGGAGGCGGTGGGTTCGATTCCCGGTCCAGTTGAGGGAATCTTCCGGGAAAGTAATTTTCTCGACTTCCCTGGGCATAGCATATCATTGTGCTTGCACACAATATACACATTCATACATTGATATTGGCATCGAAAGCTCTCAAGTAAAGTAAAGGGGGAAGTAAAGTCGTTGGTCCCTGGTGTCTAAATATCAGTGAATACTTTTGTGAGAGACTTTTATCTTATTTAATATCTTAATTTCTAAACCTACACGCAAACCAAAAATCTATTACAATGAATGTTAGTTCCATTTCCTATCATCCTCTGTTCATGAACGTCGCAGCGAATGTTAGAAGTTGACCTTGCAGGCAATGTAATGGTTTTTTGCCTTTTTTATTTCGTGTTCTGTCTGTGCTTTCACCTACACAAGCAAGCATTTGCCTTGATTTTTATGTATAACATGGTAGAACGACGCACACCCTTGCCTCGAATCTCTCCAGCAGAAAAAGCATACGAAGTCGAGTGTGAGAGGAAATGAGCGCTTCTTGTTTGCTTTTAGGCTAACCATATTCAGAAGCATGGAGAGAGCAGTGAAGAAAGCACAGGTCTGATAATCGCAATGTTCGTTGTTCGAGTCCAGTCGCAACCTTTTTCCTATTTTGTTTCGACATAATTAATTTACCTCACTAATACACTCTACATTTTTCGGTCTCCAATTTTCTTTCATTGGACCGCAGTTAGGTATATCGCATCCTCGGTTCATGCGGTCTCCACTTACATCCTCTGATGATGAATCACACATAATTGTAAGCGAATCTTACATCCACCGGTTGGGTGTATGCCTAAAGAAATATTCCTTTTTTTATTTCTCGTATGTTTTTGGCTACTCATGAATCGAAAAACTGCTGATGGTTTTTACCGGTTATAAAAATGTTATTTTATTTACTTTCTAATATTTGTTTCATCTTCCCTTCGAAGATTATTTCAATTTTTCCTTAGAATTTTCATCCACCTTATGAAGCAAGACCTAACTCATTATCCGATTACTCCCATAAAGGTATTTTGATTCCAGAAAACCTGTAAGAGTTTCTAAAAACCTCTGAAATACTCAGACTTTTCGGTAAGTTTTAAGGTCTTTGTAATTACAGTAACATCCGTCAAAATTATAGCACTCCAGTGAAGGAACATCCGATGTTTTTCGGAAGCATCACTAGTTCAAAGAAGTTCAGGATTTTTTAACGTTTTAAAACACATCCATTTTATGAGGAATCAAATAACAGTTGGAAAACTCTGAAAACATCAGGACAGAAAATAAATTTCAAGAAAATTGTTGAAATTTTAAAGAAGTTTCGAAAATTTCAGAAAATTTCCGAAAACTGCAGCATAGATCAATGAAAATTTTGGAAACGTTAACGGAGTTTTATGGACGTCCCACTGGAGTTCCTTTAATCTGCTACAAAAAAATTGTATTTCTCCCAGAAATATCAATTTACTACTTTCGGCAGTTTACCTAGTTGCTTCTGGCTTCCCTGGAAATAACTACTCCAGAAATTTCAGGCTGCCACTGGCAGTACGAAATATAGGCTGTAATGTTGATCGGCATTCTTCAAAATTCCTCAAGAAGAGTTTCTCTTACCTTTCCTTGATTTTTTTTCTGAATTCCTTGAGAATAAAACTTAAAAATTTCCCTATTCTTCCTTTTTCTCAAGGAAAATAAATGTAGATGACAAGCTTGATGTTACGTCTTCAAAGACAGCAATGATAAAAAATGATCATACATAAATTAATACCGATAACTACCGGTTTGATAACCATAAGTTTGAAAACAGTCTTGTAACGCTGTGACTACCCCTTAACTGAGCTGTTAAAAAACTCGCTTCAGAGTAACTGTTAAAAAGAAACAATATTTTCGTGTCCCGTAACAGGACGTCAATAGGCAAGTTCTTAAAATTTATTGAAGCTCGTTCAATACTGATTTTCGAATGTTCTTTTGATCGCCCAGGCGCAAGATTTTAATTTTTTCTCATTATCAAGCATTTTCTAGCGGTGCGAAAGTAGCTGAAGCTCCTCAATAATAAGCGAATATGGTTCAATACGGCGGGGTGATAGACTGAAATTGCCTCCGTGACATTAGTAGAAAACAGTGACAGATTCTGACAGAAGCGGTTTTTCATATGAAAGCAGACTCATGATTACACTTCTGTTGAAATTCTTCTGTATGTTACCCATGAAAGCGCTGGAAGGCTTAACCCTTTTGCGTGAATCGTTTCAAAAAAATCTATACTGACGCGGGTTGTTTACAATTTTGACAAGTTGGGATAGAGTACTTATGACTGTTTTAAAATAGAGGTTTCATAGCCTAGTTGTTTTATTGCGGCTGCTTATAAACCAACATTAGGATTGGATGTTCGGTTTTATAGAAAAAAATCAAATTTTTCGGAAACTTTAAAGCAATAATAAAACCTTTAATAAATCAAAATAGCATAAGCATCAGTTGGTTTTATAATAGGATTTATTAAGTTTTTTTTTAACTTTATTTAAGAGATTTTATTAAGGTGTTATAGACAGCTATAAGTATTTATACGACTTACTTTTTATTACATTGTGTATGACTGCCATAAAACTGTAGAAAATAGTTGTTGCTCCAATAAACCATTTTAAAATTCAAATACATCCAATCATCACTAGGTTTGTTACTTGGGAATAGAATCTTAAATTTCCCGGTTGTTTAATATGAGTAACCGCGATTTTATCGAAACTGTGTAAACGAAACCCAAATTTGAATCAAATACCACAACCGTGTACGTGTAACTTTATCTTCATCGCTTTAAACAAGCTCAGCCTTCATCATCGTTTTGCATGATAAGGGAAAAAATGCCACACCAAAGGCTCCAATTCCCACGCACTTTTTCGGAATGATTCAAGATTTTTAATTTGCTGCCCCAATTCTCATGCATTCGACTGCCAGGGGACTGTAGAGTACCGGGAGATAACCACATACAGATGGAGATGGAAAACACAAGTCGAATCATTCACAAGTCCCCACAGGCAGCCCACCGGAGCCGTACGGACGGAATTCTCGCACAAATTGCTAATTATTTAATAAAATAAAATCTAATGAAAGCTGCCAGGATTCGCACACTTCAGTATCCGAATGGTGCTGACGGTTTTCGGTCTTCAGGGCTGGAGGATACCAAAATTGGATTTAATGCTCCGTTGACGGTTGGGAATGTGGAAAGCTGTCAGTGTGAAGTGGTTTACTCAATGCTGCTGGATGAAATGAAAAAGGAACCATTTCAAGCTTCGATAAATGAGTTCTTTTTTCTTCGCTTATTGCTCCATCGATGAAAATGTAAAACAGTTCATATTACAGTAATATTTAAACTGCAGTGGAAGCTGGGAAACGCAATAATGCTTTTGCTATTCAAATTCCTACCCCCGCAGTCGAGAGATTTATCCCGAGCTGAAATAATTTTTCGAAATTATGATTGCAATTTTATTGAGTTTCCTTCCTTACGTTGCTACTATCGTTTCTCCTCGACTTCATCGAATAAACTGCAACCATCCTGTGCTGAAGTGCCGATATGGCTGGAGGCTATCACACCGGGAAGGACCCCGTACATCCAGCAATCTGACAACGGCGCTTCATCAGACCGGTTTAGGTATCTACCTTCTCGCCGTCATTATCATCAGGAAGGAAGCATCGATTCTCATGCATCGTCTGACGGAAAGAATTACATTTTTTTTCCTCCCTCGCTCTGCATCCACCCCAAAAGCAGACTCCCACCACTCAGGCTTCAGAATGATAATCGATGGAAACGGTTGCAATCCCTTGTTGCGTTCGTGCAATATTCACCATCACTTCTACGTTGTATGTTGGCAGCAGAAGCAGCATCTTTGTAGAAATTAATTTTGCTTTTTTAATAACTCGTCGTTGTCGTCGTCGCAGTCATCGGAGCAACTAGGACGAGTATCACAACGGGGAAGCACAAGTGAAAGTGTAGGTAAATATGACCTCGACAGCGACGACGACGACGACGGCGGATGGGTAGATTCAGCGAAAAGGAACGCAAAATTGATTGCAAGGACCCCTTTTGGTACCACTCCTCTATGCCGGTGGGTGGTGCTGTATGGGATTAGGAAAAAGGACCTCCCGCTGGGCGAAAATGATTCACTTCGGTGGTTATGAGAATCAGCTGAGCGTGTTTCATTTTTTTTTGCTCTTGCTGCGAAAGATACTTTTGTCCTTTCGGGTATTATCCGTTGGCATGGAAGGATGAGACGCTATCATCGGGTGCTTCATCGTCATGTACAATAATATTAGTCTTTTAATTACATTGTACAGTGCGCTGTCAGCGTGCATGAAGCCGGGGGTTGTGCGCTTGATATTTTATAGTGATTTGACTCGTGGAGGGTTCAGTTTTTTTTGCGAATGATGCGGAAGATTGTAAAGGAAAGCGTATATGAACACGAATTTGTGAAGCTAGAATAGATGAAATCGGTAATAATTTGTTATTGTTGACTAGATTGAAGTCTTGGAAAACCGTCAATTCTGTCTTTTATTGATTCAACATTTTACAAGTGATTTTTGTTTTTAAATTGGCTGCTGTGAATTTATCGAACTAATTTTAAAATCATGGATGTAATATGCTTCTGGTATTCGGGCTCTCCGAAGGGAGTATAATTATTACAGTATCAAAGGATTTTTTCAAACCTAGAAAAAGTCCTTACTCGAAGAAAATATTTAAAAGTTATAAAAGCTTTATCAGCTCGATTATTTGCAGAAACAGAGAACTTTTCAAAGGCTCATTAATTTCGGATTATATAAATGTTTACTAAGAAAAGTAAAGTAATTATAATTTCAACAATGTATAAACTTGTAGTTAAAACCAACTAACCATAACGTTTACTAGAATCGTATGAGTGTTTGAGGAGTACAACTGTCCCATTATCCATTATCGAAAGAATTCAATAACGCTCCCGTAGCCCAAAGTCATACCCAGGCTATGATATGAAGGAATTATAATGAATATTAATTACAAAATATTCGTTTCGATTAACACTTATCGTATGGGTTGAATATATTACGTGGGCAACGGGCCAGGCCCCCTTTAGTTTCCAATGGACGACCAAACGAGATGTGATAGCTTCCGAGCGAGAGAGGATTAATGGTTGTTGATGATGGCGACAACATCAATGACGACAACGACGATGCAAACAATATCTCCGGTGGCAGAGTGTATGAGGCGGTGATTAATTTGTCTCAGCTAATGGAAAATTATGCGACTCATTTAATATAAATGCACTTTCCCCTTCTGTCGGCGGTGGTACGGTGAAGCTCTCTGAGTCAACTGATATGCACTCGAAATTGCATTGATTTATTTTATTCATTATAAAACATGGGTAATAATTGTACGGTCCTGACAAAAGTATTCGACAGAACGTCACGTACCTACCAAGAATGCTACTCCAGGGTGTGGGATCACCCACCAACACCTCAGACTTGCATCATAGCTGATTTACGGCTTCTTCTCTTCTACTTGTGATCGCTTTGGGTGACCCTGTCCATTTATATGTTTTCCAATAGGTTTTACTTCTCCTCCAGCCCACCACGGCAATATTTGAGCCTACGAGAAGCAATCCGGCGCGGTGAGCTGCCTTTATTGATAATTGAAAATATATTTTACTAATCTTTATCGAAGCGGGGAACGTCTGAAGAGCTGACTGTGTGTTGGTTGCATGCTGTGATTTTTATGATATTTTGATAGCTAGAAGTTATTGGGAATTTTAATGAGCGTAGATAATTTAATTTTCAAATGTGTTCGAACGAGGAAAACAGTTAGGTCCAGGAAAGTTGTTTTTTTGGACCTATCAAAGCGAGACCAGACGCTTAGAGCAAATGCGTACTTCATAAAAAATTTCCTTGACATTTTACATCACAACTGGATCTTTGGACTCCTCTCAGCCTTCGTTTCGAGAAGTTCCATTGGCATACATTGTGCAATTACTAAGATATATTTTTTTAAATGGATCAACGCTCAGTGGTTGAAAGAGCGTTTTCAGGATAATACTAAAAAACTGCATAAAGATGAAGTTTAATCTAATGATGGGACATAGATGAAACTCATTGAAACTCTATTTGAAAATTCGAATTGACGAATTACGATACTGAAATGATGTACAAAGATAAAGAACTCATTATTTACAGAAACTTGACTGAAGACACAAATATACTAACTTGTCATTTATTGAAGGGTGTTTTTTTGATGCCCCACCCCCTTCTAAAATTTGATGTGTCAGGTTTAACTTTTTCTTAGATTCTTCCAAGGTATGCTATGTTGAGAAAAGTTTTTCAGTTTTCAACAATTTCACCTAATTTATCAGGTCGTGTATCAGAGGACAGGTGTGTATCAAATTTTAAAAGTCGTACATGTACAACTTATTTTTAGTTGTATGATGGAAAGTTTCGCTATGTTATGCAATTAAAATCTTTTCCAAACATAAAGTTTGGTCCACCTAGAATCCAGACACATTGTTGCAAAGACAACAAAACAGAAACGATCGAATCGCGGTGAAGATTCCGGTGAAGGTTCTGAGCCAGAAGAAGCTCATGGACGAAACGAATCGTCAGTGATATTGTACGATGCTTGTAGAATATGTGGCTCCTCTGAAAACAGTCGCATGGTGTGTTGTGATACCTGTGGATATTGGATTCATTTCGAGTGTGTGGGCGTTGATGAGAGCATAGCGAAGGTAGACTGGAACTGCAAGGATTGCGAAGCAAATCGAGTGGCTCGGGGCGCAGCTAGTTCTTCGACGTCGGTGGCACCAGCGAAGAAAAATCCCACATCACTTGACACAATCACGAAATAGTCAGAGGAGATCCAGGCATTGCAGAAACGGATGTCGAACATGATGGAGCTGATGGGGGAACAGAAGGAATCGTACGAGCGTTTGCTGATAATTCGAGGAACAGAACAGAGTTTTGAAACAGCAGCAGGAATATTTCGAGAAACAGCTTAAAGCATCCCGGTTACAGACACCGAACGTTAACATCCCGCCAAATGGCAATTTGACGAGCATCAGTGGTACCTATGACGCAGCTGGAAATCGTCGGAATACTAGGGCAAGTATAGAGTTGCAGCTTTCGTTGTTGGCTAAGAAACACTTGAAATGAAGCACATGGAAGAGCGGTTAAAAGTTCTGCAGATGAATAGTGGTGATCCAGATGGACCCGGAGATGGTGCTGCAAGATTGGATCCCAATGTGTCGGAGTTACTTCCGATGATTGACCCATTCTTTTTTTCGTATTAGTCCCACGATCTGAGCAGGAGTCAGCTTGCTGCGCGTCAAGCAGTAGCAAAGCAGCTTCCCACTTTTACTGACGCACCAGAGGATTGGACATTGAGGGGAAAAGCTCTAGAAGCCGTTCGAAGCCGGCTGTTGTACCCGGTAGGATTGGCAGGAGCAGGGTCACTTCCACTCACTTGCTATAAAAAAATGTTTTTCGGAATAATGAAACCATGACATAGTATAATGCTAATTAGTAATTGTAAGTTACAAGAAGAGGTAATGAAGTATATGTTCGACACATAAAATCTGTCAATATTGCTTTCAGTGCGTCACAATCAGCGATTTTACGACTCGTGAGCGCTCACTCTGAGTGAACGCTCACGAATCATAAGATCGCTGATTGTGACGCTCTGAAAGCGAAATTGACAGGTTTTATGAGTCAAACACATACTTTACATCCTCTTCTTGTTACTTACTAGTACAACATATCATTATAACATCTAATGATTACATAATTTCGAAAAATATTCTTTATAGCAAGTGAGTGGAAGCAACCCTGGGCAGGAGTAATACATACCGGAGGTGATAATCCATTCGTTGGTATGTCGGATTCGGGGCATGCCATCGCCGAAAACGGAAAGGCTGACTACGCTCATCGACTTCGGTGTTGCAGTTCAGAACATGTGTGCGACCATCAAGACCTGTGGACTGGAAGAGCAATTGTGAAATGTGGTGCTACTCCAAGAGTTAGTTGATCGGTGGCCGTTGAAGATTAAACTCAATTGGGTAATGCATCGACAATCGTTAGCGTCCGTGACACTCTCAGACTTCGGAGCATGGTTGGAAAAGCTAGTGGAAGCAGCGTGTGTGGTTACTATACCCTGTAGCGCGCCGATCAGTACAATGAATACGGAGAAATGTAGCAGGAAAGCAGACGATAATGTGCATCTAGATTCAGACATCGTTTCGTCGTCGAAACCAGTGCAGAAACCGATCAACAAAGGTTCTCTCGTCTGTCATGGAAGCTGCAATAGTGCAGCTGCTTGCAAGAGGTTCCAGCATCTCGATGTTAGTGCTCGCTGGGCGGCTCTGAAGAAACACAAGCTGTGCTGCAAGTGAAGGACATTTCACCGAACGGTTTATTTAGCTCAATGGGCCATCTCGCCGAATTTTAATCATGAATCAATATACACATACATATATGAATTTGGAACGCATTTAAATAATAGATATTCCCTGTCGAAAACATTTTTTTCCAATTTCAGATCCCGTTGCAGATGGTAAACCAAAAATATATCAAATTTTCTATTAACATTTTTTATCTGGATCAATATCCGGCAATGACTGAAGACCTTAATCAAGTCGTTGTTTTCTTCATAATTCGAAGGAGGAAAATCGGTGTTTGAAGAACTTTGCCACTGATTTCAATTTCCCTATCCAAGAATTTTACGGATACTCGTATAATATCAATATAATGTAGGTTTTTAAACAATTTTTAAGTTTACAAGAGAGAAAAGAGAGAAAAAAACATGATTGAATTCACAGCTGTAATCCTTGCTGTCGCTCTAAATGTCGTAGTTGCTGCTGTCATCGTTCTTCTTGATGTCACGCTATTGTTACTGCTACTACTGCTGCTGCTACTGTTGCTGCTACTGCTGCTGGTTCTGCTGTCGTCATCGTCGTCACGGTATTGTTACTGCTATTACTGCTGTCATCATCGTTGTCGTCACGGTGTTGTTACCAGGGCGTCACAATATCAGCTTCAATCGGCAAAACTGATGCGATGAAGAGACTGCTAGCTTTCTTTTTTCTGTTGAAGTCGAAAAGCTTCGCAGTATTCTAGAACCTTAGTCTGCGTTTACAAACCAATTTTCAATCGTTTGTCTCTCTTCCTCTCGTCGCTTCTTTGGTCTTTCTTTCAAGCTTCGGTGAAGCGGATGAGTGAAAGAGCGCTTGACTTTGATAGTTTCATCTTTCATGAAACACACCAACAGAGGTTTCATGACGTATATGATGGAAAACGAAAATATAAATATAAAGCATTTCTCACGGGAAAACACTTGAAGATTACACGTAATATGTTTAATTTACCTTACATCCGCATATTTATCAAAAAAAAAAAAGTGACTAAAACGGGACATTATGCATATTAAACAAATTGTAAGAGCGGTGATAGAGTGTCAGTGAAAGGGATTGAAAGACATAATGAGGTTTAGTTTCAACTCGATAACCGCCGTTACTTTCATTGAAAGTTATGAGCAAAGCAACGACCAGAAAATCCACAGCGAGCCTTTAGGTTTAAGCGTGCTTCTCTTTCATTTTCGTTTTGTGCTGATAGTCTAGCTAGGTATTATGGAAATGATGCGTTGAACACGTTGTATGAAAGAGACAAAAACCTGTTTGTTGGTCATTTATCCATTCACTATCGGAAGCTGTCTTTCCGGACGCATGGAAGTTGTCTGCGGTTACACCCATACACAAGGCCGGAAACATTCATAGCGTTGAGAATTACCGACCTATTTCTATTCTTTGCTTTTGACTCACGATAGAATGTACTCTGCTGCTATACCCATAATTTCTCAATACATATCAGCATGGCTTCGTGAAGAATCGTTCTACCACTACGTATCTAATGGAATATGCTAGCACGCTAAACTCCAGTTTGGAAAAGCGCTGCCAAGTTGACAGTAATGACGTGGACTTATCCAAGTCGTTTGATTAAGTGCCTCCTGAATTTACTCTGAGAAAGCTCGAAAGGTTGGGATTTCCTAACTGGCTTATAAGGTGGTTACGGTCATAAGGTCTATATCCACATTAATCCGGACACCTTCAAATCACTGTAAATTTTGAAATATTGCTTGTAGGAGTGAACAGTTTTGCTGAGGTATAGCTGGGAGTCAGTGATGAAAAAGACTATGATTACAAATCCTGACTTGTCAATACGGGAACTTGCAAAACAATTGAATGTACCTACATCCACTGTTCACGGTGTGCTCAAATCATTTTCGGGACGGTTGACGGTCAAGAGGAAACCGAGAAGTGGCTCGTAAAATCAGAATGTCACCTGGTTTTGTCCAAAAATCAGAACAGCTTTTGGGGCTGAAGTCGTATAACGTATAAACATTTTCATATCGCGACTAACAAACAGAATTTGACAACAAAATCACGGGCTCGACGTTTGTATTGCGAATATTTGACGAAGTTTTCATGCGTTGTAATGGACGATGAAACTTATGTCCTGGAGTATTTCAAGCAGCTTCCAGGGCTATCTATTCTGCTATGGCCAAAAATGCTACAGCTGAGTATTTCAGAACGAAGAAGGCATCGAAATTTCTCAAAAAATACCTTATTTGGCAAGCAATTTGCACGTGTGGCCAAAAGAGTAAATCTTTCATCACTACAGGTACAATCAACAAGGAGATTTACCAGAAAGAGTGCCAGCAGAAGCGATTGCTACCCTTTAACAAATGCCACAAACCCTTTGTTCTGGCCTGATTTGGCATCATGCCATTATGCTAAAACTGTGATGGAGTGGGACGAAGAAAATCAAGTCAATATTGTATCAAAAACCGCAAATACAATGATGCAAATACCGAATAACTATGTTTTGACTTCGTGATTTTTTAATTCATATCCCATGAATCTGAAATAAATAAATACAATTAAAATACAATGTGAAATGTGTGTTTTACTTAAGTTTTGATGTGTCCGGATTATTGTGGATTCAGACGTTACCTATAAGAAAGATCTGCCTACGTGAAACTGAGATCCGCCGAGTCAACTCGTTTTGCATCACCATCTGGCATGGCCCTTGATTTTTATTCTTTTCGTTAACGACTTGAGCCTCCGACTTAACTCACATCGCCTTATGTACACCGACGATCTTAAGGTTTATCGAATCATCAGTTCGTTGATGGATTGTGCTATTTTACAGCATCAATGGCTTGCTTGATGCTGTAAATTTACCAGTGCCAGTTGTATCTCAAACGGAATGGAGATGAATGCGATGAAGTGTAAAGTTATAAGTTTCAACAGGTCGCGGACGCTTGTGCACTTTCACTATGCAGTTAATGGCATTAAATTGGACCGTGTAACATATATTAAGGATTGGGGAGTGATATTGGACTGAAAGCTAAGTTTCAATGAAAACACATCGCAACAGCCACTTCGAAAGCTTTTGTCGTACTTGGTTTCATCCGCCAAAATGCATCTGAGTTCCATTGAAGAGTCTGTGTTGTTCACTTGTTCGAAGTGTTCTTGAGTATTATGTGACCCTCACCACGAAACCCATATTGCCCGAATTGAAAGAGTGTAACGTTGCTTCATTCGATTCGCTCTACGGAGATTATCTTGGAATGATCGGCTCAGGACGACGAACATCGATATGAATTGATAAGGCTGGAACCTCTGCGCCAACGGCGTACATATCTTGAACGAATCTTTGCATTCGATATTCTAATAGCGAATTTGTTTTTGATTCAGTTCCAACCTGGATCGGGTATCAAGATTAGGTCTGGTTGTGGTCTGCCAAACATCAGTGTGAACGTTTGTTTTTGTAGTCTGGCTTGGGTTGAGGATTTCACTGACAATTAGCTTGGGTTCGGACGGGTTGGAACTGGTTCCAACCTGGATAATAATCAAATTCGTTGTTAGTAACCAGATTGGCTGCCCTGATCTTATGTAACAGGCAAACGCTACCGCCAACGTTCTTTATTCTGGGCTGCTAGACATCGTACCGTGTGTGAGCAAAACCATCCACTTGAGACATGTTTTAATTTGTTGAATGATGCTTCATTGTAAGTAGAAATAGTTTAAAACTAAATAAGACAGCAAACTTAGTTATTTTAGTGATTCACAGCCTATGCAGTATAGCTGAAGACGTAGTTAAATAAATTAATAAACACTTAAAATTCCAAACTTTGAAAAATCATCTCAAATATTATAATTATAAAACCTATTTTTTTATTCAAATTACTGATCATTTATTTTATTTCTCAATAGAGGGGTGAGGGGGTACTTCTCCGGTTTTCCTTTTTTACCATATTTAGATATTTAAATGAAACCAGGGAAAATGCGGTGGGTACCCAGGAAAAAGCGGAACTTAATTTCTTAAATTTTGTGGCCACCCTTGTTTTGATTCTGCAGAACTCGCGTGGAATATGAATGAAAAACTATTAATACTAGTAAGAAATTTTCAAGACTAAATTGTCGTTGCGGAAATGCATCTTGGCTACTAACATTAGTAATTTGAAGATGAAAACTCAAAACAAATATTCATCTTTAGAAAATAACCCATCAAATGTGGATTCAGTCTACAATATATATATATATATATATATATTTTTTATTCAAGGGGTTTTAATCAACTCTGTTCATTCATCTTTACAATCCACTATCTGTAACTGGTTCTTAGATCAGCAAGTAGGTCATCCTGATTAGCCTTTCAAATTGCGGACTGTCTTCACTCATACATTACAGCATCAATAAAAGAAGTTCAACCGGCTGCTGCTGTCAACGCTGCGAACAAAGACATCAATCGAATCGACTGATATGTTGCCTTATGGTTTGCCCGGAAAACTTCATTCCACCATGCCATCGAATATCAATAAACCGAATCCTGATGCCGATCTTTCGTCGCTCTTGTTCTGCTACTACGATATGCTACGACCGGGACACATGTGCGCCCCAATCTTATTGCTGCGGTTGTCTACTACAGAGCCAAGACGACCACATTACGATGAATGTATGATAATTTATGGACGGCGAAACCCGAGTTCATTTGGATGACAACGGTACGAAATTCCGGATCGGTTCGGGTTCACTGAGGCTGCTGCGGGAACAATTTTCCCATTGGAAGGAAATTCGTACGCATCGGGACTATCGATTCATGTTTTTCAATCAGTCGTTGTTGTTTATATTTGTTTCCTGTTTTTTTTTGACTGTCAGAAACACAATGTTTTCTCCGTCAGGTTCGGTTTGTTTTCAAAATATTCTACTCTTGAACGATACGCATCTGATTTCGGTAGGGAGAGAAAAATGTCGTTCATAATTCGACCCGAGTTCATTCTACCTTCAGGCACCCATAAATCATCTAATAATGTGTGATAATTTGGCACCATCTTATTACACCCGAAAGGAAAAAAGAAACTGAAGTAGATAATTTAATATGAAATTAATTGATCGATGATTGCTTCGGAAGCAATCTTGAGGCAATTTCCTTTCTTTCGGGTGCCCCCTCACTTTCGGACAATAAGAAAACAGCCTCCATCGCTCGGGCACGCTAGGCCTGGGGCCACATAATCAGAAGTCATTTATCATGGCGTATAATTTGATCGCAAATTTTGTTTTAACAACTGACCAGCATATATGAAGGTTTATTTTTTCGTTCGCCTCCCCAAAAGATGCATTCTCGATCCTGTAATATAAGTAACTTACATAAATCTGAAACCCGCAGCCAATTCGCTTGAAAGCGAAAACCTCCCGAGCAGAGAACGGTACGCTATCGGGAGGTAATATTTCTCCGGTGCGACATTATCGTTTGCAAGTGCACACCTGAGCTTCGGAATGGAACGGACGGATTTTCTTCTTTTGCTTCTATGCTGGACCCGAAAAGCGTAATGCAACTTTACTGTTGCAAGCATCAGTCTCGGAGAAAAGCAGATGGAGACAAAAAGGATTTCCACTTCAACTTGTTATCGGAAACTTGTTCACCTGAGATGGGACACCACTCGTTCCCCCTGGGAAGAGGGGGAAGAAATTCTTGAGGATGGAAGTAGCCATTTTTCCCGGATGGAAAGTACCATCGGAATGTGATTTTTACGCTTCAATCAGCTTTGGTTACATTCTATCGGGCATAGTCAAGACATGTGTGAGGGTGGTCGACCAAGGAGAGCTAAGTGGAAAGTTATTTTCATGGTGCGCAGCAGGGGTAGTGCTAACAAGGAAACATTGTTTAGAGGGAAATGTGGACAAAATGAAGGTTGAGAGCTGAGTTCTTCTTCTACTTAATCGTGTTCATTTATATATAGTACGGGAAATGGATGTAATGTCGGCCTAAATGCCCCTTATTTGGGCCATACATAAATTCAGCAATCGACTAAATTTTCAATAGCGACCAAAACTATCCATTAGTACCGTCCAGATTACGCGTTCATCTAGATAAAATTGATAAATAGCAGATTTTTAGCGATGGGCACAACCTTAGATCCATAGGCCAACATTAGAGCCATTTCCCCTATTTAAATGATTAACCTTCTCACAAAGAAGGGATCGAAAGCTGTTTGAAAATCCGACAATGCAGCGATGTCTTGATTTTATACCGGAGACGAACCAGCCCACGACTGAAAGTCTCCTTAATAAAGATGTAAAAAAAAATTGATTGTATATATTAACTACCCCATTTCCGGCCTATTAAGCGCAACCCGCACTTAGTCTTTCTTAATCTAGCGTAGTTTAGCACCAAACGGAATGCTATAATTACTGATGGCTCCTAAATTTATTTACTTTACTCGTAGTTTTTGCCTACATCGCTTCTCATACGGATTCATAACCATTTTGTTTTATAGCTTTCTGTGCAAGTCCTTATCCAGGCATTCTGTGTCCTTCTCTCAGTTGATTGTCAAATACAATCATGTGACACAAAAAAGTAGTAAACAGAAGTATTAGAAGCATTATTTGACGCTTTTTCCAAGATGACAGTTAGATTTTGAACTGAATTTCGACAAATTCACAACAATGCATACTAGCAAAAAGTTCAAAAATTTTACCAATAGGTCTTGTTCTACGATTTTTGTCAGTTTTCAGGTGTCTATGGTTTTGAACATTCCAAATGTTTAAATAAGCAAATTTTTTTTTATCAGGTTAGAACATTTTGGGATACTTGGGCAAACATTTATTTTTTATTTTTAGTATATTTTTCCTTGGAAGATTGTTTTACTCTACAATTTTGTCTAAGATGTCATATCGCTTGGAAATGCTTTTTATTAGTCTTATTATCCTCCTGTTCCTGTGCTACTTGCCCCTGCCCAACCAGGATTTGGTCAACCGTCCGAGAGTAGTATCTGAAGAAGGCTTCAGAAACCCGTTTCTCACCTAGCTTCTTCCAATCGAAATTGTTACCCATTAACCTCGAGCCCGCCACGAGTAATTGGTACCCAATACTAACCTCCCGAGTAGCATACTTTCATCAAAATAAGTTACACCAACTTATTTATGACTGAAATAAGTCGTATATAAGTTTCTACAATTGATTTGTGACAAGCGTGCTACCAGGGCCAGAACTACTGCTGTATAAAATTTAAATTCAAGCATTACTGATTTTTGGCGCCGCAAAGTGTAAGACACATGACTGAGCCTAGTAAATAAACGAACTAGTTAAAAAACAGCACCAGTTGTCACGAAAATTCCGCTTTTCAGCCTACATTTGCAACACGCCTGCCAAACCAAGTATTTTTTCGAGATCTTTGACAACTTTTTCTGCTTAAACTTATCTTGAATCTTTCCTTTTCCGGTAGCCTTATAAAACTCTTGACCTGGGAGCTGCTTAAAATCCGCCTTCACGTATGTTTCATCGTCCATTATGACGCAATCAAACTTGGTCAACAATGTCGTGTACAACTTACGTGCTCTTGCTTTGACCGTGGTGTTTTGCTTATCATCTCGATTGGGTGACACTGTATGTTGACTGTCCGGCACGTTTCTTGGCTCTTAGCGCTGTTGTGTGCGATATTTTCAGCTTCTATCCGTCATCTCTGATGGAAAAGTAAGGATTACGCTTGAAAACGCTGGGCACTCTTCTACCGGTCGCTGTGGCATCCTGGTTTCCTCTTGGTTTCAGCAATTTTCCAAACACTTTAATAACTTTTTCTTGTTTTCTTTAATTAACGTCAGTCTGTGTTCGGCAATCTAGTGCCAATCACCGACGGACATCGATTGCCATCCATTGACGGCAATCGAATGTGCAGCAAGACAGCTTCTACACATGCGTAGGATATCGCATCCATTCAACACACATGGGCCGGTACCAACTGCTTTACTACCAGAGATTTTTATGCCTCAGATAAATCTTACCGACCTCGGCTGGAATTGAACCCAGACCCATTTGGGTAAGAAACCAGTCACGCCTACCACTACACCACCGGCACCGTCTGACGTTTGCCTCAGTCGTTTTGGCCACTTTAAGAGATTTGGCGAAGTCTGCGTAGGAAAAATTGGGATTTTGCTTATGCGCGAGCAAATTTTTTAAAAGCTGTTTCTCTTGCTTCGATGACATTTTGACAACTTAATAGTAAATGGCAATAACAAACAGGTTACATTCCGTACTCACACACCTACAAATTGAGGGCTGTTCAGGTTTTTTAATTGCACGATTAAAAAAAAAACAACAAAATTTAATCGACCAATTTTTGACCGTTCCACCCTTTATCATACAAATTGGAGAGGTTCGATTAAAATATATTTTTTCGCTATTTTACCTTGAACTGCCCAGGAGCACATTGAAATTCCCTGAAGCTTATGAAACGTCCCTGAAGTTGGCAGAATTTTTCTGAAGATTATAACACTTCGCTGAAGATCGAAGTAGAGGAAATAGCTCTTATGTTGGCCTATGGATCTAAGATTTGGCCCATCGCTTGAAATATGCTATGTATCAATTTTATCTAGATTGTTGTTTATTGTTTATTATTATTATTCTTCATCTGACTAACAGTCTTAATGAAGTTTGATGGGGAAAAGCCTGAATGATTCAGCTACAAAAAATAGCCGATCTCATGCAGGCGCAAAAACCCCATATCTTTTCATCTCGCGTACAAATAATACATAGAACAGAACAAAAATGAGCAATAAAAGTACAATAAGTAGTCAGTAGCATAAAAAGTAATCATCCTTGTTCATGGAGTTGTCGGATGATCGGTGAAGTGCTCGTCTAGAAGATGATACAAACCGGGAACAAAAAAAGATATCAAGTAGCATAACTTTATCAGTCTAATGAAATTGGACAGTTACTGACCAATTCCCCAAATCGAACGATCATTGGATAATGAAGTTGTTGAGTGTACTTGTGATTCTATCCGAGAGCCGAACAGTAAATACATCTGGTTGAAGCTAGCTGACATGAAACGGATGGGATAATGCTGACCATATAAAGCATTGCGGGACTCGAGCCTCAAAAAATCACGTTGGCGTAGGATTCGTTCTGGGGCGTAAATATTCAACTGGGCCAGGATATCAGGTGAATCCGTGTCTTCTAAAAGGATTTAGCCACAAATACCGCTTGCGCAGTGAATCGTCTTTTTTCTAGAGTTTCAATACCCAGCAGTCTACAGCGGTCCTCGTACTGTGGCAGATTGAGTGGATCTCGCCATGGAAGATCACGAAGGGCGTTCCTTACAAATTTCCGTTGGATCACTTCGATCCTAGCAATCCACGTTGATTGATACGGGCACAAAACCACAGCATTCGATTCCAGTATCGACCGTACCAGAGCACAATATAACGAACGAAGGCAGAGAGGGTCACGGAATTCGTTGGCTATCTTGAAGATGAATCCAAGCTGTCGGTTAGCTCTGGAGATAATATCGTTGTAATGTAAACGGGAGGTTAGCGCAGAATCAAGGATAACTCCGAAATCCCGTGCTTGATAAACACGCTCAAGAGGCTGCTGGGCGATGTTGTAGTCATGTATGATTGGCTTCTGTTTTCTGTGGAACGAGATAACGTTGCATTTGTAAATGCGACACAGTCCTGAAGACATTTCACCACCATGTAAATTTTGACGTCATCTTGAGCTGGAGCTGACGTAGAACCATTGAAGGCACCCTTGAAGTGATTAGCGAATTTTTTACTTACTTAAGGGTCCTGTGCACCACCAGCGGTGCAAAGGGCCAACGTGAAAGACTTCCATCCTGGGCGGCTGCTCGCTTTTGCCTTGACCTGGGCCCAGGTCAGATTCCTATCGACTTGCTTAATTTCCTTACTGAGGCTCCGCCACCATGAGCCCCTGGGTCTGCCTCTGCTGCGATGTCCTGCCGGATTCCAATCCAGCGCTTGCTTGCAGATTTCGTTTCCGCCCCGTCGAAGTGTGTGGCCGACCCACCTCCACTTTCGCTCTCGAATTTCTGTTGCTATCGGCTTCTGATGACATCGACGATGGAGCTCGGCATTCGAGATCCAGTTGTGAGGCCACCAGGCACGAATTATATACCGCAGGCATCGGTTGATGAAGACCTGCAGCTTTTGAGTGTTCACGTTCGAGTTGAAAATTTGGATTTTGGTGCGTTGACTTATCTGGTTGGATCTCCATACGTTTCGTAAACTCGCAAAGACAGCCCTAGCCTTCTTGATTCGTGCACCTATGTCGCTCTTGGTCCCGCCGTCCGACGCTATTTGGCTGCCAAGATATTGGAAACTTTCGACCTTCTCCACTGCTTGCCCCGCTACCGTAAAGTTGGAAGGGTTGCCCGTGTTGATATCCAACGATTTGGTCTTGTTGACGTTGATGGTGAGACCCGCCGCAGAGGAGCGTTCGGCTAGGTCATTGAGCTTACTCTGCATATCAGAGCACCGTTGTGCTCGTAGAGCAACATCATCAGCCAAATCTAAGTCGTTGAGATGCTCCATGGTGATAGGCTGCCAAAGCAGCCCACGGTTCGGTACACGGTCTATTGAACCTACCATGATCTCGTTGATTACGATGAGAAACAGTAGCGGTGATAGTATACATCCTTGTCTCACACTAGCGACTACCCGGATAGGGTCGGACAAGGCTCCGTTATGCAGAACTCTGCACGTGAAAGCCTCATACTGCGTTTCGATGAGGTTGACGATTTTATCCGGGACTCCCTTGCGTCTCAGGACGCCCCACAGATTCTCGTGATTGAGACGGTCGAAAGCTTTTTCGTAGTCAATGATTACCAAATAAAGGGACACTTGGAATTCATTGACCTGCTCCAGGATGATGCGGAGCGTGACAATATGGTCCACACAAGATCTTCTGGCACGGAATCCTGCCTGCTGCCGCCGGAGAGTCGCGTTGATCTTCTCCTGTATCCGATTCAGGATAACTTTGCACAGAACTTTGAGAACAATACACAGTAACATGATGCCTCGCCAATTGTCGCACACATTCAGCCACAGTAAAGTAAAATAACAACCTGATATCATCCTGAAAACAAGTTTTGTTATTCCGGATATCATTTTGTTTTCTGTTGTTATCATATAACTAATTTAGTTATCAACCTCGACTAATTTTGTTATCAGTTGTTATCATGACAGAAAATGAAATGAAGCAAGGTTAGTTCAAAACTTCCAATATTATCCGCATGGTAAGAAATAAAAACACTGCCAATCATATTTATCTGCGTAAGGCTGGTATACAAAATCGATAAAATAATTTAAAATTTTTGGCAAAAATTCGCATGGATCGAAGAATTTGTTATCAAGATGTTTTCAATGATAACTAAATCAGTTATTTTTGTGATATCCAAGGAGTATTCTTTGGTTATGATATTTGTTATGTTGGCTGTTTATTCAGCCATAATGATAATATGTTCGGTTATCAAATCTGGATAACCGGGTATCAGAATTTGTTATCAATCTGGTATAATCCTTTACTCGGGAGATCCTCCTTCTTTGGGACCTTCACTAAGATGCCCTGCATCCAGTCGACCGGAAAAATCGCGGTGTCCCAGATATTACAGAATAGTTGATGCAACATTTGTGCGGATAGAATGGGGTCAGCTTTGAGCATCTCTGCTGATATGCGATCGACCCCTGGAGCCTTGTTGGATTTCATGCTTCGGATACCTACTTCAATCTCCTGCAGTGATGGGGCTCGGAATTGACGCGAGTTAGCGAATCGCTCGCACTTATTAGATGAGGTACTGGTTAAATGATTGCCCAAAAACATTTCAACAGGTAATCCACTATCCTTCCGCTTGGAGTTGACGAATTTCCAAAAATTCCTTGGGTTTCTCCTAAGATTGTCTTGTATACGTAGAGTGTAGCGTTTGTACAAGAAGCAATTGTATGTCCGATATCTGTTACTAGCTCGATTGAATACCTGCTTAGCGAATAGACAACGAGATCTGCAGTATTTCCGAAATGCTCTCGATCTCAGCTGCTTCAAATGTCGCAGATGAACGTGACATTGGGACGGTACAAATGGATATTTTTGGTCGCTATTGAATATTTAGTCGATTGCTGAATTGGAGTATGGGTCCAAATTTGGGGCATTTAGGTCGACATTACATCCATTTCCACTATTTCCCTGAAGTTTTCTTAAAATTTGTTGAATTTCTCATATCTTTAAAGTTTGCAGAACATCCCTGAAGTTGTTGAACTTTTTTGTTTCTCTGCAGTTTGCATGAATTTCCTAGGGTTCGCAACACTTTAGTGACGTTCATTAAACTTTACAATAGTTCATAGATCTTAATTGATATTCATACCATTTAAATGTTCAAAACTTGTGCTAATAGTTGATGTTTCACTATTTTGGTGAATTTAGATGTGTCCATTGTTTCCATTAGTGCTTCCATTTCCCAGGTATTTCTGGTTTCCCGGGATACAGGAAACAGCTTTTTTTCTTTCCATGATTTGTTTTTTGTCGATCTTGTTTTCCATGCTGGGCACCAATGCTACCGACGCCAGGGAGGCAGCTCCCACACCTGGACCCTACCTATCGACCCATCAATTCATGAACCGGGAGATGTTATGCATCAGAACATTCCGGCGGCGCCGACTGGGATTGAACCCAGGCCTGCTGGGGTGAAAGGTAATCATGCTTACCACTACACCACCAGCACCGCTAACAGGAAACAACTGATGGCTCTTCCCGGGAATCAGGATTTTTTTAGCTCAGAGACCAGAAAAGTTTAATCACTTAATTACCCAACTAACATTTTCAGCTTTACAAGCCATCTTTTCCAGCATTGTGCAATAAAGTAGCTGAAAAACTACGCAGATTCAGCTACATGCAGTTCACCGGCGCCGGTGGTGTAGTGGTAAGCGTGTTTACCTCTCACCCCAGCAGGCCTGGGTTCAATCCCAGTCGGCGTCGCCGGGATGTTCTGAGGCATAACATCTCTGATCACGCCGTTGGTCCCCGGTTCGTGAGTTGATGGGTCGATAGGTAGGGCCCAGGTGTGGGAGCTGCCTCCTTGGCGTTGGGAGCATTAGTGCTCAGCACGGAAAACAAGATCGACGGAAAACAAATCAAAGGAAAAAAAAAGCTACATGCAGAAGCTAGTAAAATAGTTTTGGAGAGAGTTTACTCAACTTTTTCAAACCCATTATTCAATTTGTCAGTCTCACTGAATAACAGCAGCCAATAAATGCTAATCTCACTTCTATGCAAATATTAATCAACTTTGAACTTGTGACTGCAAAACAAAGCTAATAATGTGAATAAATTACTCATCGATGGCATCTACACAGCCAACCACTCTTGCTGAATTACATAATCAACAAAAGTGCTATTTCATCAACTAAATAAAATGTATTCAGCTAATTAACTGTGTCAGTGCTGCTTTTAAAAGCATTTTTAAAGTCATCTAGGTTTATTTTTAGACTTGTGCAGTTTTACAGCTTTTACTCCGTTCCTTTACAAAGCTGAACTAACTTGTCGAGAAGCCCCGTAACGTGGCTATATCACCTTTTCATGGTACGTTACGGGATGTAAGATCTACCACCGATACCTAGTCCTGATTACTTCAAATCAGGGGAACAGGATTTTTCAGTAATCAAAGGAACGCATCTTAGTCCTTGTTACTTGTTATGCTTTGTTGATAGTGACAAGACTCGGTTTTGTCCACCGGGGATGATCCTGTAATAAGGAAAAAATGAGTTATTTAGTCTTCATCTTTGTGATTTCTCATATTTTATTCATTGTTCCCTAGTTTGAAGTGGTTAAGACTAGGGTTCTGAAGCATTTTAATTATCGGTGTAATTGCTTAATTTTTTTTTTACTAAGGAATCCAATTTTGACTTCGAAGGGTATACATATCTATTCCTTGCGACGAAGGCAAGAATGACAACCTTAATGAATTGCCTCCCTGTTAAAAAAATCATCATAGTTATTAGAAATATTCTGTTTTTTCACGAATATTGAGCAGTGTGAAGTTGATGTTGGATGCAAACAACTCAAAAAAAAGTACATTGTCTACAAAGACAAATGTTAACTAGGCTTTGAACCCTAAATTATCTTCATGCACGCAACCTCAACGTTGGGAAAATTTTGTCATGTGTGATGGTGGTGTTAGTTTGCGTTTCGACAATTAAAGGGTGATACGGTCAAAATTTGGTCAATATCAACTTGACGTATTTCTTTCAATTTTGCATTTAAAAAACCTGAACACCCCTCATTTTGAAGGTGTGTGTGTGTAGAATGTTGCTCCTATTTTGATTTTAGAATTCACTCTTCAGTTGTCAAAATGCCGTCCAAGCAAGAAGAGCAGCGTATCAAAATTTTGCTCGCGCATCGCGAAAATCCGAGCTACTCGCACGCAAAGTTGGCAAAATCACTAAAAGTTGCCAAATCAACCGTTACAAATGTAATTAAAGTGTTTGGGGAACGTTTGTCGACAGCCAGGAAGTCTGGATCGGGGGGAAATCGAAAACCGGAAGCCGCTGAGACGACAAAGAGAGTTGCCGGTAGTTTCAAGCGAACCCTAACCTCCCTCTCCGAGATGCCGCAAATAAGCTGGGTGTATCGTCTACAACCGTGCATCGAGCCAAAAAACGAGCCGGACTATCGACTTACAAGAAGGTAGTGACTCCAAATCGCGATGATAAACAAAATACGACGGCCAAAGCGCGATCCCGGAGGCTGTACACGACGATGCTGACGAAGTTTGACTGCGTGGTAATGGACGACGAAACCTACGTCAAAGCCGACTACAAGCAGCTTCCGGGACAGGAGTTTTATACGGCAAAAGGAAGGGGAAAGGTAGCAGATGTTTTCAAGCACATGAAACTGTCAAAGTTCGCAAAGAAATATCTGGTTTGGCAAGCCATCTGTACCTGTGGCTTGAAAAGCAGCATTTTCATAGCTTCCGGGACTGTCAACCAAGAAATTTACGTGAAAGAGTGTTTGAATAAACGTCTGCTGCCTTTCCTGAAGAAACACGGTTGTTCCGTACTGTTTTGGCCGGATTTGGCATCTTGCTATTACGGTAAAAAGGCCATGGAGTGGTACGCCGCCAACAACGTGCAGGTGGTTCCCAAGGACAAGAACCCTCCCAACACGCCAGAGCTCCGCCCAATTGAGAAATACTGGGCTATTGTCAAGCGGAACCTAAAGAAGACCAAAAAACTGCTAAGGGCGAGCAGCAGTTCAAGCCAAACTGGCTTTCTGCGGCGAAGAAGGTGGACAAGGTGGCTGTACAAAATCTGATGGCAGGGGTCAAGCGTAAGGCCCGGCAATTCGGATTTGGAAAAGCGGAAGCCTAACTGAATATTTTTCCTGAATTTTATACTAATTGAACTTGAAAAAGAAATTTAATTTGATTTTTTAAATAAACGATTTCACCGATTTACACGCGTTTTCCCTTGACCAAATTTTGACCGTATCACCCTTTAGACGCTTGAAGTCATTGTTCACAAAAGCAGCTACGGCTATTTGACAACTTATTCTTGAACTAATTTGCCTGCACACTAATTTTCCAATGTATTCATTCCCTCACTCGATGGCATGATTTGAATATCTCAATGGGGAACTGATTTTGAGTTTTCAACAATGACAACACTCAAGCATGTTCCGGGTGCCCGCGCGAAATGCACTAGTATGTTAAGTTATGCCTTTTTAATAGTATTGTTTCTTGTAGTTGGATACAGGGCTACTTCCACTCTCTTGCTTTAAAAAATAGTTTTTCGGAATTATGAAATCATTAAACGTTGTAATGATAATTAGTACTTGCAAGTTAGAAGAAGAGGTTGTAAAGTATGTTTTTGACTCAAAAAAACTGTCAATTTTGCTTTCAGAGCGTCGCCATCAGCGATTTTATGATTCGTGAGCGTTCACTCAGAGTCAAATCGCTTCTTGTGGCGCTCTGAAAGCAATATTGGCAGGTTTTATAACCTCTTCTTGTAACTTAAAAGTATTAATTATCATTACAACATCTAATGATTTCATAATTTCGGAAAACAGTTGCAACAAATGGGGTACTCCCTGCCCAGCACTAATGAGACCTCCCTCTACACTACCTCAGGGTCGGCATACGCGCTCAAATATCGCGGCCACGGAAACACTCAAATATCCAACACACACAACATTTGTTTAGCTACAGGTACCTTTATTCTTCCCACTTTCTTTCTAGCTATCTCTTACCTCGTTTCGCCTAACGGTTCTTCTTGTTCTTCAGCGTTGTTGGTCCTTTCACAGTCACTCCTTCACCTTCCTCAGCTTCCTTCTAGGCACTTTTCTTAACTTTTCACAGTCCAGTCGGTTTCTTTCCTTCGACTTTGAACCCTCGACTTGGTTCGCAAGCCAGTCGCGTACTTCGGTACTTTCCGCGACGGCTCTACCATTTCTCTCTCCCTCTCCTCACTATACTCGTGGCGTCTAACGGTCGATGGGCCGTTTGGTTTGTGTTCCCGGATACCTTCGTATCGGAAGATGCTCGGGGTCTAACCGCGCCGTATGCCGAATGACGGACACCTCGGCGCCTAATACATAGGTGCCACAGTCGGAAGAAGTGTTAGTTTGTTTACTAAAATGAACCATGCCCATTTTGTTATGGCATGTTTGCTATAAGAAATGCGCCTCGTGTTTATTAGCGAATTTCACATCAAAGATTGATTAATTGAGTAGGAAATCAGTTTGGCACGGCATTTGTGACCAGCATACACCTTCCGGTAGTATGAAACAGGTCAAAAACTGTTCAAATCCGCAGATAAATTTTTTTGTTTTGAATTTCTATATAGCAAAATAGTGAACTTTTCGTGAACATTAACGGCAAAGAACTCACCAACACTGGGAGACCGTGAGTTCCTGCCCACCTGTCATAAAACCGTCTTGGACGGACACTACGGACCATACAGTGGATGAATTTCCAGCGGTAAATTACGGGGTCCTGGATGGTTCTGCAACTCACTCTCCTTCTTCACTTCTTTCACGTTATCACGGTTCTTAATGAATTTCGAACTTGCTTGCACTTGCTTTACGAAGTATCGCTGTTGAGTATCGCCAATCAAATGATTCTCAACGATGGCGGCTGACCTATTCTCTCTCCTCCTCGATGAGCCATCGTCCTTCCGCCCTATTTCGCCTCATCATGGCCCCATTATGCCACATCCTAATGGCCTCCAAATCCAGTAAACAGTGCCATCTGGTGGTAGGTAGAGGATCTTCCTGTCGTTTAGTGGTGTGGCTGTCCAGTGGGTGATTTTGTGGGCGATGGGTGGTGTTGGTAGCTTATATTCAAACCTTTCCTTGGCATATTGATACATAAAATACGAAACACTAATCGCGACAATTTCACTAATCTCAGACAGACACACCACTGGTTACACAGTTTTTTTATAGCCAGTGAGTGGAAGCAACCCTGGTTGTATAAAACAGGGTTTTGTTGATATCCTCAGAACAAAAACTCTGATTAAGATAAAATTAAATAGGGTTCTTCGGGATCCAGATACGAACAAATTGTAACCGGTTGTTGTTATTTGGTTATGATTTGTATAACAGTTTTTAAGCCATTCGTGGTTTCTCCAACGGTGATATTTGAACTGTGAAGTCCAGTTTTAGAGACATGGATGCTAGCCATTATGCCAGGTCCGTCCCCATCCGGTATAGTGGCGTTCGGTCTAAAACCCCAACTCAGATCTATTCCTTTGATTTTGATAATCTTTTCAAATTCTAGGCTTGTTTTTCAAAATGGCTCATTCGAAATCCTGCAATTAATCATAGCACGAAACCGTCTCTTCTAATCGAAATGATGACTGAGACAAAGTGGTATCATAACAAATTGATTAAAGAAAATTCAATTGAAAAAAAAACAAATTTTAATAGCAAAAAAAAGCAAATGGTGAATATAAATAAAATAATTAAAATGCATTTTAAAAGTGTCAAATTATGTGAAATTTTCAATTAAGGCACTTGAAAATACATATAAATCGGAAAACATCAACTTTTGGTAAAATTTTGCAACCGCTTTTATTACTCATATATTTTATTAATTTTTACATAAATTTAATTGCATTTAGTTAAAATAGTATTCTAACAAACAAATCATGCAGACAAAAATTAAACTCTTACAAAAACGTCTACTCTGATGATCCAAACTACATCAAACGTAAACAAACCATACCATTTGATTCTGCAGAAAGGTAATGTCCCATATACAGTAGAAGTTAATTAAACCCTCTTAATTACACTGATTACCGTTAATGAATATTAATACTTCCATTTACCTTTCCCGCTCAACCCGCGAAAAGCACATCTCTTTTTTTTCTCGCAGCAGCTCCCGCGCTCCCCACCCCATCTCCGAATTCAATTAAAATCCTTCTTAAGCAAAAGTCAACACCAAACATACTTTTCCATCGTCGCATGGATATCAAGACGGCAGCTAGGCAAACTTTTCCCCGATGACAACCAGTTGGAAAATTTTCGTAAATTTAAGCAAACATTTTTATCACATCACAAAGAAATGCCAACATTACGTCGCGACGAGTGAACATTTGCTACAGCTTACAATTCGAAAAAAGTAAAGAAAAATTTAATCATATTACAAAATTTGTCATCTCGCGTTGTCGTCGTCGTTTCCGTCGCAAGCAAAGTTGTAATCCTTCGTCATAAATAAAGATTGTCAGATTTTGTTTTTTTTTTACTTTGTTCCCGTTTTTCCATATGAGTCCGCAAAAGTGGAAGTGCGAGTTGGTTTGTGAATGATTTGTTTTTGCTTGCTGAGCGCACACTGAGTTTGCCGATGGCGACAAACAGGTGAAGCTAGGGAACAAAACGAAATTGGGTGAATTCACGTAAAAAAGGATAATCGCTACTCGGGATTACGCGGTATTTACCAGCTAGTAAAGCATGGGGAATTTATTTGTTCGCGAGATTGATTTATAGATGAACTGTCAGTAGCATTTAACTGTCTTTTGCAGCTGATCAAATAAATTGAATTGTGTAGAAACATTTCGGCAAATAAATTGAATTGGTAAAATGAGGACTTTCAATGACAGCTCTTCAATAGAAATTAAATTAGCCATGAAAGCAATAACTTTATAATGGCTTCTCCGTGGTCAAATGATTCCCAGTAGCCGTAGCATCTCGGCATTACTTGCTTGCAGCTTGGCTGATAAGAGAGCACATCATTTTCCCAAAAACAAACACCCCCACTTTCCTTGGTTTGGAAAACGAGGGAAATTTATTTATTATCTCTATCCCCCGGAAAAGCAACAACATTTCAAATGTAGCCAGCTTCCGCTGCTTCCGGTCCATCTTTTTACCGCCCACATATTTTATTGATTTATTCTCGACGATCAATTCATTAATGGGAAAAACTGTAACTGCTTGCTGAGGGGATCCATTCACCTAACAGCAGCCCCTGTGACAGCCAGGACCGGACCGCTCCATCCTGTGCAAACACCATCCAACAGGAAATCCAACAACGGAAAAATAGAAACAAGAAGTATCAAATGGTTTGTAAATAATTTCTATTAAATTACAACAATCTCATTCCATTCCTTCCGCAAGGGTCTGAATGGCCTGGTGGGCAGATGTCCCAGTCGCAAGTCTCCACCGCATTTCTGCTACTGCAGTAGGTAGACCGATGGTCGACGACATGGAGGCTTTGAAGTTTTTGATGCTCTCCAACTCGCACAGAAGCAGTGAGTGATGAGAGGCACTTTTCTCGTGTTTACTTTTGGCGGGCGAAAAGTGGGAAAACCTGCCATTTCATCTTTCCGTCATAATTTATTTACAAAAACAACCGGCAGACAGGTTCTTCTTTGCTTTCCGCCGCTGCTGGTTTGTGTTTTCATTCACCAGTGGAGATGATTTTGAGGTGCGGAAAAATTATTGCATCAAAGTCAAATTGATCCCGATTGGAATTTTGGAATTCAAATGAATAATCACGGTTACTAATAGACTTCTCTGACGTTTGTGAATTGCACAAGTATTAATGCAGAACTTGGGGTAAATTATTAGTATCAGTGCAAGAAGTCTATGTACGTAAATGTCCCTCTAATATCAGTGACATATACTAACATTTGAGTAAAATTTTTAAAATAAAAAAAGAAAGGAAAATTTTACTCAGACTATGAGCGACCGTGGTTTTTGAGAATTAGAGTAAATGAGTCAGATTAATTGACTGTGTAATGTAAAACTTAGTAATGGAAAAACATCATTTGGGTTTATTTCGGATTTGAAATAACGGATTTTTGATCAAGTGCATACTATTCCATATATTTTATGGAAAAAAGTATAAAACGAAGTATGTGTCGCGGTTTCGAAGGAATTCTCGAACTTTTTTCTTAATACAACCCCTCAAGCAGCGCACAACTGTCCACTGTTTTGGCGATTTTATCTCACCAATTTTTCAGCTGCCGTTTTGATGACTATACCTTTTACCTTCGATTTCCTCTTCATAATTACCCAATTGGGGATCTTCGGTACAAACTGGACTCCGTTGTCATTGTACCATTGTTGTACATCCCGGCTGTAGTGACAACTAGCAAGATCCGGCCAAAATGTCACCCGACCATCATGTAATGGGATGAAGGGCAGAATTCGGTTCTGGAGACATTCGGTTGTGTAAACCTTCAAGTTCATCATTTTCTCAGTGATAAAAACCTTTGTCTTCTGGCCGCAGCTGCAAATTCCCTGCCCGATCATATATCTGCGTGTGAATTTATCCGCAAAAACAATATGCATCTGCCTCCTCGAGTCGTCACCTTGTAAAATTTTGGTCCTGGAAGCTGTCCGAAGTCGGTCTTTAAATAGGTTTCATCATCCATCCACCGGTGTCACGTGACAACATCCTCTGTTATCCGAATTCGGACAAAGTACACCCTCAAATTCATTTGACACCACCAGGAAGCACTGTATACAGCACTTTGGAAGCCCCTGAGTCACTCGACCCAGTCGTGTTTGATGCTGTTTCCAGCCATTGGAGCCGTCCTGGTCCTGCGGTTGAGATCGGTGAAGGGGTCTTCCAGCCTGTGTTGCCAGGCAAGTATTCTACACATCAAAACATTTCTCTGCCTGACATACATTCGCGTTGCAGTTTACCTGAGCGGAATGGTGCATCTTCTGGTCTCACCGAACCCAACGTCGCCGATATATCATCTGAGCTGTACTACTGTACTACCTGTACTACCAAAATGTTCGTGGCCTCAGGACTAAAATTGATCAAGCTTTTCTTGCAACCGCCGAATTGGATTACGACGTGTACGTGTTCACGGAGACTTGGCTGGACGATCGTATATACAATCTTGCCAGCTATTCAACAAATACTACTGCGTCTATCGCGTTGACCGTTGCGCCTCCAACAGCTTGCGTCTACGTGGCGGAGGCGTACTAATAGCCGTGAAGCGAAAGTACGTTTCTTCAGTTGTCCAGCTTACAAGCAACATTGAGCAGCTGTGGGTGAAAGTCGCTGTCGAACCACTCTCTGTTTGTTGGTGCCAGGACCAGAATTTTGTTCAGGTTCATGTAGATGCCATCTTTGATGCAAACAGACGGCACATCGATATGGGTGAGCTCGTTTTGTTCGGTGATTTCAATCAACCTCGTCTGTTCTGGAAAAGTTCGAGCAGTGGATACGCCTTCGCTGATCCGATACTGTCACAGACTTCAACGGCCAGTCAAATTATTCTAGATAGTATGGCATTTCTTGGATTGAGGCAGCGTAATTTAATTCGAAACTGTTCTGACCGAGTACTAGATATAATATTTTCAAACGATTCAATTATGACTAACGGTACCGTAACATTAGCAGCTGAAGAAGTTGTGCCAATCGATCGCTATCATCCAGCGCTCTCTTTCTCTGTGGTTTGTGTGCCTCCTGTATCATTTCATGAAGATGTTGACCTTTCTGAGCGTAACTTTCGTCGAGGGGATTATGATAACTTGAATGAACTGCTGTCGCAAGTTGATTGGTCTGAAGTATACCAAAGCCATGGCGTCGGTAGCACCGTCAGCTCCTTCAATCGTATTTTGCATAATTGCATCATTCAAACTGTACCGCTAAAAAGGCCCCCAAGGAATCCTGCTTGGTCTTCGCACCCTGCGTCGACGGCGCGCCAAGTTACTGCAGCGATATTGTCGTCAACGATGTTTGTATCTAAAGCACCAGTTTGACGAAGCTAGTCGAATCTATCGTGGATACAATCGTTTTTTGTACAAAATGTACGTTAGACGGAGACAAGATGATCTTCGGCGAAACCCGAAACGGTTTTGGAGCTTTGTACATTCAAAACGTAAGGAGAGCGGATTGCCGACTACGATGCACTTAGGAGATGTTCATGCTCTTTCTGCAGAAGCAAAGTGCGAGCTTTTCTCTCAAAAATTTGTTAGCGTGTTTGAGAATCGTATGCCAACTGTGGAGGAGATAGTTGTAGCTGTTGAGCTGGTACCAAGAGACGCGGTGGATCTTGATGTATTCAACATCAACACAGCGACGGTTGAATCAGCTCTACAGAAACTCAAGCAGTCTTATCAACCTGGCCCGGATGGCATTCCTTCGTGTGTATTCAAAAAGTGTAGTGCACTTCTGGTTGCTCCTCTTCAAGTAATTTTCAACCAATCATTGCAGCAACAGTGGTTTCCTTCTGCTTGAAAGACCTCCCATATGTTTCCAGTGCACAAGAAAGGTGATAAGTCAGATATTTCTAACTACCGTGGGATAACTTCGTTGTCAGCTGGATCTAAGTGCCTCGAAATCATCGTCAATGAAGTACTGTTCAGCTCTTGCAGGAACTACATCAGTGCCTCTCAACACGGATTCTACCCCAAACGATCAGTGGACAGCAATATGTGTGAATTTACCTCTTTTTTGCATCGGCACAATGGACTAGGCGTTTCCAGCAGAGTATGTAATTGGCTTCGTTCGTACTTAAGCAACAGGCAACTCGTTGTTAAAATTGGATCAACAGTGTCTGCTCCATTTACTCTGTGCTCTGGTGTGCCTAAAGGTAGCAACCTTGGTCCATTGTTATTCGTATTATTTTTCAATGACGTGACGATCCCTTTAACAAATGGGGGACTGCTGATTTATGTAGACGATTTGAAAATTTATCTCGTAGTACGAAATGAATCCGATTGCAGGCAACTTCAAGAGTTACTGGATCAATTCGCTCATTGGTGCAACTCCAGCTTCCTCAAAGTGAGTGTATCTAAGTGTTGCATCATCCCGTATCGGCGGTGCCAAAAGCCTATTCTGTACAACTACACGATCGATGGACAGGAACTTGAGCGCGTTTGTAAAGTGAAGGATCTTGGAGTGTTGCTGGATCACCAACGCTCACATTCAAGATGCAAGTTGTTAACAAAACCAACCGTCAATTAGGATTCATTCTAAAAATCGCGCAAGACTTCAATGATCCACTTTGCTTGCGTGCTCTTTATTGCGCTTTAGTTAGATCAATACTAGAATTTGCATCGGTTGTTTGGTCACCGTATGAAGCTGTGTGGATCTCCAGGATAAAATCTACCGCCTTATGAGCATCGTTGTGCCTTGCTGAATATCGAACCGATGGCAAATCGTCGTAAGATGGATCAAGCTGTATTTGGAGCTAAGATACTTCACGCAGAGATTGATAGTTCAGCCTTACTGAATCGTAAGAGGATTTATGCCCCAGAGCGAGTGTTGCGGTCACAACAACTAGTCCAACCAACTCCGAGGAATACTTCATATGGCTCCATCTACTGGCAAACTCTATAAGCAGACGGTTTCAAGAAGGGTATCATGTTTTTGATTTTAATATGTCTACAAACACTTTTATGCAACGTTTGCGATCTCTGCATATATTTAATTAAACTAGGATTAAGAATATTTCATTACGACCACGATGTCGGATGATAGATAACAAAAATAAATAAATAAATAAATAAGTATGCACCTACCGGACTTGGTCAGCAGGTTGTCATACAGCTTTCGAGCACAGGTTCTAGCTACGGTATGCTGCTCGAGTGATCGATTTGGTTGCCTACTGGAGTGGTATGCGAATTCGTGAATTCGCTGCACTGTACTACGGGCGGCATCATACTTTTGTCTCAAATCGCGATCGGACATACCTGGGTTGTTTCTGATAAATCTCACGATTTTTCCATGGAGCTGACAGTTGGCAGTTCCACTCCGGCGTTTACGTTGAGCCTTCCGATTCATCGTCGAGGTTTCCCAGTACGTTTTGAGCACGCGCCATACGGTGTTTCTAGGAAAATTCAACACTTCAGCCAGCTTGAACGCGGGCCGCGATGGATTTTCCAGGTGACTGTGCACCTCTACGCTCCTCTTGCATGGTGACTGTCTCCAAAACAAGAGCGTTTTATGAAGTGAAAAAAAAAATACATTGTTATTTTTATTATTGTTGTTAAAAAATAGACGTCAAAAGCTTCCAAAAAACGTCCACTAGGAGTGCTGTAATATGTAAAAGAGTTTGATCCATTACAAACGTGTAAAAGAGTTTGATCCAACGCTACAACTCCCTGCCAGAGAAAACTTGGACTCAGATGAACGCCGTCTCAACATCTACACCAGAACGTTAGAGGTTTACGCACTAAGATTGATGACTTCTTCCTTGCCGCTTAGGATTCTTGCTGCGATGTCATCGTCCTCACTGAGACATAGCTTAATGACCGCATTTTGTCAACGGAACTGTTTGGCAGCTCGTACACAATTTTTCGAAATGATCGCAATCCTTTAAACAGCACCAAATCCAGGGGTGGTGGAGTTTTTATCGCCGTGTCTTCACACTTGAGTTTCTGCTTAGATCCTACACCTGTCTGTGATACTCTTGAACAGTTGTGGATCAAGATTAAAACTCCCACCGGGGCTAGCATCGGGGTGATTTATTTGCCACCAGATCGGATAGCAAATGTTGCTAACGTTAACTCAATTCAGTTTGGAGAGTACAATCAATCCAATCTGGTTTGGTATGATTCACTGAATGATCTTCCGGTCATAGATGTTCAGCAATCGTATCTCTCTGCACCTAGTTCAATTTTGTTGGATGGGTTCAGTCTGCATGGTTCAACGCAAATCAATCCAGTTCCTAATCAAAATCGTATTCTTGACTTTGTGTTAGTTAATGAAAATATCGTATGTGAAAGCGCTGTTTCGAATGCTGTGGAACCATTAATCAACCTCGATCGGAATCATCCTGCTTCTGAGGTCACCGTTCAGCTACAGCTCCCTAAAATAGAGGATATCGTTGATCTGCAAAGCTTGTACTTTCAAAGTACTGATTACACAGCATTGTGTGAGGCAATCCGTGGTATTGATTGGCAGACTCTCGAGATGGCTTTCTGTGTGGACGATGCAATGGTTTATTTCAACGGAATGGTGAATCAAGCCATCAACAGCAGTGTTCCTCTTCGCCGACCTGCTCCAAAGCCGACACTGTTTATACGGATCTTAAAGCCACGTTCGATCGTGTTGACCATGGGATATTACTAGCTAAACTGGAATGTATCCTGCTTTTGTCACTTGGTTCAGAGATTGTACCTAACTAGTCGCACGCTGTGTATAAAAATTTGATCCGAACAATCTGAGCATATCCCAACACCTCCGGAACTCCCCAAGGAAGCAATCTGGGGCTATTGTAATTCAATGAAATCGAAGTTATGCTGCCACCTGGATGCGATGTCTAGATTGTTTGGAGCTGCAGCTGCAGATACTAGATTGTTTGGAGCTGCACCTCTGATAAACTGCTTTGAAATGGCAGTAGCATTTCAAATTTCGCTCCGCTCCGCTCCGTTCCGCTCCGCTCCGTTCCGCTCCGCTCCGTTCCGCTCCGCTCCGTTCCGCTCCGCTCCGTTCCGCTCCGTTCCGCTCCGCTCCGTTCCGCTCCGCTCCGTTCCGCTCCGCTCCGTTCCGCTCCGCTCCGTTCCGCTCCGCTCCGTTCCGCTCCGCTCCGCTCCGCTCCGCTCCGCTCCGCTCCGCTCCGCTCCGCTCCGTTCCGCTCCGCTCCGCTCCGCTCCGCTCCGTTCCGCTCCGCTCCGTTCCGCTCCGCTCCGTTCCGCTCCGCTCCGTTCCGCTCCGCTCCGCTCCGTTCCGCTCCGCTCCGCTCCGCTCCGCTCCGCTCCGTTCCGCTCCGCTCCGCTCCGCTCCGCTCGGCTTTGCGCTAAGCCGGCTATCCACCTACAAGAGCTTGAGATGATTCCTCTCTCGATAATGATATCGAGAGAGGAATTAATGCTCTGGTGGATAGCCTTTAAGGAGTGATTACTGTATAGTTTCATATGTTAATGGTTTCATCTGCGGAAATTTGCGGCTTGTAGAGATTTTCAATACCAAAAAGATGCGTTTTTTAGATTAAAATCTTCATAACTCAATTGAGTATGAGAGATAAAAACACACTTTCTTCGTGAAAGTTGTGTATTTTTTAAGTGTGACAAATTTGTAGAACATTTGAAAATTGTAAAAAATTACCAGAAAAAGTTATTTTGAAAAAACTAGTTTTTAGGGGTGTTTTAAAAGAAAACTCAACAAAAACCCATTCTACTCAACAGATAGACGTATGGTGTCTTTGGCAAAGTTTTTTCTATTAATATTTCCTACAACTTTGCCGAAAAAAGCAAATTTTTATATGCAAAAATAGGAAAACGAAAATTTGCATTTCACTTTTAGGGGGATTAATCACCGAACTGATACCTCTATAATATGTGAAATATTTCATAGAAAAACTTTGCTGAAGACACTGTAGCATAAAAATCAAGTTTAAGAGGTCAAAACAATTTCGATCACGTTTTTGCACCTTTGGAAACAGTGTGTGTGGAGCTCTGCTGCTTCTGTATACACACTTAGATTTTTTACAGGAGTCAGTATTTTTACTGGATTTTTGGATTACTGACTCAGTTAAAATTCAAATGACTGTTATTCGTAAAGATTGGATAAAATCGAAATTTTTAATTTTCATCATTACCCGGGGTTAGATGAAGTTAGTCTGTAAATTTTTATTTTTTTTTTTTAATTCATATTAAATATGTTCAACATACAAGACCCTCTTAGAAGCTTAGTTTCTGCCTTGCTTCCAACACTAAAATCATATCTTAAGCAAATGACTGTTTCATGGCCCCTCCTTGCATCAATCATATCTTAATTTATATAATTAATGATAATTCGTCGAACGAGGTTGAAGATATAATCACTGTGCTACAGTGGAACTGCCGTAGTCTAGTGCCTAAACTAGACTCGTTCAAATTTTTACTTCACAATTCTGATTGTAATATATTTGCTCTCTGTGAAACATGGCTTTCTTCCGATAAAGAACTCAACTTCCACGATTTTAACATTATACGCCTGGATAGAAACGATTCTTATGGAGGAGTACTTTTAGGGATCAAAAAGTGCTACCCTTTCTACAAAATTTCCCTTCCTGCTCTATCAGGCATCGAAATCGTCGCTTGTCAAATAAATGTGAAGAACAAAGACCTTTGCATAGCTTCAGTTTAGGTTCCACCAAGAACCTCCATTAGCCGTAGTCAACTCTGGAATCTAGTTTCGATTCTTCCATCCCCAGTATTATTTCTAGGTGATATGAACTCCCATGGTACTGGGTGGGGCGATCTATACGATGACAATAGAGCGGCTATTGTTTACGATTTATGCGACGATTTCAACTTGACTATTTTGAACACTGGTGAAGCGACACGTATAGCAAAACCTCCGGCTCGAGAAAGCCGACTCGACCTATCTTTGTGTTCAAGATCGCTATCATTGGAAGGTTATCAATGATCCCCATGGTAGCGATCATTTGCCAATCATCATTTCAATTAAGTGTGCCCCTCACTCTGAAGAACCATCTCGAGTTCCATTTGATCTTACAAGGAACATAGATTGGCATAAATATGCAACGGCGGGGACAATCGGTGCCGAATCAATAGATACGCTTCCACCATTGGAAGAATATCGATTCCTCGCCGATTTGATATACAAAAGCTCATTGGAAGCACAAAAAAGAAAAGTTCCAAGTGCGCCCTTCAAAAGGAGACCAGCCACACCTGGATGGGACGAAGAATGCACAAAATTGTATGTAGAAAAATCTGATGCTTTCAAAGCTTTTCGTAGACATAAAACTTCCACATATTTCGAGGAATATTCAAAGCTTGAGACAAAGCTGAAACAATTAGCCAAAGAAAAGAAACGCGGTTATTGGCGCAATTTCGTCGAGGGACTCTCACGAGAAACCTCAATGAACACCTTGTGGAGGGTGGCTCGCAACATGCGTAACCGCTCATCTTCTAATGAGAGTGAAGAATATTCCAACCGATGGATATTCGATTTCGCAAAAAAGGTCTGTCCGGACTCAGTTCCAGCACAACACATTCTTCGAGAAGCGTCTCCGAGTGGCGGCTCTCTGGATAGACCATTCACAATACTGGAATTTTCTATGGCTCTTCTTTCATCGAACAACTCCTCAACGGGAAGCGATATGATTAAATTCAATCTTCTGAAAAATCTCCCAGATATTGCTAAAAGACGCTTGCTAGACTTATTCAATTCCTTGCTAGAAAACAACATTCTACCGCCTGAATGGAGACAGGTCAAAGTAATAGCCATTAAAAAACTTGGCAAATCAGCATCTGACCATAACTCATACCGTCCGATTGCTATGCTTTCGTGCATTAGGAAATTGTTGGAGAAAATGATCCTTCGGAGACTCGATCACTGGGTCGAATCAAATAACTTGCTATCAAATACACAGTTTGGGTTCCGCAAGAGTAAAGGAACAAACGATTGTCTAGCGCTGCTTTCCACAGATATTCAACTGGCCTTTGCGCACAAGGAGCAATTGGCTTCAGTATTCTTGGACATTAAGGGGGCTTTTGATTCAGTTTCCATTGAAATTCTGTCAGACAATCTGCACAGATGTGGACTTTCTGGAATTTTAAATAATTTCTTGTACAATTTGTTGTCAGAAAAGAAAATGAACTTTTCCCTTGGACAACTGACAACTTCCAGAATTAGCTACATGGGCCTGCCCCAAGGTTCATGTCTCAGCCCTCTTCTTTATAACTTTTTTGTCAAAGATATCGACAACTGTTTGGCAGAACAATGCACGCTTAGACAACTTGCAGAATACGGTGTGGTTTCTGTAAGAGGTCCACATGCCGTGGACTTGCAAGGACCATTGCAAAGTTCCTTAGATAACTTGTCTTCTTGGGCTAGGAATCTAGGGATCGAATTCTTGCCGCAGAAAACTGAACTGGTAGTGTTTACTCGAAAGCGGTACCCAGCCCAAATGCAACTTAACCTTTTGGGCAGAAACATTACTCAATCATTGTCTTTCAAGTACCTTGGGGTCTGGTTTGATTCAAAGTGCACTTGGAATACCCATATTACGTATTTGAAGCAAAAATGTCAACAGAGGATCAACTTTCTCCGTTCAATTTGTGGCACATGGTGGGGTTCTCATCCGGGAGACCTCATAACGCTTTATAAAACAACAATTCTCTCTGTTCTAGAGTATGGCTCTTTCTGCTTTCTCTCGGCAAGAAAATGTCACCTAATAAAATTGGAACGAATTCAATATCGTTGTCTGCGTATTGCTCTTGGCTGTATGCACTCAACGCATAACATGAGTCTCGAGGTTCTGGCAGGAGTAACACCCCTCCAGAACCGTTTCTGGGAGCTCTCTCTCAGAATACTAATCAAATGCGGAGTGACGAACGCACTTATAATTGCAAATTTTGAAGAAATTCTTGGGCTGAACACACAATCTCGATTTATGAGAATCTACCACCACTACATATCGTCGGATATGTGTCTTCCTTGTTATACTCCAGACCGTGCTCACTTCACCAATCGCAGTTCCTCAATTGAATATGATCTGTACATGAAACAAGTGATTCATGGGATTCCAGATCAACTTCGAACTATTATTATCCCACGTATTTTTACTGAAAAGTACCAACACGTCAATTGCGTGAACAGATATTTTACAGACGGTTCTCGTCTCAGTAGATCCACTGGCTTCGGTGTCTTCAATGAAAACTCTAGCGCCTTCCGCAAACTTCAGGAACCTTGTTCCGTTTATGTTGCTGAGCTGGCAGCAATCAACTTCGCATTGGGGATGATTTCCAACATGCCCGCAGACCATTACTTCATCTTCTCGGATAGTCTCAGTTCGATTGAGGCTATTCGGTCGATGAAACAAGGTAGGCACTCATCTTATTTCCTTTCAAAGGTAAGGGAGCAGATGAGTGTGCTGGTCGAAAGATCATATATGATTACCTTTGTATGGGTCCCCTCACATTGCTCAATCTCAGGCAATGAAAAGGCGGACTCTCTCGCAAAGGTGGGTGCGCAGGAAGGCGAATTTTATGACAGGCAAATTTCACACGATGAATTTTACCATTTAGTGCGTCAGAGTACCCTTTCGAGTTGGCAAACCGATTGGGACAATGGAAATCTTGGACGGTGGTTACATTCAATTATTCCTAATGTTTCTTCGAGAGCGTGGTTTAAAGGCTTGGGCTTAAGTCGTGACTTCATTCACTACTCGCTAGATGCGCATCTCCATAGAATAAACCTCGTGGACAACAACATCTGTCGATGTGGAAACGGTTACGATGACATCGAACACGCAGTTTGGCAATGTACGGATAATGAAGTCGCCAGAGAGCGACTTTTGAATACCCTCGAGGCCCAAGGAAGACAACCCTATATTCCTATCAGAAACGTGTTGGGTACCCGCGATCTCTGCTATATGTAGTCGATTTATGTGTTTCTGCAAATGTCTAGTATAAGAATTCAATTCGTTTGTCTTTTGTATCTCTTTATTAGTTTTTGTTTGTCTTGTCCCCCGTCTCGATGAATCTCATCGTCGCCCACTGGTCACCATACCCGGTCGAACTCCAGACGAATCTATAACCACACTACCGTTCATACTGGCGACATCGCTCTGATGAGACAACGAAACCCTACCCCAAGCTCCTCCCCTTTTCCTATCCTTCGACAATGTACCCCTCTAACCTCGAGTAAGCCGCGAGTATTCGGCCCAACTCCTACTAGACATAGAATTAAGTGCAATTTGTTACAAACAAAAAATAATGAATTATCGGCTCCGTAAAGCTAACGCGATTGAGTTGTAAGGCTCAAACGAACTAGATAAAAAAAAATTGATTCGTATCATTTTTGCATAAACCCTTTTCAAGTGTTAGTCGTGTACAAACTAGGGAACCAAATATGTAAAATGACATTTTGGACAGTAATAAACAACTGTGCAAAGTTTTAACATAATCGTAGAAGGTCGATCGAAAAATTAAAAAAAAAACGTCAATTGAAATGGAACTGCTAAAATCCAACCCCACCGCCCTACATTTAGAACCAGAACACGTAACCAAACTAAAATTGTCACCCACTATAATTGCCAAGCCGACGATGTTGACTTTATCACTGTAAAGAAATACTAAGCACGAACACATATCAAGCTCTTCAAACTGGAATCGATCCATTTGTCTCCCATCGGAAATGTGCTACCCTACCAGAAGACAGCGACCAGATCAAGCTGTTCAGCTGAGCCCTGTGAAATGGAGACATTTTTCGTTGTCATCGCAATAAGAGCACTTATCGCTAGAAAAGTGCTTCAATTACGAGAGATTAAAAGCATTTTGATACATTTTGTTTCGCACCCGGAATCGGAGAGAGCAACGGCAACCACTTCACTTTTGTACCATACTACAGTCATGCAGGGCACCTATACATACAGTAATCTAAAACTAGCAATAACAGAGCAACAGTATAGCCAACTGCTCTCGGAATCCAGGCAGGTCTTTCGGTGACGAGACGACAATTAGAAATTTGGCTTCTGTTTCAGCTGTGCGGCACCGTTCCGTGATGTGTTTCGTGTTTCTTCCAGCCCTGTTCACCCAGGGGTTCAAGTGGGTTGGCTCGAGTTTCGATTTTCGCTGTAGAAGTGCAGTGGGCCACTGAAGTAGTGCCGTAACGAAAGTTCGATCATTAACTGGGTATTTACAGCCGGGATTACAAAGAGTTTATTCTTGGTAAACAACTCAAAAGCCGGTTGAAATCACTTGAAACTGGCAAGTACTCTCCGGCGTAGCTCGAGAGTGGTTCGGACAAGTAAACGTCACATAATTGGCACCTTCCTGCTGTTCCCATGTGAACACCCATGAGCTGGAGCCAAGCTGGTGACACTTTGTTTGACAGAATTTTGGGACGGGATTGAATTTGACCTGAAACAGAATAAATCCGTCGAAAATTCCTCGCCCCAAAAATATCAGACAAAAGTTCCATCGACAAATAATTTAAATTCCAGACTGCATTCCTCCCCTAGGGCCTTCTCGATCCCCCAAATTGTTTCCTCATGGAGAAATTTCTCTCGACGTAATTTAGATTGATACCACCCGATAGAGTGAATGAACCGTCTTTAGCGCATTTGCACCACTCACTCCCGAGCAACGCGCTATTTATCTTCGGAAGTTTTCACCTTGCTCGAACGGAATCCAACAATAAAGGCGTTCGGTACTTGGGTAAGGTGAAAAATCAATTTAAAACGACCATAAATTTTCCACGGTGCCAAACAGCTGCTGCTGCCGCCATCGGTGTCTGTGCTAGCCTGTCAAATCAAAAGCTACCAGCCAAATGTCTTCCAATCAGATTGAGACATTTATTACCATTTGAAAAGTTCTTTACCGAGATAAGCTGACTGGAGAGAGGGTAGAAACGTATCAAGAACAACTGGAGATTTTTCTGTTTTATTCTGTTCTTGCTTTCAAAATCGCACTGGGGAAGGTTAATCTGATTCATGATATTTTTTCAATTTAGTTTAGCCTGCCAACGACGATCCAGCCTCGGGAGAAGTTCGACAAGATTTGCGAACAAGTTTTCACTGCTACTTTCACTTGTTTCCAGCGAGCTGAGAGATTTCGGGGAATATCACAGGACATGCGAATTACTTGGGGTGAATTGTAACTGATAGGAAATGCAACAAATCTTTTTTTGACAGTTTAGGGTGCCTGCAAACAGAACGGCAAATACGTCAAAAGTAAGGCTTGTACTCGAAAAAAATGCATCATTTTTATCCGTGTGTAACTTTTTTATCCGTGGGTAAAAATTGATGAAAATGTGGGTATAACTAGTTTGGAGTGAATTGTTTACATGTGCAAAATTTCATAACAATCAGTTTAGTTTTTACCCAAATAACAATTAGGGTTTAATGGGGGTTCTGTAGACTATGAATTAGACTTGTAGCATGCTTTAAACCGTGATAAAACTTGCAATGTTGCTTGGGTATTGAGATGTCATCGAAACCAGAAGAAAATCGCCGGAGAATTTTGCGCGCCGTCATGGAAAATCCGACAGTGACCATGAGATGGATCGGAAGACAACTAGGAATCACTCATAAAACTGTGTCTCGGGTGGTAAAATCGTTTAAGGAGTCCCAGACGACCGAGTGGCGGGCTGGAAGTGGAAGAAAATCGAAGACAGCTGACCCTGTGAAGGCCCGGAAGGTGTTGGATTATTTCAAGCGTAATCCGAACCTTTCGATTCGCGACGCGGCTCTGAAGGCAAAGTGTTCCGCCTGGTTCGTTCTGCAAACCTCGCTGCAAACCATGAAACGAGCTGGGCTTCGTGTATTCAAGGTGCGGAAGGCACCGAACCGGCGTGATCAACAAAACACGGCGACCAAATCCCGTGCAAGGAAGCTGCATCGAGAGTGGTTAACGAAACCGGTGTGTGTGGTTATGGATGACGAAACCTACATCAAGGCAGACGCAAAGCAGATACCGGGGCTGGAGTTCTACGTTGCCAAATCACGGTTTGATGTTCCGGAAGACATAAGGAAGAAGAAAGTGGACAAATTCGCCAAAAAATACTTGCTCTGGCAGGCCATATGCTAATGCGGTAAACTGAGTAAACCGTACATCACGATGGGTACCATCAACAGCGAAATTTACCGCACCGAGTGGCTCCAGAAGCGTGTGTTGCCCTTCCTGTGGTCCCACGGAGGCGAGACATTATTTTGGCCGGACCTGGCATCATGTCATTACGCGCGATCGACGTTGGATTGGTACAGAGACAATAACGTAATTCACCAGAGATTCGTCCGGTGGAAAGATTTTTTGCCATAATGAAGGCCGAAGTTCGAAAATCGTCCAAGGTGTTTAAGAACGAGCTGGAGTTGAAGAAAGAATGGATGAAAGTGACCAAAAAGGTCGGCTCCACCATTGCACAAAATGTAATGAGGGGTCTTAAGGGAAAGGTGTGGGCTTTCAGCGATGGATAGGAAATTGAATAAAGTAATTATGTCGAAACATGATCCATATGTATTAGTTCATTCCCTGAAAGTTTCAAGAAAATCCGACTTAAAATAAATTTTTAGCGAACACTTTTGTCTGGTGCATTTTTTTCGAGTACAGGCCTTAAGCTTGGATTTCTTAAAACTTCTGTGTATGATGTTGCGGGAAAATGTATTAGTAGTTCTTATGATTGACAGTAATGGACATGCAAGTTTATCTAAATTAATCTTATACTGATAAAATCGTGATGTTTTAATTATCTCGACTTAATATGTTTTGATTTAGTTGAAATAATTCATTTAAATAATAATTTAAAAAAGAGGAGCAATGACCCAACAATAACGGGGGATTCATCATCGGAGGATGTCAGTGGAAACCACATGAACGGAAGATGATATATACCGAGCTAAAGTCCAATGCAAGAAAATGGAGAAATAAAAATATTGAGTGTTAGTGAGTAAAATGAATCATGTCGAACAAATAGAAAAAGGTTGCCGACTGGACTCAAACTACGAACAATGCGATCAACAGACCACTTCCTTCTTATGCTCTAAAGGTTGCTGGGGATCGAGAAATTCTTGGGTATCTTCTTCTTCTATTTGATTATAGAGATTACTGATTATTGATTAACTCTGTGCAAGTTCATCTACTTTATTTCTTGGAGTTCAACGTTCTCGTTTTCAACGGAATTAGAATAAGTTGTTAAAGTTCATGAAATTCCTGGATTTTTTGCACTTCTATCGATCTTTTATGGAATTTCCAAGCATTCTAAAGAATGCTGGAGCTTCCTTGAACGAATAGAGATGCTGGATGATTGAGAAGTTTTCAGAGAACAATAATTTCTTGGAGTTCTAAAAGTTATTCCCAGATATTCTGAAAGTTCTTTGCAATCTTCAATGTGCCAGGGGCTCCACAATTCAACTACAAGACAATTTAAAAGCTTTTACATCACAATTGTTCGTTATGATTATTTAAGCTCAAGAAGGTCCTAAAGTTGTGTTAGGCTTTGTTAGTTTTAATGTTTCTGGTAGCTTTACCCAACTCACAAGAAGCATATTTTGACTGTATAAGCTCTTATTCAGTTTTAAATGTTTGTTGGGTATAATTTGTTTTATTGAGGAAGTTTTAAATGTTTTAAAATAAATCGTTTAAGTTCTCTTAGGTTAAGTAATTCCAGAAATTTCCTCAGATTCAGAAGTTCCCGAGTGACCTAAAAATCGTCGAAGACCAACATTTACAAAGATACTAGATTATTGAGTTAAGGGATCTTTCTTCGTAGTTCACTTTTTAAAAAGAACTTTTAATGCTAACACTATTTATTACCAACTTTACACGTTACACGTTTGCTCTACCGTTTTAAAGACTAAATATGCTTACATTACAAAATTATGTTACCTGTCTCCTATTGGTGGAGCTACGTGGCGTGATGCGCCACGTTTTCGCGCCAACCAACCTTACTGCCTGATTGGTCAATCCACCTATCAGTATTTTCCTGACATTGAAAAGCTCCTAAAGAACTAGAAACCTTGGAATCACTAGCAAGGTAAGTATCTTTCGGAGTTTTCATGGAAATTTATAGAATATGAGGGGTTTTGGAAGCCACAGAAGTTTTGAAAGCTCTTGCAGTTCCTAAATTATTGAGTTTATCAGAATTTTTTTAACCACTCGGGGCTCTAAGAAAATTCAATATTTCAAAGATCCTAAGAGCTGCAGGAAATAAGTTCCAAACATATTTAAAAATTGCAAGAGGATCCAAGAGTATAAAATTTTAAAAAGCTTCGAAAATATATAACTCAAGAAACAGTAAGAATTCTCGAAAATCTTTCTGTCAAAACTGGCATTTTTCAAAGTTTCAGATGTTTCAAAAGCTGTCGAAAATCTTAAAATTCTGGAGAGCTGTTGATACACGTTAAATTCTAAATGTTCACATAATTCTAAGATTGCGTAAATCTCCAGAGTCACAAAAGCTCCCGCAGTTTCTAAAGTATTAACAACGACGATGTATTAAGAGGAGCTATAAAAGGTGTCGGACCATTAGATCGAAGGTCATTAGGCCGAAGGTCAATATGCAGAATGACCATTAAGCCGAATGGTCATTAGACCTAAAGTGAATAGCCCAAATGACCAGAGCTTAAAATTATTGACTGCCTAAGCTGAGTGTGAAAGCACTGCACTATTCAATCCATTGCTCTGTGCAGACCGTTTGTACCAAACGGTAAAGGACGAGGAAATGAAAGAGGCAACAAAAACATTCAGTCACTCACGAGCAGGCGACGCACACCGCTTGCCTTCGCTCACACAGCATGTAATTGAGTTATTTTTCCATAGAAAATGTATGCTCAGTCATTCAAAACAAATATTGGCTACCATCACGGCAGAATAAACGTGTTGACTGAGCTACTGACTGAGTGCTCGGCTGTCAGTGACTCGTTTACCTCTGAATCATTCAGACTCTCACAAGGCAGTGAATGATGAAGCAGATGGCAGTTCATATTCATATCAAAATCACTCAATGAACCTGACTGTTTTGCATACTGCAAATGACCATTAAGCTGAATGGTCATTAAGCTAATGGCCATTAGGCTGAATGGTTTCCAGCTTACCTAGACTTCAATAAATGTTCACGAGCTCCTTACACTTAGATATATTTCCAGACTATTCGGTCTTGGTAAACTTTTTAAGAGATTTACTATCATTTACTATATCCGGAATTGAAGAAATTTAACTCACCCCTACAAATTTTCCGAAGACGGGAACTGTATCAATTTTGAACTACTATAACCGCAATTAATAAACTGAATAGTTTTGATGAAGACTGAAGGTTTCCATAAAATCACAATCATTCAATATGGTACCAAATGTAATTGTTTGCTCATTGGAGCTTATTAGTGGACCATTTTAGGATTGTTTACTTTTTATTTGATCGGGATCAAAAGGATCAGATTCTGCGAAAATCCTTAAGTAGATCCTTCTCTTTGCACTAATGCAGTCTAGTAAGTGAGTTCTGAAGTAAAATTTCCTTAATGGCCAAAATACTAGAACACTTAACCGCTGTACCGAGGTCTTGAATCTTCTAGCTTCTATGGATATTAAAATATTAACAACAGAAACTCTAACCACTAGTAAAGCCGTTAATCCCCGGTCCATGAGTTGATGGGTCGATATGTAGGGTCCAGAAATGGGAGCTGCCTCGCTGGCGTCAGTAGCATTGGTACTCAGTACGGAAAACAAGATCAACGGAAAACAAATCAAGAATAAACAAATGCTCAAAATCCGTCTAGTCATAAAGTTCCAAATCGGACATAATTTCACTTGTGATATATCTAGACGAATCAAAAAATCCGCAAGGTTATTCTTCACTTCTGTTTATTAGAACATAAGCTTCAACAATTCAATCTTCAAACAACTCTTAAATCGACTGTTTAGAATTTTCCCCACCCGAAGAATCCGGCAACCAGTTCAAAGAACTTGTCAACATCGACTCCATGTTCTCGCAGCTTCTGGAACAAGCCTTGGACTTCCTGGGAGTTCTGAAAATGTCCAACTCATTAGAACATACACCGACAACTTAAGCCCCATTCAACCAAACCTGATAAAAGTCGACCAACTTCTGGAAATCGGTGCTACCCAGCTTGTCGTAGAAAGCCTTGAACTCCGGGCTGGTCTTCAGTTTCTCCTCAAACAGTGCCTTCAACTTGTCCGTTGGCAACAGAGCAAGTGCCTCGTCCACGAATCCGCTCAATCCACCTGCCTTCACTGAAATGTACATCAAATTATCATCTCATCCACCTTATCTCAATGGAAATTCACTCCGAAACCTACAACTCTGAACGGCTTGCATTGGCTTGACGTGATTCAGTCCCAGGAAATCGGCAGCTTCGTTCAGGGCTTCGTACACTTCCAAACCGGCATCCTCCAGGAAGTTCAGTACATCCTTAACTTCCTTCAGGGCGAAGAATTGATCCCAAACGGCAGAAAATTCCTTACCCTGAAGATAGGCGAAGGCTTCCTGGAATTCCTTATCGGTGGTAAAGTAGCGAACGACCAGATCGGTGAGCTTGTCCACTGGCAGCAGGTCGACGAAGTCGTTGAAGTCTTCCTTCAAGCCCCGGGTCGACGAAAGTGGAACCGAAGAGCTGGCAGTAGCGATTGCCACTACTACGGTGGCTAGGATAAAGATGGCCTTCATGGTGGATTGGCTGATGTTTGGAGGGCTACTGTTGGTTGGTTAAAGTGGAACTGATAATGAAACCGTAGATTGAGGTGAGTATTTATAGTGCTCTGGAGATCCATGGATGAATGAGCCTGAAGTATGTAGATGCTTGACGGGATTAGAGATAAGTGACTGTGAGCAATTGTACTTTAGACACGGAGGGTTAGCGGTGTCGTCAAAATACACTCATCAACATGAAGTGAGAGTATTCAGTTTCTACGCTTAATGATTTTAGGTTAAGGCATTTCACAATAAGATTTACAAGTATTAAGCTGAAAGGTACAGAACTAGTTTGAATAGTTTCAATCACTGGAATTAGGGAGCTGTCCATAAGCTACGAACACAGTTGAGGGGAGGTTGACGAACGTATACGATTCATACAAATATCTTCAAATTGGTATGGATAGTTGTCTAGGTAGGGGGTCAAAAATTGCTCAAAAATTGTCTATATACTTTATGAATAATTAATTTAACTATGATAAAGGGTGATTCGGTCAAAATTTGGTCAAGGGAAAACGCGTGTAAATCAGTGAAATCGTTTATTTAAAAAATCAAATTAAATTTCTTTTTCAAGTTCAATTAGTATAAAATTCAGGAAAAATATTCAGTTAGGCTTCCGCTTTTCCAAATCCGAATTGCCGGGCCTTACGCTTGACCCCTGCCATCAGATTTTGTACAGCCACCTTGTCCACCTTCTTCGCCGCAGAAAGCCAGTTTGCCTTGAACTGCTGCTCGCCCTTAGCAGTTTTTTTGGTCTTCTTTAGGTTCCGCTTGACAATAGCCCAGTATTTCTCAATGGGCGGAGCTCTGGCGTGTTGGGAGGGTTCTTGTCCTTGGGAACCACCTGCACGTTGTTGGCGGCGTACCACTCCATGGCCTTTTTACCGTAATGGCAAGATGCCAAATCCGGCCAAAACAGTACGGAACAACCGTGTTTCTTCAGGAAAGGCAGCAGACGTTTATTCAAACACTCTTTCACGTAAATTTCTTGGTTGACAGTCCCGGAAGCTATGAAAATGCTGCTTTTCAAGCCACAGGTACAGATGGCTTGCCAAACCAGATATTTCTTTGCGAACTTTGACAGTTTCATGTGCTTGAAAACATCTGCTACCTTTCCCCTTCCTTTTGCCGTATAAAACTCCTGTCCCGGAAGCTGCTTGTAGTCGGCTTTGACGTAGGTTTCGTCGTCCATTACCACGCAGTCAAACTTCGTCAGCATCGTCGTGTACAGCCTCCGGGATCGCGCTTTGGCCGTCGTATTTTGTTTATCATCGCGATTTGGAGTCACTACCTTCTTGTAAGTCGATAGTCCGGCTCGTTTTTTGGCTCGATGCACGGTTGTAGACGATACACCCAGCTTATTTGCAGCATCTCGGAGAGAGAGGTTAGGGTTTCGCTTGAAACTACCGGCAACTCTCTTTGTCGTCTCAGCGGCTTCCGGTTTTCGATTTCCCCCCGATCCAGACTTCCTGGCTGTCGACAAACGTTCCCCAAACACTTTAATTACATTTGTAACGGTTGATTTGGCAACTTTTAGCGATTTTGCCAACTTTGCGTGCGAGTAGCTCGGATTTTCGCGATGCGCGAGCAAAATTTTGATACGCTGCTCTTCTTGCTTGGACGGCATTTTGACAACTGAAGAATGAATTCCAAAATCAAAATAGGAGCAACATTCTACACACACACACCTTCAAAATGAGGGGTGTTCAGGTTTTTTAAATGCAAAATTGAAAGAAATACGTCAAGTTGATGTTGACCAAATTTTGACCGTATCACCCTTTAGATCAATTCCAGTGTCAGATCCAACGATGTAATTTCTCAGGAACTTTCCCTCGTACTACCATTGATGACGTCAAAATAGACATGAACATTAAAGGTATCGAGGACTGCTATACTCTACAACTGTTGCTGAATAGTTTTGCTGATTGGTGCACCCCATGCTGACATTGAGCATCCACAAATGTAACATTATATCGTTTCATCTGAGCCTGCGATTACGCGACCCGATTACGTGCGATTATTAAATTATTGTTCAGTCTCTTGAGCGTGTTCTTCAAGTTCGTGATCTTGGCGTTATCCTGGATTCAGTGCTGACCTTCCGATTGCACTACAACGATATTATCTGTAGAGCCAACCGACAGCTGGAATTTATGTTCAAAATATCCTGCGAATTTACCGATCCTCCCTGTCTCCGGTCTCTGTACTGCGCTCTGGTGCGATCGATTCTGGAATCCAACTCTGTAGTATGGTGCCCGTATCAGTCAACCTGAACTGGTAGGATCGAAGCAGTTCAGAGAAAGTATGTGAGACATACCCTACGACGCCTCCCGTGGCGAGATCCGTTGAACTTACCAAAATATGGAGATCGATGCAGATTATTGGGACTGCAGATGCTTGAGCAGTGACGAGTCGGAATGATGTACAAGCGGATTTTGTTGCTAAAATTCTCACAGGAGAAACTGACGCACTGGAGATACTAGGTCAACTTAACCTTTACGTTCCTGAACGATTGCTTCGCCAACGGAACTTTTTGTTGCTTGAGCCCCGGAGATTCTTGTGCGGCCTTCATGATTCGCTTCATGCCGACTAGGTTCAACGAAGTTTACATCCTCTGCGACTTCAACTAAACTGTGGCAACATTTAAGCATAGACTGACTGAATTGCATTTTACATTGCTCCTAAATTGTAACGATTATGCTACCTGTATCTTTTTTTCTCGATTCACCACTGCCGACGAGGATTGCTTCGGATGATGGATGTCCAATGAAGCTGATTGAATTATATATTTTTTATGTTTTGACTACAGCTGCTATTTGCAACCATGTTTACTTTATGCTATGTTCATGGATGTGCTTGTTTTGTAATGTTTGTACTGTATTGTGAAAATATATGGGGTTTAACCAGTGCTGCGTGCTGTCAACAATGTCAATTACCACGGTATGTACTCCTTTCATCGTCGACTTGACAATCTCGAGGGGACACGGCTAGGGACATTAATAGAGCATTTCTCCTAGGTTTAAGGAACATTTAATCGTTTCAATATTACGTTTGAATAGCTACTAATAAGCAACCATCATAAGGGCAACGAAAAAGCTAATTGGAAAAGCAGATTTTGAATTCCAACTCCATCCCAAACTAAAGTCATTATTGGAATATGATACACACACTAAGAGTTTGTTTCTGTGTTCGGTAAATTTTACCGAAATCAGAACAGTTGAACGTCCGGTAAAACTTTGACCTTCATTTTTAAGGCTATTGAATTTGAAAATACTATCAGAACATGTTCAACCTTGTTTTAATGATCAAATCTTGTCATTTTAGTGGAGATTTAGTTTCAAAGTAGCTGAAAAGCAATTGAATTGAATTGCATAAATTTTACCGAACAGTTCAGCTGTTCAGATTTCGGTAAAAATTACCGAAGTCGGCGATAATTTCTTAGTGTGCAGGTCACCCTTTCGTAGTATTTGTCTAATATTTTGAATATGCAATAGTGAGAGTCTCACTTTTTGACCTTGGCAACTTCATAAATCTCTGCATCCGATCTTCTCAAGTTATCAATAAAGTCAATACCTTCAACTGGATTCATCTAAACTATTTAGATGAGGAAAAACTGAAATACAGAATTATCCTTAAAGTATAAAGAAAAACCTTTTCAAGTCACACCATCTCCACTTCGGGTTTGAATTAAAAACCCCATTAACAATCGTGATAATTTATCATCGCTCCGAAATCCGTTTTTATTGATTCCAAAACTGATTTATGGTGGCAGATTCCACACCTGAAGCAAATTCGACCGTTCACATCCACACGACCAAACCGAGCGACAGCCTTCGGTAGCTGTCTGGCAATAAAGAGAGGACATAAAAAATATCCTTCGACTCTGGCCACCTTCTCCAACTGGGAAGATCAAAGCGATGTTCCCACCGTGGCGCAAATCGAAACACTTTTAACTTTTTTTTTACAACCTACAGCAACAGCTGAAGAGATCCCCAGAGCGAACGAATGAATATTTTCTATGATTTACGTTAACTTTTATTCGTCGTCTGCTTTGGGATCTGTGAATCGAGGTCCTATGCTACCTGTGGGACGCAGGTGTCCCATTCTCGGATGGAGCCATCATCACCATAGATTTACACGTAGGATAGAGGAAGCAGTTTCGTCTTCAGATCTGCACCCCAAAAGTTTCCGTGACGCGATTTACATCACGCATATCTTTTACGGAAGAAAAGGATCAGGATGAGGTGCGGGTCGGACGAACGTCATCGTCTGGTTTTTGAAATTACCCATAAATTCACCCCCACTGAGTGTTTAATGGTCATCACGTGCCTTGATGATCCGAAGAGGATGTATAGCTCTCGAGAAGGGAAGTGGATTGACGATGTGCATCCTGCTTCAGCACGGTTGCAAGCGCGCAAAAACTGCGTCAAATTGCTAAAAGTGAGAAACGTTGAGTGCAGAAATCTTCAATGGGATATCAATGACAGATTACTTACTCTGCGGCGTAGATTGAAAAGAGACCCATCCCATCCCTGCCGGCAGATAAGGGACATCCAATGTGTGTGAAAATAATACAATTTTACTGCGTACACCAGAAGAAGTCACTTCAGTTTATGAGCCAGCCTCGGCACGTCAGATTTAACACGCACTATCAAACCCAGAGGCGCTGACACTATTGTGGCGGCATATTTGCGAGGTGACGCTTCTACCCTTATTCATCGTTGAAGGGTGACTGTCTATTAGGGTGGTTCCAAATATAGATTTTGCTACACCAAGCTAAATCGAGTCTTTATCAGGTCCTGCAGTGAAATTTTAAGTTAATATGGGAATTACTATGGGAAAATGTACTTTTTGTTATCCCTGTCCTAACTTTTCGTAATAATAATTTTCGTATTAGCTTGATATCTGTTTTTTGTTTTTGTTTTGTAGTAATTCATTTATTTTTCCAGGCTCATTTGCTGTAGCTTTGCGGAGCCGATATTCATTGTTTAGATAGCAAAATTACTTAAAACTAACGTTAGTAAAGCGGGAGCCGATTACTCGCGGGTATCTCGAAGTTAGGGTAACAAATTGTAACAAATGGATGGCAGGGTAGGGATTGTGAACACAAAGTTTGGAGAGCAATGTGCTCTTAATCTCGAACTAGGCGACACTCTGATGAAAAAGAAAAACATGGGGGTACACTGATGGACAGCTAACAACTTGGGAGAACACAAGATGACACTAATTACTAAATCCTCAAATCTATCCGTTTTAAAAACACATAAACTAAATTCCAATAGTCGAGGTCTCGGCTCGCCAAGACATCTCCAACGGGTATCGCGGGTTGTTTTCCTTGGACCCTGAGAGATGTGAATAAATCAGATCTGGCAACACGCTGTAAGGTACATGACCAAACAACATGCTCGATATCGTGCTAACCACTGCCACACGCACATAAATTGCTGCCTGAGAGCCCAATTCGATAGAAGTGCGAGTCTAACGAGCAGTGTTGATATCTGTTCTTTAGTAAATTTTCTCTCTCTCTTTCTGAATTGTTGCGTCCTATGCTTCGTGCCAAGTACACCATGCCCGAGCAATTGATGGAGAATGCCAGAATAATATCATCTTCCAAATTAATTAATATTTAATTATCCTGACGCTCAAAGGAGAATGAATCAAGATCTTATTTGGAATCGATTGATTTTTTTTAATCTTTATTGAAGAGATTTTTGGCCTAGCCTATGTTCTTCTTCTTTCCTTTATTTAACGTCGGTCTCTGTTCCGCAGTCTAGTGCCAATCACCGACGGACATCGATTGCCGTCCATTGACGACAATCGAATGTGCAGGAAGGCAGCTTCCACACCTGCGTAGGATATCGCACTCATTCAATTTAACACACACATGGGCCGGGACCAACGGCTTTACTTCCCTTCCGAAGGAAGACGTGACCAGAGATTTTTATGCCTCAGAAAAATCCCACCGACCTCGGCTGGGATTGAACCCAGACCCATTGGGGTGTTAGAAAGCAGTCACGCTTACCACTACACCACTGGCGCCGGCCTAGCCTATGTTCATCTGTTAAAAAGAATCGATTGAGCCTGGCGGAGCAAAAACGATATTTTGAACCACCCTAACTGTCTATGCAACGGCTTATTGGAGAGGGGAACTTTATTGTGAATGTACGCGATGCACGATCCGTTTATTCTTTCGATACGATTGTTCAATTATGCTAATGAACGTCTATTCTTTGGCAACGATTACAGAGCCAATCGAGTTTACCGAGATGCCATGTGAGTACCAGAAGCGGTGTGACTTGCTGGGAGTTTTTTTTTTTAAATTTTGTTTAGGTTGTATCAATAGTATAAAATGATCTTGTTATACATCTAAATCTTCCTCGTGTAATTTTAAGTTTATCTTGGTTAAAACAAAGAACTTGTTAATAATATTTACAATTAATGCGACATTTTTTTGTTTAATTTATCGTGTCAATTTACGTGCTATACACTGCAGAACCTTAAATTTGTTATTGTGTTTATTATTAACCCATTCCATAGCAAAACGATATAGTGCTTCTCAGAATTTCATAAAAACTGATATTTTTTTTTTTTACCGCAACATATAAGACCCGTATTTTTTTTTAATTTAAAACCATAAGGGTGATCCCATGTCCATTGTGGTCTCAAAAACTCGATTTTTTTTTATCAAAAATTACTTTTAAAAAAAATCTTATCCTTGTAACCACTGGGCTGGTTTCAAAGATCAAATATCAAATGAAAGGTTATTAGAAATAATTTTTATAAAAGCATAATGATATTGAGAAATTTAGATTTTGAATTGATAAACTTTTAATGTATTTGTTTTTTTTTATGATTTTCATGGTTTGTAGACAGCGCTGTATGTTTTTTTTCTTTGAAAATTTTGGATTTTTAACACAACGTATCATAAACTCAGTAGTTTGTTTTTCTTAGTTTTTTAGATATATTTTTTTTGGAGATATCAAGATGTGGGTTTTCACTCAATACTCTTTTTTTTTTTATTTGACGAAAATTTGTTTGTTTTTCATTGTGTATTTCTTATTCAGACAAGGCAATCCAGTTTCCTACAACTTTGCCTAGGACCTCATTTAGATTAGATGAGCCTTTTCCGAGCTATGATTTATAGAGACATATCGAATACATAGTTGGAGATGCTTAACGTCAAATATCAGACTTAAAGTGGTCATTTTATACGATAGATAAGGGGTTCAAAGCATATAGTTGATAGTTCCGTTAGCGTACGGCAGTGTGAAAATTGTATATAGAGAGTAGAAAGTGAGCAAAGGTCTAGATGGGAGCTTACGATCATTCATACTGTCATTGACCGAAAGGTACCTGTCCTACCCGTGTCTCCTCGAGATCATTAAGTTGACGATGACAGGAGCACATACAGCGGTAGAGATAACAATAGCTACAATTTCCAATCCTATCGACTAGATGCTTGCGTCATATGGCGACTTGAGTGTGAAATAATCGATAAAACTGGTTCCGCACATCGAAGGTACATGAAAAAATCGCCGATCATCTCTTTTTCCAGTGGTGGCGGGGCCATCCCTCCAAAAAGGGTAGTTTTGTAAATAGATGATCAACCCGGTTCGTGCCTTCCTCAAATTGACCTTTGCTCGTTTGCTACTCTCTATATACAATTTTCACACTGCCGTACTCTAAAGGAACTATCAACTCTATACTTTCATCTCCTCATCTCTCATATAAAATTACCCTTTTAACCTGATATTTGACGTTAAGCATCTTCAACTATGTAAATCGTTAACTTGACGCATGGAATAATACAAACATTCAACATGTACATATCGAATACACCATTTTGAGAGCGCAAAATTTAACCGATTCGTCAGTTGGAAAAACACTACCCTCCCAGGGAACTGGTAACCTGGACCAGTGGACTGGAAGACGACCGAACAGGAGCCAGACATAGGCCAATGCGTAAAACAGAGGTTGTTGCCAGGGTATAAAGATGCTATGCATTTAAATGGATAATTCTAGATAGAGCTGGAATTAGGGCGAAACAGCTTTTGTAAACAATGACTTCTCTCGATGATTTCGAAGAATTAAAGGCCCGTCAACGCAAATAAACATAATCATTTGGTAGAGGATGTCTTCCCCTATCCAATGATGATGTTGATTTGCGTGGGTAAGCCTTAACTTTCTAGAAATCACCGAGAGAAGTCATTGTTTACAAAAGCTGTTACGCCCTAATTCTAGCTCTATCTAGAATTAATGAAGTTAGGTGTCTAATTGCCCATTTTCACCTGCTTAGGAAATATTGGTGTCAGTTGAATTAATGGTCCAAAGCCTTCAGCTAAATTAAATAATAACATCACAGGAATTGACGATTTAAAAGCTTGCTTTCATTTATCGGGATAGCAGATAAGATTATTGTAGTATATATGATAAGGTAGTAATCAATTAAACAAAAATTTAACATTAATTAGTTTGAAAACAGCAACGATCTAACGGGCTATTTTGATTACAATCCAGGAACGTTAAAATTTACCATTTGAAGCATGGATCGACAATCTACAATACCTGAGAAGATCGGAAAAATTAACATTAGATCCATAAATATACGCCTCGACGCCAGTGTACTGAAATCCATAAGTTGACATCTATGTTTGAACAGAAGTTAACGAACAGTGTCAACAAAATTTCAAGAATTGTTAAAATATAGTACACCCTTTGTATTGCTTATCCAAATGGAACTGGGAAGCCTACCATGGGCGAGATTTCAAATTCCGTGAAATTACTGGATGTGAATCCCATTGAAATTGATGCAACGTACCAGATTTCGGAGGAGAAAGCAGTTTTCATCAAGCTCAAATCTGAAACGAGTATGCTTTATGTCCTAATTCAGAAGTCCGTGCAATTATTTTTCCATTTTGCTTATGGGAAGGCTGTGGTGGTACGAATATCGCTTGAGAGCGGTATCGTTCAATACATATGAGTGTAAGATTTACCACCGAAGGTTTCAGATAATTATCTAATGCTGGTGCTGAAAATTGAAGCGTGTCATAATTAAGACATTCCCTGCGGAGTTAGGCCTCGACGTGTACACAGTTATGAGAGGTACATGGACATGGAAATGTAGGAAATCTCCGCTCGCTGCATTTACTCAATCGGAATATATCGATATATTTTATGACAGGAATAAGGATAAATGCCCTTAACTAGAAAAACAATCTCAGGACGAAGAAAAGCAGCCGCTCAACGGAAATCAAAGCAGCCGCAGAACTTACGCTGGTGTTGTGGCTGAAGATGGACAACAACGACTAGGAAACGGGATAGATATAGGCGCTTATGGAAAAAGTAGTTGAAGCAAATGCGGCGACCCCGATGGCCGAGGAGAGTAGCGGAGAACAAACGAGTGGAAACGAAACCAAGAAACAGCAGCAAAATAGCCGGTTAATCATTAGGTCTATAATCATGATGAGTCTAGCCGTGAATGATGAGGTCTGTTAGAAGATTCTGAAATTATAGAAGCTACAACAATATAGAGCTGGACGATCCACTCATGAGCTGTTTAAAATATCCGATTGAATAAAGTGAGTTATTTTTTTAGGAACCTCAGCTCAGGACTTCACTCGAATTATAAGTCTAAATAATTAAATCCGTCGCTACAGCGTGGCACCATTTTTCGAAGAAAGACTCATGACGCCACTGACGCATTGATAAGTCCGCGTAAATCAATTTACGTGCGTAAGTCATAATATTTCTACAGATTTATTGTATCATTAGCAAAAGCTAACTTCCAAACGGTATGCAAACAGAGAGCGGCTGAGAATAAATGCATGGAAGAGAGACATATCTACGTCTCTAGATGATCTGAATCTTTTTCTCGTACAATCTAATCTAGTCATATACGCAGTTTTTATTGCTGATATTATTCCTTCAGCATATGTGCTCTAACTTCTCATAATTCGCTGGGAAGGGAAGATCGGATGACCCTTACGAAAAGCGAATTGCAGGTCTTGTGCTCCAGGTGGTCAGCTCCAGCTCTCCAGCTCCAGCTCTCCAGCTCCAGCTCTTCAGCTCCAGCTCTTCAGCTCCTGCTCTTCAGCTCCTGCTCTTCAGCTCCAGCTCTTCAGCTCCAGCTCTTCAGCTCCAGCTCTTCAGCTCCAGCTCATCAGCTCCAGCTCTTCAGCTCCAGCTCTTCAGCTCCAGCTCTTCAGCTCCAGCTCTTCAGCTCCAGCTCTTCAGCTCCAGCTCTTCAGCTCCAGCTCTTCAGCTCCAGCTCTTCAGCTCCAGCTCATCAGCTCCAGCTCATCAGCTCCAGCTCCAGCTCATCAGCTCCAGCTCCAGCTTTTCAGTTCCAGCACTTCAGCTCCATCTTCTGCCCTTAAAAAAAAATCAGAAGTGAGCCAATAATAATATGAAAAGCACGAGCAGAAAAGATGATATTTTTCATGAAATTGTAGAAATTTATGCAAAATTTATATTTTTGTATTTGAGTATTTTTCATGGAACTTAAACGCTGCATTTAATTTAAAAAATACAGGACTCAACATTTGACAAGGAATCTGTGATGAAGCTTACACTTAGGTTATTTATGAGAAGAATATTTGTGTCAAAGTTGAAATCAATTAACCTGATGTTGACTGACATCTACTTTGGTTACTCCAAGTGTGCTTTCTTTATTGCTGAACGACACGATTTCTAACAAAGAAAAATTGGCAGCTTATGGCATTGGAAGAATTCCCGATGTGAACTGCGAGAGTTGTGGCATTCTTTACAACATTACATTCATTGCATACTTGAATGTATAAAAGTTGCCGTAATCCGACAATGGAAATCCTACGTGATTCGCTAAAATCTACAAATGAACTTCAATAGGCTCGACGATATTTTGCCGTGGAATATTTCAGAAATTAATACAACATTCAAAAGCGACTTTTTGGTTCACGGTGCATAGCATACGTTACATGAAGTAATGAAATTGGGTTGTTAGCGGAATGCTAAATAAAACAGCAAAAAAGGTTATCTTCCATTTAATTCCACTTAATTAATGTTGGTATCCATGACAGATACGTATTTCGACTACAATGTGCAGTCTTCATCAGTGTCATCCCCACTAAAGAACTTATCAAAATCTAACCCCCTTAAGTACTCATCCCCTAGGGAAAAAAGTCAAGATCATAGGTATAAAAATGAAACTACAATGTGTTGAATCGGAACCTACCTAACTAATAACAACCAAAGATTTAAGTAAGCTAAAGGAGAAAAATCTATACAACTCTCTAATGAGGAAAATCCCCAAAGGCTTGGTAGCCATCATAATGAAGTAATGAAATTGGGTTGTTAGCGGAATGCTAAATAAAATAGCAAAAAAGGTTATCTTCTTTATTATCTTCTTTTTTATACGTTACATAATCCAACCAAAAAATCCACGTATCTAGTATTGTTTAAAAAAAGTATTAGAGAAATTTGGTGGGCTAACCAGGCCAATTTCAAGAAACATTTGAATAATTACTTGAATGTCTGTTATAATGTTATAAGAAGCACACAATGCACTAGGGCCCTTCTGAGCCATCCTCACTGGTTACGTAAGCATGGCATGAAAAGTACGCAACAATCTTACTGATATCAAAATAAATCAGTATTAACAAGAGGACTGAATGCTTATAATATATACCCACGGAATTAAGCTATCAATACTGTTTTCTTTCGGTTACAAGATAAATTTGTTAAATATTAAATTTTACACATTTCAAGTGCACTCAGCACGCCAGTTATTGTTGGTTCCATTAAGCTGTGTGTATGTATTTATGTATAAGCGTGGGTCATCATCGTTCCTTTGAAAAAGTAATCAAGAAATGTTTTTGAATAATCCATCCGAACATATCAACTCGAGAAGATGGGGAACTCCAAACTTATTTTAGTTTGTAACTTTTCTTTCATTGATATAAGTGAGGGCGGATGCATTGAGCCTCCACATCTATCCAACTATGCCTATAAGATTAAACCAATATTTTTAAATAACACATTTGATCATTTGAACCTAACAAGATGAGAAACACCGAAATGATTTCAGTTTGAAGCTTTACTTCCAATGATATGAGTGAAGGGACGAGGGTATAGTAAGCCTCATCCCTCTAATTGCTCTTATGAGATTGAGCAATTGGTTTTGAATAATTCATTTGGAGATATCCAATCAATAAGATAAGAAACTCCGAAGTTATTTGTAAAGTTTGTTGTTTTACTGACATTGGACACCGGAAGTGTTGGCAGAAACGTGATTTTTGGCATTTAATTCAAACCATGAATATTTGAACAGTTTGAGCTTTTTTTTAGAGATAATCTAGCAACATACTTCCTTGAACAAAGCTATTAGGCACTTCCTGGACTATATTTATACCTGGTAAGTTGCATGGTTCAAGAAAAATAGTGGTCTCTAGGGATGACAATGCAAAAAAAAGTAGGTTTTCCCATACTATTTTTCATACAAATTTCATATGCAATGCGTAATGCCGGGCTACAACCAACCGTCCCCAAATTTTGCCCAGTTGTTTTGTACCCAAAGTGGACCCAAATAAGGGCTTGTTCTCTCTTGATGAGGTCAAGATTGCATTTTTCAATATAACGGTGACCCACCCTATTATGTATTAATGTGTGTACTCTGTGCGCTTGCCAGTCCATCATGAGTGTACCCGTTTTGTTTTTATTAAGGAAACACCCAAAATAATTATCGTTTGACATTTATCTGTTCCTGTTAATCTCATGCCGTGTCAGTTAGATCAAGCAAAAATCCTCACTCATTAGGTGCACATTAGCATCTCACATTCACACACTCTGGTGTCAGTGCTTGTCACATGATGTTGAACTTAACTAATGAATATAAATACATGGGACTAAATACCGTCAACTGGGGCTGATTAGCACCATCATGTTCAAAGAAAAGGTTGATAGAATCCACTAAAAACTATTGGCGAGGCTGATTTGCAATTTGGGAATTCTACCAATCTTGTCGTTAAGTGGTACTTGAAATCAAAAGCTCATCCGGCGTTCTTTCAAACCCCACCTCACAAAACTAGAATCTCATTTACAGTTGTTATCAAAAAATCATTTGAAAACACAAATTCGCTGACTTTACACTCCCATTTCCATTCCGGCTACCATTATTTTCCCGAGTCAGGGAAATCTCATTTTCAGACAATTAGCAGTAATTGTTTCCTTCGTACACGAACCGTTAACAACGGCGGTCATTGTCTGCCAAGTTGCGTTGAGAGTGTTCATACTCATGTATGTTGTTCGGTATGTAGGTAGGAACACGTTGTTCATTAGCCCGATTTTCCCGAATATTGTGCCGGGTCGTTTCGCATGGTCTTGCCACAGCACCAGCGGGGAATCCTAAAGGCAAACAAAAGACTGGCATGAGAATTCCAACATCGAAAAAAAAGGAGATGTCGTTCAGTGTTGTTTGCTCATCAGGCCAAAACACATTCTAAACGTTCACCGTTGTCGCGGGGAAGTGATGCGGCGAAGCGTAGATGTAATCGCGATTTCCCGACCGCACATGCAAAATTTGAACCATATGGGGTGCTCCTATCAATATGGTAGGAGTTAACAATTCACAAACAATTGAAAAAATAGTCGCTCTCTAGTAACCACCCTAGCCGCACAATTTTCCCAACGACCAACCGCCGACCGAGTCACATATGTAGAAAAATTCAATTTTACCAACAGTGTGCAAACACGGTTTGGGACGACGTGTAAATTGAGGTTTTAGGACAAACATACAAACGTTTTGGGATTTCCCCGTTCGGGCCGCTCTTCGTATTTTCCCAACCTTAATTCAAACGCGTTAATCTAATCTCGTAATCGGGATCGAACTCGTCCCGATCTGAAATGCTGGAAAAAAATATAAACCATCCACTTCCATCAGCATCGAACTAGGGAAGAATGGCACCGAGAAAACAAAAAGAAGTTATATTTTTAAGGTCTGGTGGATTTTGAAGGATTCCCTTCGCCGAAGCTCCATCAATCGGATTCTTCTCGTCACTGCTAATGCCATTAGCCTTTAGTTGTTGCGTTTGGTCCCTTTTATTGCTGCGTGTTCTCCTCGATCTCCTTTCCTATATTCATTATTTATTATTCACTAGGGGAATGGGAACCCGTCACACCGACGGTGTGCGATGCGAAGATCGAAATAATTGATACTCTTCGGGGGTACTTTAGCATAGAATTCGGCATACACACAACAACAGCAAAAAATAAGCTAGATGGGAAGAGGGAAGTTTGGCAACGTTTTAGCTGCGAGGGCCAGCTGTGTTTTGGATTTTGCATTCTCATATCGTGAAATATTAATAAGTCATCAGTAAATCTGGGAAAGTATGAACAATGGGGAGGTATTAAAGTGGTAATAATGAATTGGCGGTGATTGGCAGGATGACGTTTGACCGTTTGAATTTCGATGGGGGGTTCGAAGAGATTTTACGCGTTTGCTGAATGTAGTTAAATTACGACTATTATAGGGATACTACCCAGAACACATTTAATTATTTGAAAGATTTGTTGAAATAGAAACACGGAATAATGATGTTTATTTTTCTTAAATCACACGTCACTTTGTGATTTGAAAGACTGAAAGAATCAATTTGCGAGATCACAGATTAAAAAAATCGAAATGAAGATGGTAAATGCAGCACAAAAGAAATTCGTTCACGTTCTGCATAGAATTTCTATAATAATTAAATGAAAACATTCAAGCCAGGTTTGTTCTTCAACAGATACAATTAAAATCAAAAGTGTTCAATAGCTTCGGTGCCATAAGTGCGAAAAACCGTAAACGTCCAAATAAGTAAGCATATCCAGCGATCAATAAAGTTCAATCCTAATATTCTATAAGAAATAAAGATATGAACCAGCCTACAGCTGAAAGTCTACTTGATAAAGATAACTGAATCACAATCTTTAGCACATCATACAAGTATAAAAATATATGAAACAATATCCCAGCCTAAACCACCACACAGTCAATACGGTCTTGAAGTGGACAAACTACATTTTTTTGTAAATTTACAACATACAGCAATACAACTTTAATGTTACGTGAACATATTTAATAATCTTTTCTTTTGCATTGAATTTTACAGACTTTAAAGATGAAGATTCAATCATCCAAAAAATCCCATGCTCTATGATCCGGAGGAATATAAGTATGAGCTGCTTTCCGCGAATACAGGCGGATACAATGACTTGATCCAGGTTAGGGGCCATTCAGGTTAGGGACAGAAAAAGCGCGATTTTTGACTAACCCACCCTCACTGGACAAGCGTAGACATAGGTTCAACCCCGTGTACTTTCTTTTTATTTGTCAAGTTATCTCAAAAAATATTCGTGTCGTGCCTAACATTTTCAACTTCATTTTGTTATGTTTTGAACTTTGAAAAGGATACCTTGTTGACACAAGATATGACAATAAATCAGTTGAGTATAAGAAGAGTTCAATTATAGTTCTGAGAAATTTGAACTTATTGGAAAATTTAAAGGGGGAGTACACTTTGATTTTTAAAAAAAAAATGCATTTTTTTTTTGGCTAAAAATGTTCCTTGGGATGTATACTTTAGTTTAGAAAAGACTCCAAGTCCGCCAGAATATTCCTTACCGCTTTACGAAGCGATTTCCTAAAACATGTACCGGCGCGCTGAGGGAGAGATTTTATCTTTAAACGCGTTTATCTCGAAAGGGGGTTTTTCAAACTGGCGTGGGAAATAACTCTAACCAGTTATCAAATTTGGATATCGCTAAGTTTTCTTGTTCAGAATTAAATTCTGCTTAGAAATACGTATCCACATTTTCGATTTTGTCAAAAATGGACTTTTAATCCACGATTTTGTAAGAATTTTTAGGGTGAAAAAATAGACTTTTTTTTCCTAAGGCCACAACTTTTGAAAAAATTAGTTTAAAAAAAATCGGAATACGTATTTCTAACCCAAATTTCATTACTAATCAGGATTTTTGTTCGATTTATGTTCCAGGATCACATGGAAGGAGTATTTTCCCACGCCGTTTTCCGACTTCCGCGCGACCTGGTGCACCGGCCACGGGGAGACGCCAATCGAGTTAAAAAAAAAAACAAATTGTAGTTCGAAGGATGACTAATAAATGGGTTATAACATATTTGCCCTCCCTGAGTGTTTTATTGCTTGACAAAGTTAACGAAAATGCTTTTCTTTTTGGACGTTCAAAGTGTACTACCCCCTTAGGAAAGTGACGAATAACCTTGGGATAACGCCAGAAGACTTTTGATAATGATGATGAAATGGGACTACCACTTACGGTAGCAAGACAACTATTGGTAGTTTGTGGACTATCCTCACTATTTGACTTGATCAAGTTTAATAACCTCTTATTGTACTCAACCTGCCAACACGAAGTTGGGTGAATCCAAAAAGTTGGGCGAATCCAAAGCCCACGTGCATCCACGATAGGAATGAGAATCTCCTTCCAACAACAGGATCGTACAACCCGTAAAAAACAGGGCATCCAACAGAAGAATGCCCCAATGAATGGGGAGAAAAGCCCGCCCTCTATTCAAGAATTGTTAAAGACAGAGTTGGCATTTCCACTCTCCTCATCCATTTTGCTTCAGTCGGGTGCCCTGGTAAACCCTCATTTACCCAGCATTTAATGTTTGGTATAGTAATGAGATGAAAGTTAAGATAAAAATAAAGGTATACGTTGCAAGGGAATCCACGATGATTTCGATGAGCTCCCATAGATATGCTGCCGTTACTTCTTCAACCAGTGTTAAAAACAGCTCACTTACCGTTCATTTGTCACACAGCAGCGGAAAACCCCAATAACGACTAAAATTATACCTACTAAATGTACTTTCTGGTGTGATATGCATTTCAGGGTGTAACGTCTTAAATATAGTAAATATAACGCGTTACATTTCATAACGGAGCACCATCGCAGAAATGCACTTCTTCGAGCATCAAAGGGCATAAGAGCATATATTAGTTCTGTTAAAAGGTTTTGAATCCTAGTTTATTCAAGGCGTTTCTTCCAAACACTAATCAAAACATAACTGAGTATTGAAATATCGAAAAAAAATCGAATTATTCTTAAAACATTTTGTAAGTGCCGCGCGTTACGCTAATATTCAAACAGTGTTTTGCAAATGGTGTCCAGTTACGGAAATGTGGTGATCCACAGTTACATTGCATCACTTAGAAGTACTCGCCAAAACTAAGTCTCTCAACCGATTTTCAGGAAATTTTCAGGGAATGTAAAACTATATATAAGCTATACGGTCGGTAAATGCTGGATAATGCGCAAAACAGATCCCATTGAGATCAATAGCCTCTTCCCAGCAACTCCTATCCCTACCTCCCCGTGGTACCGGCCGGGAACTGTGAGCAACCTTAGGGAAGATCGGGTAACCAACCCCGGTGGGAACTTTGGTCATAGGCTGAAAGGCAAGGGGGGGTTTACTTCGGCAAGCCTGAGCGTCTCTTCTCCAAGAGGAGTGGCTAACAACAGCGTCTGTTCCCCATGTTAGGGGCGGCTGATCTACGTCTGAGTGCCAGTGAAGGACTCTAAGCACAACTGTGCACCCTGGTCCTCCGGAAAGTTAGGGGGTTGGTGTCAGGCCCTGCAACCCAGCCGTAAAAAAAAGCATTGCAACGGAAAATCAGCAACAGAGGAATACGAACCGAGACCAACGGCAGCGACCCCAGCGACGATTGGAAACTCGGCACGTGGAACTGTCGATCTCTCAATTTCATCGGGAGCACCCGAATACTCGCCAATCTACTGAAGGACCGCGGATTTGGCATCGTAGCGCTGCAGGAGGTGTGTTGGACAGGATCCATGGTGCGAACGTTTAGAGGTAATCGTACCATCTACCAGAGTTGCGGCAACACACGCGAGCTGGGCACAGCTTTCATCGTGATGGGCGAAATGCAGAAGCGCGTGATTGGTTGGTGGCCGATTCTTCAACTTTAGCATAATCAACGTGCACAGCCCTCACTCCGGAAGCAGTGATAATGACAAGGACGCATTTTACGCGCAGCTCGACCGCGAGTACGATCGCTGCTCAAGCCACGACGTCAAGATCATCATAGGAGACCTCAACGCTCAGGTAGGCCAGGAGGAAGAATTCAGACCGACGATTGGAAAGTTCAGCGCTCACCAGCTGACGAACGGGAACGGCCTACGATTCATCGATTTCGCCGCCTCCAGGAACATGGCCATACGTAGCATCTTCTTCCAACACAGCCTCCCCTATCGTTACACCTGGAGTACATCACAGCAGACGGAATCGCAAATCGACCACGTTCTGATTGATGGACGGCACTTCTCCGACATTATCGACGTCAGGAACTATCGGGGCGCTAACATCGACTCTGACCACTACCTGGTGCTGGTCAAACTGCGCCCAAAACTTTCCGTCATCAACAATGTACGGTACCGACGTCCGCCACGGTACAACCTAGAGCGACTGAAGCAACCGGATGTCGCCTTAGCATACGCGCAGAATCTCGAGGCAGCGTTGCCAGAGGAGGGCGAGCTCGATGTGCCCCCTCTAGAGGACTGCTGGAGTACAGTAAAAGCAGCCATCACCGACACAGCCGAGTGCACCATCGGGTACGTGGAAAGAAGTCGACGGAATGAATGGCTCGACGAGGAGTGAAGAGCCATTTTGGAGGAGAAGAACGTAACGCGGGCGGTAATGCTGCAGCATGGAACCCGACAGAACGTGGAACGGTATAAACAGAAGCGGAAACAGCAGACCCGCATCTTTCGGGAGAAAAAACGCCGCCTGGAAGAAGCGGAGTGCGAGGAAATGGAACTGCTGTGCCGTTCCCAAGAAACACGGAAGTTCTACCAAAAGCTCAACGCATCCCGCAACGGCTTCGTGCCGCGAGCCGAAATGTCAAGAGGCACACGGACATGAGATGATTGAAAGGTGGAAGCTGCACTTCCATGCGCACCTGAATGGCGAGGAGAACGTAGGCACGGGAGACCAGCGTAATGGAGGAAACGACTACGTCAGTGCAGTAGAGGACGGAACTGACCCAAATCCCACGCTGAGGGAAGTTAAGGATGCCATTCAGCAGCTCAAAAACAACAAAACAGCTGGTAAGGATGGTATCGCAGCCGAACTCATCAAGATGGGCAAGGAAAAGTTGGCCACCTGCCTGCACCGGATGATAGTTAGGATCTGGGAAATAGAACAGTTACCGGAGGAGTGGAAGGAGGGGGTAATCTGACCCATTCACAAGAAATGCGACCATTTGGAATGTGAGAACTTCAGAGCGATCACCATTTTGAATGCCACCTACAAAGTACTATCCCAGATCATCTTCCGTCGTCTATCACCTAAAATGACCTAGTTCGTGGGAAGTTATCAAGCCGGTTTCATTGACGGTCGATCGACAACGGACCAGATCTCCACCGTACGGCAAATCCTCCAGAAATGCCGTGAATACCAGGTCCCAACGCATCATTTGTTCATCGACTTTAAGGCGGCATACGACAGTATCGACCGCACAGAGCTATGGAAAATCATGGACGAGAACGGCTTTCCTGGGAAGCTGATCAGACTGATCAAAGCAACGATGGACGGTGTGCAAAACTGCGTAAGGGTTTTGGGTGAACTATCCAGTTATTATCGCAAGAACATTTGGAACGGTGGCATAACTATACACCCGCCTGAAACACGAAGCAGCAAAGATCGGACTGGTGGTGAGTGCGTCAAAAACAAAGTACATGCTAGTAGGCGGAACCGAACTGACGGCTGACAACAATGTGAGTCGTGAAATACGAAGGCGCATCATCAGTGGAAGTCGTGCCTACTACGGGCTCCAGAAGAAACTACGGTCAAAAAAGATTCACCCCCGCACCAAATGTACCATGTACAGAACGCTTATAAGACCGGTGGTCCTCTATGGACACGAGACATGGACTATGCTCGAGGAGGACCTGCAAGCCCTCGGAGTTTTCAAGCGACGTGTGCTAAGGACGATCTTCGGCGGTGTGCAGGAGAACGGTGAGTGGCGGCGAAGAATGAACTACGAGCTAGCTGCACTCTACAGCGAACCCAGCATTCAGAAGGTGACCAAAGCCGGAAGAAGGCGTTGAGCAGGGCATGTTGCAAGAATGCCCGACAACAACCCTGCAAAGTTGGTATTCGCTACTGATCCGGTTGGCACAAGAAGGCGTGGAGCGCAGAGAGCACGATGGGCGGACCAGGTAGAGCGTGAGCTAGCGAGCATTGGGCATGACCGAGGACGGAGAGCGGCAACCGCAAACCGAGTATTGTGGCGTACTATTGTTGATTATGTCTTATCTTAAATGTGATGTTGTGCAAATAAATGTATGTATGTATGTAAGCAATACTATACATACATTTCTTCGTGATTTCACCCATAAGGTTTTGTATAATGGTTGAATCGACATTTTTCTGCTTTAAACCATGATTTCAACATTTCCTACGTAGCGGATGCTTCATCGAAAATCCAATCCCATCTTGGGCAATAAAACATTTTCCGCATTCCTATTTTTTTCAGATGAGGTGTTTTCTGGATTTCTGCCTTAAAAAAAAACGACGTAACTTTTGCTGGAATCAACCATGCTTTATCAAATTTTGCTGTTTATATAAAACCAGGAAAAAAATATGATGAGCACCTGGGAAAAATCGGTTCCATTTGAATAGCTTCTTGTTGCCAAGCTTAAGTAATCGTTAGTCCTAATGGTTTGTTGTGATGAAAGGAGCTCGGTGGCTTAGCAGCGACCGATTTTGCTTACTGAGCATAATATTATGGATTCAATCCCATTTATTTGATCATTCCTATATTTTTAGTGCACAAACCTGATTTTTATGGATCAATTTCGTTAGTCTTTGGTTCATGTTGAACGTTTTATCGACCCTGCGCTTTGGTCAGAGAGCGTATAGGGCGTCGTTGTGCCAATTTGGTCGTGGCACAATTCGAGTATGAGAGAGTGATTGCAGTTAGATCAAAAGTGCCTTAAAAAAATGCAAGTACTTTCGCGGACTAACCGAAGTTGCGATAGTGAAAGTATGATCACAGACAAGCAGACACAATACTCTTAAAATGTTCATCAAAATCGCTTTTAACGGTAAATTAAAATGGTTCTTAGTTGGTAGTACCACCACTTGTGAACTAGCCAACGGTTAAGAATCTTGCGTTTCACAGTTTACACACTGCAGTCATCTGTTGAGTGTATACGATAGATGGCGGTAGTGTTTACAATGGGCAATCTTCAATGTGTTGTGCCTGTTTGTCTGTGTTATAATATTGAGGTAACGTTAGGATAAAATCAAAACATTGAGAAACTCATATGGCCGTCAGATTGGATCATCGGTTGCGAAGTTAAGTATTTTTGAAAGTGATGCATTATCACTTTCAAAAATACTTCACTTCGCAACCGATGATCCATTCTGACGGCCATATGAGTGCCCAAGTAACCATATAGTCGCAATATAGCTTTTATATTCTTACTGTGCTTGAGTATGGTTAGTTGGGGAATCCGATGAAACTGTATCTTCTTGAAACTAATCCCTTTCGTATTTTTTTCTTGCTTTCATTCTCTTTTCGCACTTTGCATATAACACCATCTCATACTAATTTTAATCTGTACGGACCGCTCATTGCGAGTGCTCGGTGGACCAGCTACTTTAGACCACATGACCATGGCAATGCGAGAAAATAGTTTTCGTTGACGGAAGTATCACAACACAGGTAATTGCTATTAGATATTTTTGCAGACAGTGACAGGTGGTGGACATGAAGATCCAATGGAGGTGACAGACAAATAGTAAATTCCAAGTTACGTCATGGTCGTTATATTATATTCTTATATAGTTAGAGACGAACCAGCCTAGGGCTGAAAGTCTCGTCAATAAAGAAAAAAAAATATTTTTATATTCTGCATATTTTCATATACACATATAAATTCATTGGGCACACACTTAATCTAGCTCGGTAAAATCTCGAACAGCTGATTGCCTCGGCATTTACTTTTCTTGATATCTCTGCAAAACATCTGTTTGTTAGCTGATATCTCAGCAAAATGTTATTTGTTAGCTGAGTATCGGCAATTGTTTAACCACAGACAAACAGACGTAACTCTTTGGAAAAGTTTTTCTTGAAAACATAGTATCTCAAAACATAGGACCTCAGTAACGACATCTCTCAGGCTTCTCGCGGAAAACAAGCTTGCTCCCTAACTCGCAAACAATATTGCATGAAAGTTCTATAGTACGTATAGAAACGTCAAAGTGATCCGATGCCAGCGCTGCGGCAAGTACTTCGCGAAACTCATAATATTCAAATCAATCGTTAAATGCGTGAAAGAAGATACACAATGAAGAGTTACGTCTGTTTGTCTGTGGTTTAACTAAATATCAGCAAAATAAATTGCAGAACTACTGAGCTGTTGAAATCTCGGCGAAAAATTTAAGTTTGTTGGGATGGTCATCAGGGCGCTTGATTGAAGCGATTTTGATGGGTACAGTGGAATTGCCAACTCCCAGTTATTAACATTTCGTGAATTGAAGGTGGGCTTTTCTGCCCACTCATTGGAACATCCCCTTGTAAGATGGCTTGTTCTATATCGGGTTGGAACATTTTTACCGTTGGAAGGAATTTCTTCTTGCTCCCGTGGATCACGCGTAAGTGTCTCTGCTTACGGGTCTATCTTCCGTTTTATACCCTTCAAACAATGATAAATTGAATATAACCAGGTATCGTACTTGATCAACTCATACGAGGTGGACACCCAAGTAGCATTGCTTGTTGTATTGCGTGATTACCTCTCACCCTAGCAGGCCTGTGTTTAATCCCAGTCGGTGCCGCCGGGATGTTATGAGGCATAACATCTCTGAACACGCCTTCCTTCGGAAAGGAAGTAAAGCCGTTGGTCCCCGGTTCATGAGTTGATTGGTCGATAGGTAGGGTCCAGGTGTGGGAGCTGCCTCCCTGGCATCGGTAGCATTTGTGCTCAGCACGGAAAACAAGATCGACGAAAACAAATCAAGGAAAAATAAAACTATGCTCTATTTCTTTATACAGGTATTTCACTATAGAATTCATAAGCGTAGTTTTAAAATTGCATGAATATCAGTTGGTTTTTTTCATCTATCAACTTTGAAACCATTGGATTTGAAATGGCGTCAAATGTTTATCATGACGACTCAATGTAAATAGCCATGAGGCAGAATCTCCCAACGGGATTACAAAAATCTCCAATTGCAATTTAAGGACATCTCTTGGCCCATATGCCCTTTCCAAACAACCGGTCTCATTTTACTCCCTCTGACTTTACTATAATTTTGTTGTTACATGGTTAAAAGTTAAAAGAGTGTTTCTTTTCTGTACCTTGAGGCTGTTTTTTTTTCAGAATCCAATTTCCCAACAGCCCTTATTCGAATGACATTATTTGTTCAAGCACCTTTGTCCCGGTTGGATCTTTCTAACTCGTAGCATAAATAATTCGTCATTTGCAAGGGCTAATGACGGAAGCGTGCACTCTTCGTTGCAATTCAAATTTATCTGTTCCGAGCGAAGCCCCGCGTTCCACGGTAATAACACATTCTCTCTAGTCCTGATAAATGATACGATACTCATGTGCATTGGAGAGGAGGACAAACGACCAACCGCGCGCCGGTCGCCATCCTATCCGGTTGCGATAAAAATTCGAAACAGTGGAGCCATATCAAAGGACCGTCTCGGCGTCTTGCCCACAGGAGAACCCTTCAGTATATTTATGCAGTCAGTGCGACAACGATTTAATTACAGTAGCAAAGGAAAATCTCTACCGTCCTCGCCTGCTTGGAGCAGAGATTTTCGGTAACACTTTGCAATTTCCACCCGTTGAAGACAATTCTTTTAATTTTGATTCCAGTCGGTGAAACCCTACAGCCAGCGGATGCAATTCAAAGGGATGTCATTTTATTGCTCTCGCATTGTGTGAAGGAAATGTAGATCTGTCTATAACAACCGTAAACAACGTAGCACAAGAGATTTGCTTCAGTGCGTGCGTGTGTGTATGGATTAAGATTACAAGAAGTAGTAATTTGTTGCTGACTGAGCCACGTGCTTCGATCGTTATCATCGGAAACGGGCGACGTTTGGCATTCGGCGATGATTAGACAGCAGGATGTTGTGAAAAATGAGAATGCTACTTTTGCGGTGGTGGTGCGAAATCAAGATAGATAAATGTAAAAGTGGAACACTACTCACGGTCCGCTAGTGTTAGTGAGTTATTTGCCGTTAATGTTCATGAAAAGTTCACTATTTTGCCATAAACGATGCCAATTAAAAAAATCTTTACGGGCGAATTTGGACAGATTTGGACCTGTTTCATACGACCGGAAGGTGTATGCTGGTAATAAATGCGAAATTGATTTCCTATGCAAGTGATGTGAATTTTACGAATAAACACGAGGAGGATTGATTATAGCAAAACTTGCCATATACAATCGTCATTTTAGTAAACAACACGTGGCACGTATAAGTACACTGGAGTCGCTTTTTACGCGGTTTTTTTAACACGGTTTTTTTTACGCGGTTTTTTACGCGAATTTTGGAATTTACGCGGTTTTTTTTACGCGGATTCCGGAATTTACGCGGTTTTTTTACGCGGTTTTTTTTACGCGGGACGTATCACCCGCGTAAAAAGCGACTCCAGTGTATATAAGGCGCCTAGGTGCGACATACTCACCCAACCGAGGGATGTAAGATTCGCTTACAATTATGTGCGATTCATCATCAGAGGATGTTAGTGGAGACCGCATGAACCGAGGATGCAATATACCTAGGTGCGGTCCAATGCAATAAAATTGGAGACCGAAAAATGTAGAGTGTATTAGTGAGGTAAATTAGTTATGTCGAAAAAAATAGGAATCCGATTGCCGACTGGACTCGAACCAAGAACGCTTCGGTTTTCAGACCTGTGCTTTCTCCACTGCTCTCTCCATGCTCCTGAATATGGATAGCCTAAAGGCAAACATGAAGCGCTCATTTTCTCGCATACTCGACTTCGTATGCTTTTTCTGCTGGAGAGATTCGAGGCAAGTGTGTGCGTCGTTCTACAATGTTCTACAATGTGCGTCGTTCTACAAGCTTACTGGTATAGTCGAAAGCGTAGATAGAACACGAAATGAAAAAGACAAAAAACCATTACATCGCCTGCATGGTCAACTTCTAACATTCGCTGCGATGTTCATGAACAGAGGATGATAGGAAACGGAACTAACATTCATTGTAATAGATTTTTGGTTTGCGTGTAGAATAGTCAATTTCTAACCGCTTGGCTTTAAAACCGAACAATTCATGATGATTGTATCATTGTTAGTTTATATATATAAAAAAAATCATTCAATTGATTTTACTGGGTAACCATCAGCGTTGCCAGTATTCCAGATTTATCTGGATTTTCCAGATTTTTAGTCATCATGTCAGATACACAGACAGACAACGTATATTTCTAGATTTTTTAAAAATATATTCCAGATATTCCCAGATGTTTTAAACGTGTTGCTTTTAAAAAATCACTGCAATTGATTTAGCCGCTAATCAAAATATAAAAAGCCAAACTTGCTACTTTAATTATTAAAGGCTATCAAAGTTGGACATTATTGGAATTTTAAGATAATTATGAAAATAGTTCGCAGTGAAGTGTGAGGCGAATTCATTGTAAAATCAAACGAGAATTTCAAGCTTATTCTGAGTAGAGTTCCATCCATCTTTATGGGTGTTCAGGCGTATTGTGAGTGCCACGAAATGAGCGTTCGATTCTCGCTCCTTAATGATATGGAACCCATGAAAAATATAAATTCAAAATTTAGAATCATTTCAAGATCCTGTGACCTTATAAATGAAGCTATCAGACTTTCATTTTAGAAATATAATAAAATTATTCTTTGGCATAAAACTATTCGTAATGGTCATGCAAATAGTAGCTACCCGCAGTTTAGGTAAACTGTGTGTGAGTAGCACGATGTTAAGCTTTGATTCGCACTTCAGTCAGGTGAATTTTGGTTTATAATAATAATGCCTACTGGTCTACTAGGTGTTGTGTGTTATATGATGTCATGAATTAAATTGTAAATCTGATCAACCTCAGGGTAATATTAGAATTATTTAGAACTAATAAAATCTTTAAATTCTGGTACTGCATCAAATAGTAAGGACAGGTGGTAAGTCACTCTGCCACCTTGTGTCTGTGTTGATTGTGTTTCTTGTGTGTTTTTGGGTGTCGGAAAGTGTTTATGCGTGTTTCTGCATGCGTTCTAGCTCTACACTGTACACAAACATCATCCTCTGATCGAATGAAACCTCAGACCATTCAAAACAAAACACCGAAATCGCTTTTTCGAATGATACCTGCAACCGGATGACGGTTGTTTTGAAATCAGATGATTTTCCTCTAGAATTGTTATGAGAAGGGATAGGGCCTTCAGTTGAAATGCGTAATGCTCTCTGCAGAATGACTGTCATACTTAATGGAAATGCATATGGTATTGGTTCAGCCCCATAACGAAAATCATTCAAAACGATGATGTAAATAATTCTATCGAATGTCATTTGCTGATCTAAGCTGACAAACGAGGTGGAAGCATATGTATCGCTATCAGAGCTGTTACGAACATAGGTAAAGGATGAAAACCAATGTTTGGCTAATTCGTGGTGGAGGAGGTTTCTTCCACCACGAAAAAATTTTGTATCCAAAATGGAATGGTGTATTATGGCTATTCAGTATGGAAATGTAGATAATCAAATTATAAATCTAATTTAAAGCACTTGCATGTCACACTATTCTTAAATGTTTGTCCTTGGAGTGCCGTATGTTTTATAGCTAATTTTCAAACGAAAATCATCCTGTATTTTGATGACAGTCATATGGATGTTCATCATCTGAGAACGAATTCAACCATAAGAAAATCATCCGAAATTCGAATGCATATTGTTAAAGGGCTCGAGCAATGCAATAATCATTCGAAGTATTGCGGATGTTTTGGTTCAGTGTACAAACAGAAACCTTTTTTGCTCTCGCCATAAATTTACCATTTTAATAAAGCACGTAAAAGGCACACGTTAATGTAAACAACTTACAAGAATTCAAATTCTCATCCCTGATCATCATCCGTATCACCTATCTAAAAGAGTGTGCTGTATATGTCCGACTCCGATCTCAAAAAGTATTCCCTAAGCCGTGATGATATGGAGCCCAAACCACAATGCAATATGCGAGAATTGATCTCACGTAAGCTACATAAAGTGTTTTGATGGTATATGGGTCTTTAAAATGATAACTAAATCTTTTTATGAATCCCAACATATTATTTGCTTTGTGAATTGTGGTATTCACATGATCTACAAATGTCAACTTCGAGTCAAGAATTTCTCCTAAGTCCCTAATTTTATCGCACCTTACAACCAGCTTACGTCACCTAGAGTACATGTAAAATCTAGAGTAGTGTGTTTTCTGGAATAAGATATAATATTGCATTTTTTAACATTAATGTCCAACAGACTTTTAACGCACCAATTGTAGAAAACATCAATTTCATTTTGAAAATGTAGCAAATCAGAATTGTCAAAGATTTCCATGTACAGTTTCATATCGTCAGCATATATGAGCACATTTAAATGATTTAACACAAACTTCACGTCATCCACAAATAAAATAAATAATAAAGGACCTAAATGAGATCCCTGTGGAACTCCCGAGGTAACATTAACTGGCGAAGATATTTTTCCTTTAAAGCGGACCATCTGTGTTCTTTCTGTCAAGTATGATCCAATCCATTTTAAAAGTGTACTTGTCATACCTAAACGTTTTAATTTAAAAAGAAGTAAGGGAATGTCAAAGGCCTTACTAAAATCAGTGTATAAGGTTTCAACCGTATTGCCTCTATCCATTGCTTCAATAGAAAAGTTTACAAATTCCAAAAGATTAGTAGACGTTGACCGACCTTTAAAAAAACCATGTTGATTATTTGAAATGCGATGCTTAACCTGGTTAAATATTTTTTGGTTAACAATTGCTTCAAACATTTTAGGAATACATGACAAAATTGCAATACCTCTATAGTTTTTAATGTCAGACCGTTTGCCAGATTTAAATATTGGGACTAAAAATGATTTCTTCCAAATTTTTGGAAAATCACCTGTTTTGAGAGATAAATTGTAAAGCCAAAACAATGGTTTCACAAAACTAGTTGCTAATTTTTTTCAATAAAAATGGAGGTATTTCATCAGGACCAGGTCCTTTGCCAGCATCGAGACTTTCAAGAGTCATAAAAATTTCTTGAACAGTGATATTATTAACTGATACGTCATTTTCCCCTTCATGTAGGTAAGAAAAATAGTTCAAATCAAGAGCATTAGGGTAAACGCTCCTATAGTTGCGGTACGTTAGAAGCGTTAGGTTCCTATAGTTGTGTATGGAGACTCCGTGCACAACTATAGGAACCTAACGCTACTAACGTACCGCAACTATAGGAGCGTTTCCCCTACTGGATTTCTTATATATGTTTTGGAAAAAGCGAGCAAATTGGTTACAAATATCCTCACTATCAGTGCTATCAAACTCTTCAAACTGCATGCGTGATGGGAATGTACATGACTTCATTTTTTCGCGAAGTTAAAGAACGTTTTGGGATCAGATTTTATATTGTTCTCTACTCTTGAATTGTAATTCGCATATGCTGACGATATTTCTGCCTCAAGTTCTCTGCAAATAACAACGTATTTTTCTAAATTTTGCGCATTTTTAAACTTTTTATACGACTTGTGTGCTTTTTGCTTCCTATTTTTAATATTTCTGATTTCTTGTGTATACCACACAGGATATTTGGTGCTGTTCACTATTCTCTTTAGTCTTTTAGGAACGAATTATTCAATAATATTGTATAAGTTAGTATAAAATATGTCAACAGCCTTGTCCATGTTATTTTCATCTTTTAAAAGGTTTTGCCAATTTATGTTATTCAGTCTGCTGTGAAATTCAGGAACAATTGCATTTTTAAAATCATAAACTAATTCAAAATCAACAACGCTTGGGCGTAACCTATGCGAGTCTGTGAACACTGAGTATTCAATAGCCGTATGAAATTTTTCATTCTTCCATAATGGAACTGCTGCTTCTACAATGCAAAAATCTTCTGTACAATTAGTAAACATAAAATCCAAATAGGAATTGAGCTGGTTATGAACATGGTTAATTTGATGAAGTCCTAAGTGGCTGCTTTTATCAAAGATGAATTGCAAAGTATCGTTTTCACCTGCAATTGGTAACAGCAGAGAATCATTATCACTATCCTGAATAAAATTAACAGTATTCTGGTTAAAATCTCCATAAATATGAATTTTGGTTCTTGGATCTTCTCTTTGAATTTTCAGTTCTGCAATAGTGAAAAACTTTTCGTAAGCTGGTTTTTTGGAAAAGTGTGGAGGAAAGTAGACAGAAGCGAAAAGATGTTCATCACCATTTATTAAAATTTTAACACAGTTGCAGATATTCTAGCTTGTTCTAGAGACTAAATTGTCTGTTTTTATTTTTCAATGTCCCAATTGCGGGAGTGAGTGCTACTTCCATGTCCCGATCAGTTTTCTGTGGAAACTTCGGTGGAATCCTACCGATTGCCGGAGGGAGATGTCTCCTTCAGAAAAAAAATCAACTTTAGGCAGTGCTGTAAGAAAAGATCGAAACATTGGTTCTCATTGTGGTTGAAGGGTGTTTTTTACACAAGGAGGCAGAGTGACTTATCCCCTTAGTAAGGACTACATCGACTATTTGTTTAAAAACATCCATCCCATCAAATTTGCTTGATTCTTTATTTCTCATTCTTTTTAAAAAAGTTACAATTTAAAAAAACAACTCTAAAAATATTTTCTTTAGTATTTTACCCACCTTTAACTCAATTTTTGAAATGCTGCATAATGGATATTTTAACTTTTTGGGCACACTGTGTCTATAATTTTCTACTTTTGCATGATTTTACCAATGCTAACAAGTTATTTGCTTTCTATAATTTATTTAAACATGTAATTCATAAACCATTCTAGTACATTAAATAAATTCCAGATGATCATACTGACCGATTTGTTTAGGATATTGGTTCACTTTGATTTCAAAGGCATTATGTTAAAATTGGATTTTTTGGAGCATTCCAGATTCTTCCAGATTTTATATTTTGACTGGTTCAGATTTTTCTGAAAATGACCTGGCAACGCTACTAACAATTCACATGTCGTCTTCAATTTTCATGAAATAAATCCAAGGTAGAGAGACAAAATGATCCAATTATCTGAGAAAGATTAATGCTCTCTCACTCTCACTCTCACTCTCACTCTCTCTCTCCGATTGCTGAAGATGTCATTCCAATTGGACTCGTTCTTGATCGTTGACCTATTCGGCGTGGCGATTGAGCAGTATGTTCACCATGAACTGCTTTAATGGCGATGCGCGGTCCCGAATCAAATCTAAATAAATACCGGATCTGCTAGTAAGATCTTTCAAATATTTGACTAGAGTCGGATTGATTCACCCCAATAACGAGACCAAAACCGCTTGATAATCGAGGATGGTTGGAGCTTGTCGAAACAAAAAGGCTTCTAGCAGAATTAATTTGAGTGTTCTGAAATGATGCCGAAATGTGTTCACGTATGTTGAAGATTAGTGAGACGGAGAATTCCCCTGCCCATGCTAAAAATCCACCAGTCGTAAGAATTTCGTGGACGTGAGAACAAGTGTATCGTTTTGTTTGTATTTCTTGATGGAAGAATGTTTTTTTTTATTGTGATTTTGTAAGTCTTGACTTTAATTGTTTTAGTTGTCCATTGACGATTTTGATCATTTTTTTAGATTCGCCATCCCATTCACTGCTGCCCTTTTAGATGGGGCCTGGCCGGAAAATACTAGCGATTTTACCTTGTATGAAAACGAGACCAAACTAATATTTTCAAATCCAGACGTCCGGTACCTGTCGAGTGACATGCTGAATCGCTTCCGTGCTGCTGAATATATTTCTTTTTATGGTGGCCTTATCGACAAGGTTTACGTCAAACCCGAGCTGCTGAGCTTCGAAATGGCTGGTACTGAAACGGAGGAAATCGAGATCGATCTCAACAATAGTTATCAGACAACCTCGCTTGAACTTAGGTTTTGTTCGCTCAAGGCCCTTCCACGCCACCTGCATCGATTAACTAAATTAAAAAACATGGCTTTTGACGGAAATCAAATTGAATCGGTCGACATGGATGAAATAAATGAACTGAAAAGTTTGAAACGCCTAAACCTTGACAGTAACAGGATTATAGTATTTGATGCAACTCTCGATATTAGCTTGCCGAATCTAGAATATGTCTCTTTGAATAAAAATAAACTATCCATGTTTGAAGTGTGCGGTTGGAAACTTCCGAAATTGCGTCAATTAAATTTGTTAGATAACGGTCTTTCGCATATAGTGCTCAATCCATGGGAATTTTTGGACTCGTTTAAAATCTATATGTCACGAAACCCATTGGATTGTGTCTGGTTACGTAAATTTCGCGAAAAATCTGGATTAATCCATCTACCGGTTGGAGAGCCTTGTCAGGAATATACCTCCAAAACATCATTTCCCGTTGACTGTAGCGAAGCGGATTGGTTAAAGGTAAGTGTTTTGGTTTTATTAAGATAATCATTACTATTTCTACACACTATTTCAGGCAGTAAGGTTTTACTGGGTTTTTGAATTGTTGAGTTGTTCGGTAAAAGCTTAGAAATCTGTTGAAATTTCCAAAATGAGAGAAGTTATTCCAAACTTGTGTGGACATAGTTCTGTTAACTCAATTTAATGATAGAAAATATAATATGTCGATTTCTTGATTTCGTACGGATAACGGTAATTTGAATGTTTCCCGACTTTTTCAGCAATTCATAAACCCTATACAAATACTGACTCCTGTAAAATAATCTAAGTGTGTATTGATGTTCTTTGAATAAGCATTAGCACATCGTAAACATGTTCATAGATACATCACAAATAGAGCAGTTCCACGCCAGTTCCATACTCATTTATACTCGATCAGATACGACCTTCTTAAGTTGATATCACACTGTTTGACCAAACGTCAAATATTTGAAATGGTGTAATGGCCTTTTTATTGATTGCCAAACATGTTTGCCCAAAACAGTCAACTAATTTATTTGAAACTTTTGCAATTCTTGAGTAGCAATCAACATAAAATATTCGTAGCTTGTTGTGATCGTACTTGATAGAATAGAATAGACGATTAATATGATATGACACAGCAATTCAAATGTATTTTTGATTGAAAAACGAACGATGTCCATCGTAGATGCTTTGGGAGTATATGTGGACTTATTATTATCTACCAGAAAAGTTCTTTCAGAATTGGTTCTGGATCAAGTTGGATGCCGAACCTTCTTCTTTTTCTTCTTCGAATTTCAAGCTTATTGCATATTGCATAAGCTTATTGCTTTCTCTCAACTTAGTGTTCTAGATGCACTTCCACGGTTATTAATTGAGAGCTTTCGATGCCTGTACCATTTTTGCATTAGTATAATTGTGTGGCAAGTACAAACACACTCTATGTCCAGGAAAGTCGACAAATTTTCCAACTTGAAAAATTCCTAGACCGGACCGGGAATCGAACCCAGTCACCTTCAGCATGGTCTTGCTTTGTAGCTGCGCCTTTACCGACTGATCTAAGGGAGGTCCTGGATGCTGGACGGGTTCTTCTGAAATATGTTTCGGAATGTATAAAGTGGAGAAAAGGGTTTATTTTTTGGAAACAAAACGATCTCGGAGGAGTTCATAAAACTTCTCGGACAGGTTCTTTGACTTTACTGTGATATCTGTTGGGCATCTCAAAAGAGTCCATCGGACCCAAAGCTACCCATGATTAACGGAGAGCTTAATAACTTCTCCCACTTTGAACTGCAGGACCCTCTGGTTAAGCATTTTCAGAATGCTCGGGGCAAAACTCTTACATATACCTCTCTATCGACCACTTGACTCATAGGCAGAATGCTCGCTGTTCTGCATGCATGGCTCATATATACCTCGGTGGCAAGTCATCAGAATACCCATACTCTGTGTTCGGCACGGATGGCAGAGGAGTTAAAGCAAGCTGTCCCGAGCTTTGTTTAATCACGCGAAGGTTTACTTACCACGCCGAACGGTTTGGATGGTACGCCGTTGCCCTGCCGGGACTGCTGGAGCGAGTGCCTTTTTTTTCTCGATTCTATCAAAAAACTGTTCAAGACGCTAAGACAGTTACTCTACTAAATTAAGAGACTGTTACAATAGCGTGGTTCAGATTTTGATAGAAAGAAAAGGAGTGCCTTTAGCATCAGGTGTTTGGACTTTGATTGTAACTGAGGACTGAACTTCTCACTAAATTAGAGATTCTGGTCTCATCAGTAATCTTAGTTTAAAACCTGGTGAAGGTACTGGCTGGAAGGAAGTCGGATCTTAACAGATCGACAGACGTTTTAAGACTAACGAAAACATTCAGTTTATTAAGTTGAAAATTTGCCTTGTATAGGGGTTAAGCCTAGAAAGATTTGTCTCCTGCTAAGATCTCCCTAACGTAATGTTGATAAGAACGAAAGAGACAAAAAGTATTACTGATCTAAACTTATCCATCGTTCTCCTTCAAGATCATGTGATGCATTGTGGGACCAACGCAATCCTTCCAGAATAATCTCACATGTATGAATACGTCTAGGATGCACTTGACTCCTACGCAGCGCCTATACCAAAGCTAAACTGGTGAAAGCGTATAATTTCCCTATGCTGAGTTTATTGCTTTGTTTTATGCTACATGCACCCGTTGGGTACATCCTACGGAGCAAACGAGAGTGTACCGCATATGCGTTCTCTTATTACATAGAATTGACCTATAATATTGTGTCATTTTCGTTGCTCTCGTGTTCATTGAACCTGACTAAGCGAAGGGATGATGAAACAGAACAGCTTTTTATATTTGACTGAAATTTTACTTCTTTGCATCGTGTTGGGTGATTCGAGAACGTTCTTCAATTATTGCTAATTTATCGCATTCACAACACTCTGCCTATAAATGTGTTTTGTGCCAAGAGAATCCCCGTTCAATAGACTCACAAAATATCCTCATACACTCTTCCCCCGAAGAATGCGAACTCGGTCTACACGAATTCCATTTACGTTGGTCTCGAATGATTCCGTTTACGCGAGGGAATCGCGTAAATGGAGTACACGTAGCATATGGGATTTGACCTAATAGGGACCAACATGGAATATCTCACGATCCTGGACATATAGAAGCTTACTGTCTTCGGCAAAGTTGTTCAGTAGATCAAGACCTAATGGTTGGTGGACAGAAGTTTGGAATTTGTGATTTCCTTGTTTATGTCATATCTTGAAATCCTTGCCATCTAAAAAGTTGCTGCATTTGGTGAAGTTGTTCATTGGATCAAGACTTAATAATTGGTGCACAGAAGTTCGGAATTTTCTCACTACGCGGTGCTAGTGTCCTTAAATTTGTGATTTCCTTGTTCATGTGATTTCTTGAAATCCTTGCCATCTAGGAAATTACTGCCTTTGGCAAAGTTGTTCAGTGGACCAAGACCTTCATTTTTAAAAATAAATTAGTTGATAATTCTGCAACTTCGTCCTGCTGCTGTATATGTGAAATGCTCTTCGTGCTTTATAACAAGAACCTGTCATTCTAGGAAACCTAGGAAAATATAACATTATGAAATCTGCCCTTAAACATTTGTTTGCTGCCGGGAACGACTTCGAGCAACACAAAAGTCCAATATGGAAAGTAGTCAAGGTGAGTTGACTTCCTCATTCAGCAGTATCACGTCTTTCATGCCTTCGTTATTTTCACCCAGCTGCTATTTTTAGTTTGCGTGTAGATAGTTGAAATTTAAACAACAACCATATTTGGTATGTTTGTAAGAAATAATCAATTGTAATTGTAATGATTCTATGAACAACTTTTCCGAAGACAGCAACTTCCTAGATATCAAAGATTTCAAGATATCACATAGACAAGGAAATCACAAATACATGTACACTAGCGCCGTGTAGTGAGAAAATTCTAAACTTCTGTCCACCAACGATAAGTTCTTGACCCACTGAACAACTTCGACGAAAAAAACAACCTCCTAGATCGCAAGGATTTCAAGATATCACAAAAACAAGGGCATCATTAATTCATGATTACTAGCGCCACGTAGTTAGAAAATTCCGTACTTCTGTCCATCAACCTTTAGGTCTTAATCCACACCAAAGACGGTAACATTCTATAAGTCCAGGATCGCGAGATATTCCATGTCGGTCCCTATTAGGTCAAATCCCATATGCTACGTATACTCCATTTACGCGAATTCAATTTACGCGGTACGTATTACTCACGCTCTTCGGGGGGAGAGTGTACATTCGTCCCGAGGTGCCAACAAATTGAGAGGATTCCAAGTACCCTCCTCTTCATGATTTTCTCAATTGACAAACCTTAGATAAAGTGCTACGTTCTCGGCGTACTCTACTTCAATTTTGGGTAACTTTTCCTAGGTTAAATCCTACTATCAGGGATCGGCTAAAAACTCAGAGCGGTGCAAAAAAACACACTACTCTCAAATAAGGGAGCGCGTGTCTTATATTTCGAAGGAGAAAGAGACAAATGAGAGAGAGATTTCATACCTAAGTGAGAGTAGTTGGATTGCACAGGTGTTACTGTCGTATAGCACAATCGAGTAGTGCACGGTGCTATGACGGGAGTAGCACTTTGCAATCGGGGAAGAAGTTAGGCTTAATATATGTGGCGTTCAAATCATTGGTAAATACCAAATTTGATGCTTTTCCAAATGCAATTTTTTTTTAAAGTTCAAAATGATATTCTTTTAATTGTTTTGAAGAAACAATGATGGATCAGTTTGGGATACAAAATTGTAGATAACATGTATCCACAGTAGTGTTGCATGCAAAAAAGTTCACTAAATTTTCTAGTATCAATCTTTAAACTAGGCTTGGTAATTTATTTATTTATTTATTTAATATTTCTCATCTGACTTTGTGTTGTCTTAATGAAATTTGATAATTTGATGGGGAAATTTATTATTTGAGGACCCGCTGATGCAGTTTGCTTCACATGCGCACGATGTGTCCAAAGTGGCGGAAAAACAAATTTGGGTGCTAGAAGTCCTGAATCGATTGGCTTTAGAATATTATCTAGGAGAATATGCACCACTTTGTCGTACTCCACTTCGTTTACTTATGCCCTTGCCCTTTAAAATCGTACAGCGCATGAGCGCAAATATTTCAAAATCAATTGTAATTTATCTCGTGAGCAATAAAGCTTTTGCGAAAAGATTAGTGAAACATTTTCCATTAATGTTTTCTAGCACATAGAACGGACGCTATACGACGAAGTAGCGCAGAGCTCTATTTGATTTAATTAACTTTATTTCTTATATAAATGTTAGGGAACGGTTCTAAAGAACCAAAATCTACCTTTGTAGAATTGGACCATTTTTTTCAGAACAATATTTTTGAACCAACCAATTTGTGAATTTAAGTACTCAAGCTAACTTTAAGTATTTACAAACCAAGTTACAAGCTCTAGGTCCGTGAATATTGAATAATCTACCATGGTACACTTAGCGAAATAAACTAGCGATATTCATAAGATTGCTTTATGCTTTTTAGCCACAAAAAATCGGTTGAATTTAATTAATTTGCGTTATGAAAAATAATAATGCCAAAAAAAAAACAACAACAGCTGCCGACTGGAATTGTATCAAGGACGCTGAGGTTATGGGGCCCGTGTCTTAAACGCACGTCTGTTAACGCTTGTAAAATGATCTATACAAAAGGCATATAAAACTTATCTCGTATGCTAGCTCTCCTACAACCACAGACAAGCAGACATAACACTAGCAAGTTGTTCATCGAACAAGCATTTAACGGTCATTTTAATAGTATGTAGGTTGTTAGTACCGACACCAGTGGTGCACATACACAGGAAAAAAATAATTTTAATATTTCATCATAGTGGATGCACTTCAATCGTGTCAAAAATATGGTGTAATATTACTTGCCAAAGAAGACAAAATTACCAATAAAACAGTGGATGAACTGAAATTCCGTTGCTTTTACTGCATTTGTTTATTTGAGTGGCCATAAAAATTACATGAGATTTTCGACATGATTGAAGTGCATCCTCTTGGATGTAATATTAAAATTTATTTTTTGCTGTGTGGTCAATTTCCTTAACGTTTACACACTACCGCGTACTGCCCACCACAGTGTACTCAACAGATGGCGGTTATGTTTTAGTAACGATGTTTTACAGTGATAAATATTCAATGAGTTATGTCTGTTCGTCTGTGCTACAACGCTATAGTTATAGAACAAGCACACTCGTGAAGAAGCTAAAGGAAGTGAGAAAGAGACTTAAAACTGTTGGCGCGGCAGCTCTCCAACACAAGAAGAACGAATTGTGCTGCACGATTTAAAATGCTCTTTCATGTCTCTTATGAAAAGAAAATGGTGTCTCGCAACTCGCAGGAAATTCGAGCAGCACTCGATCCCTGGAGACCATAACGATTCCTCAGATCCGGAAATATTTATGCGATTTTCCAAAATTACCAATGAACCTACTTCAATGATATGTGAGATAAAATATCTGTGCCCGTGGAATTTATAAATTTGTGGTTTTCACAATTTATATGGAGAACTGACTTTTTCCAACACCCCAACACAAAACCATGTGGCTCCTATGACCATTCCTGAGATCCAGAAATATTTTTCTGAGTTTTTGGGCATAGCAGTGGATCTATATTTGAGGTGAGATATTTGTTATTCCAAGCCAAGGAAATTTAAAAATTCATTTACATGAAGAACTGACTTTCCCCAGCATAGAACCATGTAGAATTGTTCCTATTCCTGAGATCCGAAATATCAATGATCGCAGCCTGTTTTTCTTTTTTAAATTGTGGGTTTTCGTTATTTATATTGAGAACTTACCTTCACCAAAACTGAACCATGCAGCATGGATCCTTTGGCCATTCATTCGATCCGTAATGCCAATAAATCAACTTAATTTAAATTCGAGGTGAAAGATCAGTGAAATCAACACGTTTTTTTTTTTTTAATTGTAGTTTTATTATTAATATGGAGATTTTAATCTTTTCGACACAGAACCTTGCTATTTCTGAGATCCAGAAATAATTTTCGAGTCAAATTTTAAATTATTATTTATTCATATGAAGTACTTCATATTTAAACTTTATGGTTTGATTTGAGGGGTTTTGGGAACATTGTTTTGCCCAGATGTTTAAAAAGAATCGTAGAAATAGGATCAAGGTCTTTCCTGAAATTTGGAGAAGGTCATGGATGTCCTGAGATCTTGGTTAAATTGAAAGAACTTGGGAAAACTAATTATGGTACTTGAAAGCAGTTGATGGAACTTCGTAGAAGTTAAGAAGCAAGGATAAATAAACTTTGTAGATGTTCAAGGAACATTAGAGAAATTTTTCCGGCCCTCTTGATTTTGTGGCAAATGCCACCTTTGCCATCTGCTGAGTACGGTGCTGTACTTAGCACATTCCCTATTCACCGTTCTAATTTAATCGTGAGCAGGTTCTGGTCAAAAATTGATGTGTTTGATGCGTCACATGATATGAATCCATTACTTCTGTAAGTATGGTTCAGAACTGATTTTGAATAAGCTGATCCAAGATCCACAAACGGTAATATGACTCTCGAAGAAACGTGGAAGTTTTTCGTAAGAAAATTTGATCTAGAACTTATTGCAGTGGATCCAGAATGAACTCATGATCGTTCTTCGTTCTCTAAACTTCATATGGATCATATGATCGCCAAGCTGGGATGAGGCCTGGGATTAGAAAAATTCGCTTTCTTGACACAAATCAAATTGAACCAATTTCAATCAGCAATTTAATAACAAATCAATTGCGTAATAAATAAAGTCGGTCATGGGCAAGCAATGTAATACGTCAAACATATCTTGTCAAATAACCATTTGGTAGTCCTGAGGAATGTGGGCGTCTTAGTAATCCTTCTCCTTCTCCTTACTAATCCTTCTCTCTCTCATTATACATTTGGTAGTATTTGGTCACAAAATTTTTGGTCAAATATTTCCTAATTAACAATTTTGGTTTTATGAGGGTTCTGTGGACCATGATTTAGACTTGTAGAATGCTATAAATCCGCGATAAAACCTGCAATATTACTTGGGTTGTCAAATATCAGGCAAGTGTAATGGCTTAGGCAAATAAATATGACAAATAGCATTATTTGGTAAAACTTAACGGGTCAAATCTTTGGCGTGTGGGCAAACAGTGTGATATCAGCTTATGGTTTGCATTAAATTTTACATAATTTGTTTGTTATTGGAAATCATTCACGTTTGTGCTAAAATTCGTATCTTACGTATCGTATCTTGTTAAAAATGGCGTATTTGACATTTTTCAATAAATCATTGCACGGAAAATTTCACTCCTAATTCTGAGATACATTTGTAGAGAAAATTGAAATCTTTTTGGTAAATTTTATTTATTGATTATGAGGAAAAATACACAAATAGTGTTAAAAACTTAATTTACTCGAAATATCCTAGTTGAATATTTTAAATTCTGTTTCATTTAAATGCTTATGGAAAATGTAATGTTTGGAAAAATTCTAAGCCTTAGAGTTTTACAAATTTACAAAAAATTTAGGACGCAAACTTTTGGGAGGATTCGTTTTTTCAGTAGTTGTAAGCACGCATTTTTATCTTAATTGTTGCTCTGACCACAATATTTGAGGCATTTAAATAGTTGAAAAATTTCAAAAATATTGCACGTTAAAAAATTTGCCTAAAAGGTTTTGTTAACGATTTTGTTTTAGATTTTGAATCATCGAAGTTATTCAATATACTTAGTAAAAATTTGCATTTTTCGAAAATCTTTTTTTTTAATATAATTAGTGAACATTGGCATTTTGAGTTATTTAAGTTTTCACCATTTTTTTTTTTTATTTTAGTCAAAATTAGTTAAAAAATAAGTACCATGTATTTTTTCCGACAAATAAGAGAAATGTCGCTAATGTTGGCCTATGGATCTAAGATTGGGCCCATCGATAAAAGTCTGCTATTGATAAAATTTATCTAAATGAACGCGTCATCGGGACGGTACTTATGAATATTTTTGGTCGATATTGAAAATTTAGTCGATTGGTGAATTTATGTATGAGCCCAAATTAGGGGCATTTAGGCCGCCATTACATCCATTTCCAGTAATGTATTTTTCTCAACAAGTTTGTCTCATCCGTCTTTTCGAAAAGGAGTGCCGGAAAATATCAAATACGCCATTTTGATACGCCAAATTGCAAGATCTAAAATGGCCGCATACTAGCATAAATGCGTTAAAAAGTAAAGTGATTGTGTTCGTTCTTTTAGAGAAAGGAATATTTTACAATCTACAAACACACACATCGGAGAAAGTCTTTTTGGCCTGGAACTGCTCAACACTTGGACCCTATTTTTTTATTTATTAATTCAAACAAAATCTCTCCCCAGTTTCAGTGCGGTCGGCAGCAGAAGATAATCGTCGAAACAATTGTAAACGGGCAGGACACAGCACCAGGTTTTTGGCCTTGGCATGCAGCCGTATATCGTGAAAATAAAAATCAAATGGAGTACGCGTGTGGAGGAACACTGATTAGTACCACGTTTGTTCTAACAGCAGCCCATTGTGTAGTTACGGTGGGTAAACGAAGAACCATCCTAAGTCATATGTTGGAGGTTAAGCTAGGCATGTACGTATTGAATCAGATCGATTCGGAAACCCAGGAGTTTAAGGTCGAAAATGTCTACAAGTATAACAACTTCACTAGGCTGGTAGACGATATATCCCTACTGGAACTGGATGGAGAAGCTGTGTTGAGTGCATTTGTACAACCGATCTGTATCGATTACTCCGGAGATTTGATCGGGCAGTATGGTACCGTTGTCGGATGGGGACTCCGAAGTGATGATAAACTAGCTTCGGTGTTGCAGGGCTCCCAGATGCCGGTTCATGGAGTGCTGAAGTGTTTGCTGAGCAGTCGACGCTTTTTCGGGAACACACTCGATCATGGAGTTCTTTGCGTTGGGTATTCGAACGGAACCTCCGTTTGCAACGGAGACAGCGGAGGAGGACTGTATTTCCAGCGTAATAACACGTGGTACATTGGAGGAGTAGTTGCATTCAGTGAATTTCGACCTGGAAATACTGGTATATGTAGGACGGACAGCTATGCTGCATTTACTAATGTATCGCATTATGGATCATGGATTAATAGAATTGTAGGAATTTGAAACATTTTCCGTTAATGACTAAATCAGTCTTTCTTTGATGATTTTTCCGGTATTTAAACGTTCTTTGAGAAAAAAGTATACTTAAAAAATCCGTTAAATGCTTGTCAAAACATAATAAAACGTCACATTTCTCGAAGGGCCTCCCCTTTCGAAATTCAAACATTTTTTGTGAAGAAAGCTGCATCCTTGTCCTAAAAGTTGAGGAAAACAGTTAGCCAGTTATTTTTTTTTTAATTTTTAATGAATTTTAGAACATAATTAAACTGTAAATTTTGTAGTAAAATAATACCAAAAATGTAGTCTATGTATCAGTTTTAACAAATTAGCATACCATTTTGAAAGTCAAACTGTTCTCAAGATGCGAATTTTATAAATAGAAACTATGAGAATTTACCTAATTCCGTCAACCTAAGCGGCGTCCGCGTTTCTGAAAGCATTTCCTCAGCGTCACATACACATAAAGGTTGAACACGGAAAAATCCGGGCAGGAAAATCTTGTTGGCAAGCAATCTGAAATGTCTCAATAATCAAAATATGATTATTTTTATGCATCAGCTTATGAAAAAAGAACTTTCCCGCAACACATACTCCGTCACCAAACATTTCGCGTCTGAAAAAAAGTCTACGTCTTCTTATCTGTGGAATATTCATGTTCTCTCTAAAGATTCATCCAAACCGGACTATTGTCCAGGCGTTGTGCTTATCAGTTTGTCGATTGAGCAGTCTGTTCAGAATGAACCACTGTAAAGGAGTTCAGTTCAAAACCAGATTAGCTGTCAGCATCGGCAATCGTATTGATGCTAGTGGGAATCCCCCAGCCCGTGTTAGTTTTCTAGAGTCATGCCTCTAGGCATCGACTTGAATCCATCAGTTGTAAGCGGTTTGTCAATGTGAGAAGAAGTATATCGTTTTTAATTTTAATTCGTTGATTTGAGAATGGATCTCATAATTCCTTTTGTGCAAGTCTTGCCTTAGATATATTTCATTTGTTTATTAGATATTTATTTGGATGATTTTCTATATTTATCCTTCCAAGGAACAGATGCCGGGTGCTGTAAATGATTTTGACATGTAGCAAAATGATAGTGAATTAACATTGCACTATGGTCCGAATCGACAATTTAGCAGGAAAAAAATGTTTTCTCCGTTCTTGTTCATATTAGATGTTTGGTGCCTTGAGAGATGTTGTTTGTTATTTCATCATGCTTCTGTTGAGCAAAAAGTGGTTAGGGTGGTTCTCGTTTAAATCCAAATCTAAATTTATCTTTTTTATTTGAGGTTATAGACGGTTGCACTATTCAACAACGTTATAGCAAATCTTGGTTCAATCAACTTTGCTCATGACAACATTTATCTATCTCTTTAGTTGATCGTTTTAGAGCAATTATTATATATTTAGTTAGGATGTCCCTTACTTTTTCGAACTAAGGGTGTCCAAGCAAAAGACCGAGCAAAAGGCCAAAATAAATTTTGATTTGAAGATTTAGATGTTGAAAATTTCTCCATGTCCGAAATATTTTAAAATAAAACTACCTGAATCTTGAACATTTTTCTTAATTCAGGATCAAGACAAATTTAGCATAATGCCGATTTATTCTCCGAAAATTTCCATGGTGTTATTATCTGGATTTTTTTTTCTTTGAATTTTCTAGGAGTCCTCTTCAGGCATGAAAAATCATTTGCATTCATTTCGTGCATTCATTTGCCTCTAACTTTTTTCTTCAACAACATTCCGTAAAATAATGTATTGAACTTTTGTAGGTTTTGTTATTAGCTACAACTTTTGATAACAAGTTAAATCCGTATCTCTTATGTATGACGAAGCAGATCGAACAGAAGCCACTACTGTTTTTCAGTGAATGTATTTTACATTCACTGAAAAACAGTAACAAGTTCTGCCCGCTCTAGTTCGTGATGCATAAGGGGTACAGATTTAAGTTATGAGCAAAACTTGTAGTTAATAACAAAACCTACAAAAGTTTTAGACATTATTTTGCTGAATGCTGTTGATGAAAAAAGTTAGAGACAAATGACTAGAATTCCTTAGAAATTAACTTCAAAAATTTGAATTAATTTTCAATTCCAATTTCTTCCGAATCCTAGCCAGAGTTTACATGGAATTCTACTCAGAACAACCTTGGTAGTTCTACCTTGAAAGCAGATCCTTTTCATTCGATTTTTGCTTCGAAAAAAAAAAATTCAGTGCATTTGCATTTGCAATTTAATATTGATTTTTTTCTTGTTTTCACACTTGCACATCACTTGCCTTGAACATGGATTCTGCAAACAACCAGTGTGACAGTTCAGTAGGCAAGAACGAGAAAGAGAAAGTTTAGTTTTTTTTCCCACTAATCTGTTTCCCCCTTGCTCGCGCTCATTCGATGTAAATGGTGTAGTGGAGTGCGCCGATTAAACATCAAAAAGCTACAATCGTCTCTCTGTGCGGCTCTCGTATTGGTGTTGACGGTGACTCTGTACACTGAACGAAAATACATGCCAAATATCAAATGAATCGTCATTCAATGGCTCTGTAATGCCATCGGTTCGTTTTCGAATGACAACAGAAGCAAACGAAACAGATTACTTATATCAAATGGGTATCATCCTGCTTGCAGATGATAATAACTTTGATATGTATATGCCTTCATGATTGATATTCGTATGCATACCATAGCTAATGAACTTCATCTCAAACGCAACAGATAAATAGCTCAAAACACCCTATAACGAAAATCATTCACTTTTCGTGAGGGTGTGTGATAAGAAGTAGAACGACAAAGTTAAATGTTGTTAGTCATCATGCTAGCCAGATATATTGTAGACAACTTCCTTTAATTTGTGTATTACCTGATTATATCCTCGATTATATCCAAACAGGTAAGTAATAAAGAAATTCGCCACGCGTTATTATGAAAGATCTGTAGCCTTCATTTATTCCCATACAATTCGATCCCATACGATCGAAAAGAAAGTGTTTTCACTTCAAATACCAGGAAAAGTTAAAAAAGTTTTAAAAGCACCAGTGATGCCGCTTCCCACATTAATTTATTTTATTTTCTCAGGGCACGAAACAACAGGAAGGCATATACCGACCTTGCCAATCAATATCCTCATCGACGTCAATGTGGAACAGATCCAGCAGGTGGAGAACGAACTACAACGAGTGTAGAAAAGGCAGCGTAACAAATAGTGGATTCGTGCCAACAAGGAGTAGTATTCTCTGGCACAGGTATCCCGTGGGCACGAGGACAACTCCGAGACAACACGCTTGCATCACCTGACCCTGGTGCAACCGTAAACCATTATGCAGCTCATCTACAACACGTTGCATGTTAGGGACTCGGGAACCATTCGGGTTGGTTCAAATTCCAACATGAACACGTAGGACTTTCACCGGTGTTGTTTAGCATATTGAGCAATATTGTTCTTAAGTGTAATTTCTTAGTGTTTAACGAAAATAAAGTGTCTTTATAAATGTTTCTACCAAGCAGTAATTATTTTAACAGGGGAATAATTCAACATCATATGAATTATGTAAATTTTGAGGTAAATTTCGTTCAGTTTTAAGCGTATTTTCATTAACATAACTGAAGAATTTTCGTTTGGTTTTCAGATAGCGAACATTTTAAAATTGTATTCTAGTATTCCAAAATCAGGATGACACGCATATGAAACACATGGGATGAGGTGTAAGAAAGAGCAAAAGATAATCATCCGAATATCGAATGATTAGTGTTATAGGGCTCCATCGAATCAATAATCATACAATATTTGGCGGAGGTTTTCGTTCAGTGTAGCTCTTTACTCCTTTGCTAAAATCCATAAGCAAACGTCATACTTTGCGTGGAACATGGCGGACTTCGTACTATTCTTTCACTTCACCGAAAAATCCCATAAGAAACTGTTAATCTTTGCTAGAAGAGACAATTTTTTGACGGTGCCATCAACGCCAATTGTACTCTTCGCATCCTCTTCCACTTCTGTCTTTCACACGAGAAAGTCCCACGACTCGCTCTGTCAAGAAAAATAAACCATCGAACGGTACGCGAACAAACGACAACGGCAACACAGCAATATCACAGTAATATCGATCAACGTAATTCAAGCTGATGTATGAAATAATGATGTAATAGCAAAAAGCAGATACAATATTACATCAATGGATGTAATTTTGTTCGCAAAATCGCTGTACATCGTACAACGTTATATTACACAACCGATGGATTGACCTGGTTGCAGCAGTTTGGATGTAATATTCAACAACTTTTTTTTTACTGTGTAAGTGAAAGCTGCAGTTTTGCTTAACTGTTTGTGAATTATTGTGTATGTGACGTGATATGAAGCTTAGACTGAACTTGGCATTAATCTACACCAACTTTTCTATGATCCGTTATATTTGAAACATTTTAGTGCCATTTTGAAAAATGAATCGATTCAAAATGATTAATTAAATCGGTGAATCGATTATTTTCAAAAAATGAATCGATTCAATAAGATCGATTCTTGCCTCAAGATCGCCCAATGCTATTTTTTTTCCTTTGGTTTGTTTTTTCCGTCGATCTTGTTTTCCGTGCTGAGCACCAATGCTACCGACGTGCCAGGAAGGCAGCGCCCACACCTGGACCCTACCTATCGACCCAACTCATGAACCGGGGACCAACGGGTTTACTTCCCATCCGAAGGAAGGCGTGATCAGAGATGTTATGCCTCAGAACATCCAAGCAGCGCCGCTGGGATTGAACCCAGGCCTGTTGGGGTGAGAGGTAATCACGCTTACCACTACACCACCGGCGCCGTTATCGCCCAATGCTAGTATGGAATCGCTTTGAAAAAAGTATTGCTACACTCCTTTGAATATTGCATCACCTCCTAAAAAGTATCGCATGACCTACATTTCGAAACCCTGATTATCTTCAATGGTGCTCTCTTGAGCAAAGTTTTTCAGAAGGCCAAGGACGTCCGAAGATGGACAGTTTGGTTTGGAATTATGAAAATACGTGATGCTAGTGTGCATGTGAAATTGAGCATTTTGTGATTTATTTTATGTCGTGATCGCGACGACCTAGAAAGTTCGAGTCTTTGGCAAAGTTGGTTAGAAGCTCATGGCTGAGATAGTGCTTGATTCGTTTCGGAAATATGTCACTACGTGGCGCTAGTGTGCATGCAAAAATGTGAAATGTATCAGATCTGAGAAGTTTGAAATCGCTTGAATATGAAGTAAATCAGACCTGAAAAGCTTGCAATCACTTAAATACGCAGTGAACCAGACCAGAACAAGAAACGGTGCCGGTGGTGTAGTGGTAAGCGTGATTACCTCTCACCCCAGCAGGCCTGGGTTCAATCCCAGTCGGCGCCGCCGGGATGTTCTGAGGCATAACATCTCTGATCACGCCTTCCTTCGGATGGGAAGTAAAGCCGTTGGTCCCCGGTTCATGAGTTGATGGGTCGATTGGTAGGGTCCAGGTGTGGGAGCTGCCTTCCTGGCACGGAAAACAAGATCGACGGAAAAAACAAACCAAAGGAAAAAAAAAAAGACCAGAACAGTTTAGATCCACTTGAATCAGACGTGAAACATATGAAAACACTTTAAAATAAAGTGAACTCAAACTGAAAAGTTTGGAATCGCATGGATGTTAAGTGAATCACACCTGAAAATTTTGGAATCACTTCAATATGAAGTGAATTCGAACTTAAAAGTTTGGAATCATTTAAATATGAACTGAACCAGACTTTAAAAGTTAGGAATCACTTGAAAACACTGCCAGTCATAGGTATGGAATCGTTTAGAAAAGTATTGCAACACACTAACATGACCCAATTCAATAAAGTTCAATTTCACTTTGGAAAGTACTGAATCACTTCACGAATGTTTTGGATCACTTTGGAAAGTACTGAACCAATTCAGAAGTATTCAGGATCATTTAAAAAATACTGATTTTTTTCTTTATTAGATTGAATTTCAGCTTGTTCGTCATTTCAAAAAGTACTAACTAACTTCAGGAAAATACTGAATTACTTAAGAAACGTTCGGAATCCCGATCAGAAGGGCATAACACAATTTCATCAATGGTAGATATTTATATCAACATATGCTTTATTTTGATGTATTAGTGTAAAGTGACCTGTGTGAAGTTTTTCCTCACATCAGAATTCTAACAAATTCAGTTATAATTACTTTCAATACATAAAATATGCATTAATGATTCCAAAATATAAGTTTATCCACTTTTTTTATGTTTCTGAGTGGCGATCATTAGAGGCATCAAAAATATGATAAAGAAATGGCATACCCATTGTCAAAAATATGGCAATTACTATATATAATTTATAACAACGGTTGTTGTACATGTATATTTTTGAATGCGATAGATTATATCTAAGTTTATATTAATTTTGATATAATTATACGAATTTTCGGTATGATTTTTGATATTTTAACATCTAACCAGCCAGTAACACGTTCTGTATTCGGGATCATTTAAAAAATATTTGTTTTCTTTATTAGAGTGACTTTCAGCCTGTGTTTCGTTCGTCACTTTGAAAAGTACTAAATAACTTCAGGAAAATACTAAATAACTTATGAAACGTTCCGAATCACTTCAGATAGTACTGAATCACTTCCGGATTGTTTGGAATAACTGAATCAAATAAGGAAAGATTTCAATCATTTCGGAAAACACTGATTCACTTCAGAAGCGTTTTGAATCACTTCAGACAGTTTTGAATCGATTCAGCAAAGTTTAGAATCACTTCTGAAAGTGCTGAATCCCTTTAGAAATGTACGGAGTCACTTTGAAAAGTACTGAACCATTTCGGAAAAGATTTAAGTTATTTCAGAATTTTCTGAAGAGTTTGAAATTACTTCGAAAAGCAGTTAATCACTTTATTTTTTTTGAATCACTTCAGGAAGTTCTAAATCTCTTCAGAAAATTCAGAATTACTTCGGAAACTACTGAGTCTGTTGAGAAATTTAGGAATCATTTGGGAAAGTATTTAATAATTAAAAAAAATGTTAGCACTTCCGCAAGTACTACATCACTTTGGAAAGCACTGAATCATTTAAGAAGAGTTTGAAATCACTTCGAATAGCAATTAATCACTTTAAAAAAGTTTTGAGACACTTCAGAAAGTTCTAAATCACGTCAGATAGTTCAGAATTACTTAAAAAAGTACTGAATCTGTTTAGAAATTTAGTAATCACTTTGGAAAGTTTTGAATTATTCCAAAATCATTGTTATCACTTCCGCAAGTACTACATCACTTTGGAAAGCACTGAATCATTTAAGAAGAGTTTGGAATCACTTCAGAAACGTTCGGAATCACTTCGGAAGGTTCTGAATCTCTTCATAAAACTTCGTTATTACTCCGGAAAGTACTTAATCAATTCGCAACAGTTTTAAATCACTACTGCAAGTACTGAATCACTTCAGAAAGTACTTAGTCATTTAAGAAAAATTAAAAATCATTTCAAAAAGATCTGAATCTCTTCAGAAAAAAATCGGAAACACTTCAAACAGTACTGAATCGCTTTATACAAGATGGAATCACTTTAAAAGTACTGAATCACTTCAGAAAAGTTTGGAATCACTTATGAAAGTATTGAATCACTTCTGGATAGTTTGGAATAACTTCATAAAGTACTAAATCAAATTAGGAAAGATTCCAATCTTTTCGGAAAGCACTGATTCACTTCAGAAGAGTTTTTAATAGCTTCAGAAAGTATTGAACCGATTACGCTAAGTTTAGAATCACTTCTGAAAGTGCTGAATCCATTTAGAAATGATTGGAGTCACTTTGGAAAGTACTGAACCATTTCGGAAAAGATTTAAGTTATTTCAGAATTTTCTGAAGAGTTTGAAATTACTTCGAAAAGCAGTTAATCACTTTATTTTTTTGAATCACTTCAGGAAGTTCTAAATCTCTTCAGAAAATTCAGAATTACTTCGGAAACTACTGAGTCTGTTGAGAAATTTAGGAATCATTTAGGAAAGTATTTAATAATTAAAAAAAATGTTAGCACTTCCGCAAGTACTACATCACTTTGGAAAGCACTGAATCATTTAAGAAGAGCTTGGAATCACTTCAGAAGGTACTGAATAATTTCATACAATTTCGTAATTACTACGGAAAGTACTTACTTAATTCATAACAGTTTGAAATCACTACTGCAAGTACTGAATAACTTCAGAAAGTACTTAATCATTTATGAAAAATTAAGAATAATTTCAGAAAGATCTGAATCTCTTCAGAAAGAAATCGGAATCACTTCAAACAGTACTGCATCGCTTCATACAAGTTTAGAATCACTAAAAAAGTACTGAATCACTTCAGAAAAGTTTGGAATCACTTATGACAGTAATGAATCACTTCTGGATAGTTTGGAACAACTTCATAAAGTAATGAAATAATTTAGGAAAGATTTCAATCTTTTCGGAAAGCTCGGAAATTTTTTAATAACTTCAGAAAACCGATTAAGCTAAGTTTAGAATCACTTCTGAAAATTTTGAATCCATTTAGAAATGTTTGGAGTCACTTTGGAAAGTACTGAACCATTTCGGAAAAGATTTGAATTATTTCAGATTTTTCTGAAGAGTTTGAAATTACTTCGAAAAGCAATTAATCATTTTAATTTTTTTTTAATCACTTCAGAAAGTTTTAAATCACGTCAGAAAGTTCAGAATTACTTCGGAAACTACTGAGTCTGTTGAGAAATTTAGGAATAACTTTGAAAAGTATTGAATTATTTAAAAAAAAAAATGTTAGTACTTCCGCAAGTACTACATTACTTTGAAAAGTACTGAATCATTTAAGAAGAGCTTGGAATCACTTCAGGAACGTTCGGAATCACTTTGGAAGGTACTGAATAATTTCATACAATTTCGTAATTACTACGGAAAGTACTTAATCAATTCATAACAGTTTGAAATCACTACTGCAAGTACTGAATCACTTCAGAAAGTACTTAGGGGAATTTACGTATTCTCGTCAATCTAACCTGCGTACGCACTTCTATTAGCATTTTTTCAGCGTCCCGCACATATATGACATGTCTGTTTGTTTACATTCATCTGCTGCTTGCTTGTCTATCCATTCCAATCGACAGAATTCTTCAAAACTGTTTGAAGGCGTTTTTACAACGCTCCAAACTTCTCCGGTGAGTGTGACTATTGTCGGCAGCATCTTTTTCTTCGGCAACCTTCCCATTAGAACTGCGTGTTAACCAGCTGTTCTATTATCGGCAACTCGAAATCAGCCCCATTTTGTAGTGCGTATGCTTCATTTGAAGAAAAATCTGGCATAACAGGATTGCTCGGTCGTACAAATATAATCAGATTGAAGATGAAAGACTAAAGAATCGTTTGGATACATTCAGGGAAGTGTGTTGATGGGAAAACATAGTGAAATTAATGTTTAAATTTTGGATGCCAAAAAGAGTCAATGAGTGCTGAAGCCAACATTTACCCTAGTCATTTATGAAAAATTAAGAATAATTTCAGAAAGTTCGGAATCTCTTCAGAAAGAAATCGGAAACACTTCAAACAGTACTGCATCGCTTCATACAAGTTTGAAATCACTTAAAAAGTACTGAATCACTTCAGAAAAGTTTGGAATCACTTATGAAAGTAATGAATCACTTCTGGATAGTTTGGAACAGCTTCATAAAGTACTGAATCAATTTAGGAACGATTCCAATCTTTTCAGAAAGCACTGATTCACTTCAGAAGAGTTTTTAATAACTTCAGAAAGTGTTGAAACGATTAAACAAATTTTTATTTATTTTTCCTTGATTTGTTTTCCGTCGATCTTGTTTTCCGTGCTGAGTTCCCACACCTGGACCCTACCTATCGGCCCATCAATTCATGAACCAAAGACCAACGGCTTTACTTCCCTTAGGCCTGATCAGAAATGTTATGCTTCAGAACATCCCGGCGGCTCCGACTGGGATTGAACCCAGGCCTACTGGGGTGACAGGTAATCACGATTACCACTACACCACCGGCGCCGCTAAACGATTCAGCAAAGTTTAAAATCACTTCTGAAAGTGCTGAATCTCTTCAGAAATGTTTGGAGTCACTTCGGAAAAGATTGGAATTATTTCAGAATTTTCTGAAGAGTTTGAAATTACTTCCGCAAGTACTGATTCACTTCTAATGGAAATGAATTACTTTAGAAAATTTTGGAATCAGTTCAGAAAGTTCTGAATCACTTCAGAAAAGTTCAGAATCACTTCAGAAAAGTTCAGAAGCACTCCGGTAGTACTGAATTAGTTTAGAAATTTTGGAATCACTTTGGAAAGTATTGAATTATTCCAAAAAAGTTTGTTATCACTTCCACAAGTACTGCATCACTTTGGCATGCACTGAATCATTTAAAAAGAGTTTGGAATCATTGTGTACCTTCAAAAAAGATTGGATTCACTTCGGAAGGTACTGAATCACTTCATACAATTTTGTAATTACTCCGAAAAGTACATACTCAATTCAAAATAGTTTTAAATTACTACTGCAAGTTCTGAATCACTTCAGAAATTACTGAATCACTTCAAAAAGTACTGAATCATCTCAGAAAAACTTGAAATCAATTAAGAAACTTATTCAGAAAAATCGGTAACACTTCAAACAGTGCTGAATCGCTTCATACAAGTTTGGAATCACTGAAAAAAATTACTGAATCGCTACAAAAAATGTTCGGAATCACTTCGGAAAGCACTGAATTGTTTTAGAAATTTGAAAATCATTTGGGAAAGTATTGAAACAGTCCAAAAAAATGAGTTATCACTTCCGCGAGTGCTGAATAATTTCGAAAAGAACGGAATCATTTATGAAAAGTTTGGAATCACTTCAGCTAGTACTGAATACTTTCAGTAAAGTTCGGTATCACTTCGGAAAGTACTAAATCACATCAGTAAAGCTGGAACTGCTCCGGAAAGTACTGATTCAATTAATAAAAGATTTAAATCACTTCCGTAAGCACTGAACCACTTCAGAAAAGTTTCAATCATTTCAGAAAGTTCGGAATCAATTATTCATGCACACTAGCACCACGTAGTGATAGAAATCCGAACCAATGTCAACATTTTGAACGCCTTTGGTTTTCTGAACTACTTATGAAGACTCAAACTTCCTAGGTTGTCGCGATCACGAGATAAAATAAATCTAAAAATTCTTTATTGTAATGCATAATAGCGCTACGCAGCGACTGAATTCCTAACCAAACTGTCTCCCTTTCAGATGCCCTTGGCCTTCGGAACAACTTAGCAACTTCACTCATTTTAATCTTGGGAAACATTTGGGAAAACCAATTTTCCAAATATCAAACTTGCAATACTACTTGGGTTCATTCCATATGCCAATAATTAGTTTGTAGAACTCATCATATTCTAGCTCCCAGTTTTGGCTTATTGAAATCAAATGAGATGACTTTCTAGTCATGTACAGTGGAAAAAAACACACCCTTAGTTAAAAAATTATCCGAATGTAAACATTACAGAAAACAGTTCAATGCAGATCACAATCTTCACCAACGTGAGTGGTTCGTGTTTCAAGATCTGCATGCAAGAAACGGATTGCTCTATCTTATTCCAACAACAAAATATAGTAATCCTAGACTCTCACCTATCTACGTAATATACAGGGTGACTGGTAATCGGTGTTACACCCGAATGGCGGAGAGCCTATCCCAGGCATGGCCATAGACCGGTGTACTGGTGGAGCGAGTCGCTTGCTATCCTCAGGGCGTCTTGCCTCCAGGCGAGATGCAACGAGCTCGTACGACTGAATCTCGGGAGGAACGCCGTGTCGCTCTTCGAGCGGCTAAGGCGGCCCTCAATAAACAGATCGCCAGACGCAAGCGCGCGTGCTTTGACAGCTTATGCCAAAGCGCCAAAACGAATCCATGGGGGGATGCCGCGGCGTGGCGGCACCCCCGGAGAGATCGCCGGCGATGCTGGCGTCTATCGTTGGGTTCTTGTTTCCACTTAGGGACGTAGACTCCTGGCCACGGATCCCAGTCGTGGATCAGGGAGAAGTGTCTAGAGTGACGAACAGAGAACTTAGCGATATTGCCAAGTCGCTGGTGGCCCAGATGGGATCCCGGTTGTGGCATGTTCCGTTCTGCTTTTCAGACCTGTCTGGACGTAGGCATCTTCCCAGATGCGTGGAAGCGGCAGAGGCTGGTGCTGCTCCCGAAGCCAGGAAAACCCCCTGGGGACCCCTTCAGCATACAGGCCCATTTGTTTGCTGGACACCACTGGTAAACTGCTTGAGAGGGTCATCCTCAACATGTTGTCGGCTTACACTGAAGGTGTAGACGGTCAAGCAGCCAGTACGGGTTCCGTAAGGGCAGATCCACGGTGGACGCCATCCGCGACGTCATCCAGACGGCAGAGATGGTCCACCGGAAACGAAGGGGCATTCGTTACTGTGCGGTGGTAACCTTAGATGTGAAGAACGCGTTCAACAGCGCGTGCTGGGGGCGATAGCCTGCTCGCTACACCAGCTCCAAAATCCCGGAGGGCTGTACAAGATTCCGGAAAGCTACTTCCAGAATCGTGTGTTGACGTACGACACAGAAGATGGCGAAAAATGCGTAAGAGTCACCGCAGGAGTCATGTACGATGGATTGTTGAGGATAAGATTCCCGGTAGGCGTGAAAATTGTAGGTTTTGCCGACGATGTCACGCTGGTAGTCTACAGGGAATCCCTCGAGAAGGTAGAGCTGACAGCGACTCACTGCGTCAAGCTTGTGCAGGAATGGATGAGATCCAGGAAACTGGAGTTTGCACATCACAAGACGGAAGTGGTCGTAGTCAACAATCGCATGTCGGTACAGCATGCGACGTTGACAGTCGGCGGAAGCACAATTAGGTATGTGCGCTCTCTGAAACTCTTGGGGGTTATGCTCGATGATAAGCTCAGCTTCGGCTGCCACGTCGAGTACGCCTGCAAGATAGCGTCTACGGCTGTGGGGGCATTATCCCGCATGATGTCAAACAGCTCGGCAGTGAATGCCAGTAAGCGTAGGCTCCTCGCTGGGGTCGTAGTATCTATCCTCAGATACGGCGGCCCTACGTGGGCTGCGGTACTAGATATTGACTGTCACAGGCGGAAATTAGAGAGTACACACAGGCTAATGTGCTTGAGGGTGGCCAGTGCATACCGCACTATCTCGAGGGGGGCCGTCTGCGTTATAGCAGGGATGATGCCAATCAGCCTCATCATTAAGGAGGACGTGGTGTGCTATGACGCGAGGACCGTTCGAGGGGTGCGCAACAACGCGCGAGCGGTGTCGACTGCGAGATGGCAGTCGGAGTGGGAAAACTCCACAAAGGGGAGGTGGACTTACCGCTTGATACCTTCCGTATCAAGCTGGGTCAACAGGCGCCACGGGGAAGGAAACTTCCACCTGACACAGTTCCTGTCAGGCCATGGCTGCTTTAGGAGCTACTTGCATAGGTTCGGACATGCAAGTACTCCCATCTGCCCCACGTGTGCTGGCGTCGAAAAGACCGCCGAACACGTTGTGTTCGCCTGTCCACGCTTCGAGCCAGTATCGAGCGCTATGCTAGCGATATGTGGAGCAGATACCAGTCCCTAGGATGTGTGGTACCACCGAGAACTGGAGCGCGGTGGTGACTGCGGTCACCCACATAGTTTCGGAACTACAACAACAGTGGCGTGCCGAGCAGCAGTTGCCTACTGCCCGACTAGATCGATAGAGTATTGCTAGAGAAGCGCCATAGCGCTATAGCGGCCCCTCCTACGAAGTAATGCCTTCGGGCAGTTCCGGGGAGGTCAAGGGCCAAGTGCACAGGGTAAGGTTTAATGGGTCGGGAGTGAAATTCTCTTATCCCCACACCCTGAGTTCCTTCTCAGGTGTCTGTGAGCAGATTCCCCCTGTATAAAAAAAAAGAAAAAAAAACACCCGGAAGGAAGTGAAAGTAGACCAAATTTGCAAAACATTGTACGGCAAGGTAGGTCGAAAAATCATTCCTTACCGAGTTATGGAGCAATTCATTTTCTATTGATTCAATGTGCCTCATTTTGACGTTTTTATTTTTCTTTTCATGTTATCACCAGGTATGGTTATTTTTTTCAAGTTTCAAAGCAATCACCAAACACTAAACAAATGCGAAACTAAGCAATGAGTAATTTCATATGATTCATATGATGTCTCTGAGCCGGAGGCTCCCTCCAAAATGGGGGCTCTGGTTTTAGCCCACCATCACCCTATCGTTAATACGGCACTGGTACACGTTCTTAATGCAATGCAATGCAATTTAAATAGCTGATAATAATAATTCAACATAAATTTATAGGAACTGTTTCGCTTCTGCTGCAGATCCAGAGAAATCAAATCGTTAGGCGGGCGTTGTTTTGCGTAGCCTAATCAGTCTTCTTACCGACTCATTGATAGCGTCAATTCTCTACTTTGCCTTGTTTGAGTTTGTTTTGAAGTTGAACTGGAACTATGAAATGCTGCGGATGTATGTTGTAAGTATTCAAATTTCAAGCCTAATTTTTATTAACATTGACCTACTTTAGAATTCCTTCTTCAGATTTTCCTTGCTCACGATTCCTCTGCTTTGCCTAGCGAGAAGATCGGTCATTCTCTACAGTGTTTATACGTGGCCCGAGAACTCTAGTGACTTCTCCCGGTTCACAACCGATCATTGGCTGGAATTTTATAGAATCCGAACAAAGCATCTCTCAGCGGAGGACTTGAACCACTTCACCAAGTTGGAAGGATTGGCCTTTCTTTCCGGCCGTATCGACAAAGCCTACGTGAAACCAAGCCTGAAAGAATTTGCCTTAACTGCTACTGGGACAAGTGAGATTCTTATCAACGTAGCTGATGACTATCAATTGGTTGACCTGGAAGTATCCGGTTGCAAGCTGAAAGCTCTTCCTCGAAATGTCGGGCGGCTGAGTAGATTGCAATCACTTGATTTGTCGAGAAATCAAATTGAATTCGTTGAAATGGATATTCTGAACAGTCTAAATATGCTCCAGGTGCTCGTTATCAGTTCGAACCAGATTCGAACCGTTTCTACGAACTATGAAATAAGCTTACCCAAACTTACCGGTCTTGACTTCAGTTACAACGATCTTTCAGATCTAAACATTTGCTCTTGGAACCTGCCGCATCTAAGGAAGATTTCTCTAGCTGGAAACAATCTCTCGTACGTAGTGGACATTCTTCAAAAGCTTCCAATCGTAGATTATATACTGCTCGTGAAAAACCCTCTGCATTGCGGTTGGCTTAAAATGATAACTGAAGAAATCGATAATGCCGATAGGGATATAAACTTCATTGGCGCATGTAGTAAATCGAAGACAAATCTAACTTTTATTGAAGGATGTTCGGCGAAGCAGGTTAGAGTTTGAAGTACGATCATTCCAATGTTTGAATGCTAATTCGATCAATCTTTTCAGCTTCCCTTTCAGTGTGGCCTACGACAGAGGAGAAACGTTGAGTTGATTGTCCATGGCCACGATGCTACCCGAGGGGATTGGCCTTGGCATGTGGCCGTCTATCACAAGCTTGCCGAAGAATCACTGTATGCATGCGGAGGGACGCTGATTAGTAGTACCTTTATCCTGACGGCATCTCACTGCGTGATAGACTCGAGCACAAGAAACAAGCTTCTAACGGAACAGATACTTGTCAAACTGGGTGTGTTCGATTTGAACAATGTGGATCCGGAATCGCAAGAGCGGTCGGTGCAGGAAATCTTCAAGTTCGAAAATTTCTCACGGCTGGTGGATGATATTGCTTTGCTCCGGTTAACTGAGCCAGCCGAGCTGAACTCCTGCGTGCATCCGGTGTGCGTTGATCGGCAAGGGGACTTCGTGGGAGAATACGGCACTGCTGTTGGTTGGGGCTTGAGAAGCGATGACAGTGTTTCCAGCATTCTTCAAAGTGCCCCAATGCCAGTTATTTCAACGCTACCCTGTTTGATGAGTAGTCGCAGTTTTTTTGCGAATACATTGAATTATGGTGTCTTCTGCGCCGGTTACAGCAACGGAACGAGTGTCTGTAACGGTGACAGCGGGGGTGGGTTGTTTTTCCAGCGCAACAATATCTGGTTTGTTGGTGGAATTATTTCGTTCAGCGAATCCCGGCCGGGAAGTGACGGGTTGTGCAGAACGGATGGGTATGGTGGATTTGTGAATGTTTCGTACTACGGATCGTGGATTCAAAGGATTACTGATCTGTAGATGCTTTATTTGTTTGGAATAAAAAAAAATTTAATAAATGAAACAGTTTAAAGAAATTGAATGGGAGTAATGATACTTTATTTAACTTTTTCACCCAAACAAAAAACTGTAAACGAAACGATTCAAATCTGTTGCTTCTCAGTCAAACAATTTATGTGCTGCGGTCGTAAGTGGGACCATCTTTTGACGGACCAAGCTTGCAGAAAGTAACCAAAGATGGAAGGGACGCGTTAGAGAAGCCCAGTGATCTATTTGGTAAGACCAAATGGCGCAAGATCCTGGAAAAGTGGAACAAGCAGTCGCGAATGGAATAAGTTGACGTAATATTTTACATCGGGTTAAGTCTAGGATCAGCAAAGCAAATGTGAAGAGCGGAGCGACTTTAGCTAGGAGTAAAAATAGCCATTAAAAGTTCCTGGAATTATTGTATATCTACCACAAGAAGAGTTAATTTGAACTCGCTAATTTTCCTTTAATCTAGAGTTTAAAGAAGATATTGTTAATCGCCACAGTATGTAACATATATAGGAACAAGTTACTTTTAACGATGGTATCAATCACTTGTATCTACAGCGTTGCCTTCTCCGAGTTGTTTATGACTTTTCCCCCGGTGTACTTGCACTGAAGAACCTCACAGCTACCCTCCTAGGGGTTGCAACCGTTCATCCGTCCAATCCATTTCCATAAATCAATGAGTCGGATGCGATCCACAGAGGATACATTTTTTAAACATAAAAATTGTCACAGTAATCGCCCGTGCTACGCTCTAGTCCCATCCCGAACTGCGCATTTCCTGTGTAGTTATAATATACTTGTGTCTCAATGGGGAGAGTCGTTCTACGACCTCTTCCATGTGCCACACAGTGCCATGATTAGCCCGATAACATGCAACAAACACACAATGCAGCGGTAATTGAACATGAGGGTCGCACGCGCTCAAAGCAAAACTTCCCCCTCCGGATTCAAACGCTGCACTGCGCTGCGCTGCTTGACAACCCTCTTCTCCGGACCGGCTCCGGTTTATGTTGATCCTGGCACGCATGCTGCGAAGATCTGCGCCCCGCTCTCTCCGGAGCCATTTTCGTCATCTGCTAGCACCCGTCCGTAATGATTCGTTCCTGCTGACTGCATTCGCGCGCTGTTTGTACAAGGGGATTTGGTAGGCTTACGCGCTTTCTCCTACAAAGGAACAGATCGATTCAGTTTGCGCAAACATTTGAGGGATTCCTTCGGTTGCGCTGCGTCATTGATTCAGATCTCGGTTTCGGAGGAGGTAAATTCCCAGAACTGGCAGCGACCAACAATGCATTCTCATCACGATGAGTGCGGCCATTAGGTCGAACAATGAAGAGAAGCGACACGCACGAAAATCGATATCGATTATCGATTTCACCCACTCCGCAGTCCCGGAAGCTTCTCACCCGGAGGAACGCAATTCAATAGCCAACGGTTGTAATTCGAGTGCGATCAGAATTGCATTAATGCAGAGTGCTCACCGTGTGACGACCTTGTAATTATGTTTATTTCTCGCCACACACCGATCGGATGACCACCCCCTCGGAAATCAGCGTTTGTGCAGCACATAAAGGATGTGACCCAATCGAAGGGAGCTTGAGGGTGCCAATTTATTCGGCATTTGGTTGTCGTTCTACCACCCGTCGTCGAGGGTCCTTCTTTTATGAAGAGATTTCATCGTCATCATCAGCATCACCGGCACAGCACCACCGAGCGATGGGAATCGAAATGGATTTCAAAAACAAACTTGTAAGGCCATTGTTGGCGAGCATTTTGAATCGAACTTTGAACAAGCCACTTGAAACTGTTGTGATAATGTGAACAATTAAATCCCTGCAAGTAAATGTTCGTTTTGCTTGTTGGTTTGGCGCAAATGACGTCGTTTGATGCGTTGGAAATCTGGACCATTTTGGATGAGTACACAGGAAACTGTCGTAACTTGATGCTGCACTTGAGGTAATCCGGATAGCGACCGCTGTGCTTTGTTATATTGTATGTTTGTAAACATGCTATTAAATCTTCTAATGGATGTCACAAACCTTAGTTTCAAGGAAGTTGTATTCCTTCACAAATAGTAGAACAGAGTTTTTGTTGTTGTAGGTGTACGAGGATTATAACCTGAAATCCAAAAGAGTGGAGCTACCAATAAAATTGTTAATTTCTACTCACATTCTGAGTACAAGCTAGTGAAATCGTCAATCGATCTAACATCGAAAATGGTAAATAAACTGGGTTGATAGGGGAAAAAGGATGTAATGTCGGCCTAAATGCCCCTAATTTGGGCCCATACATAAATTTAGTAATTGACTAAATTTTCAATAGCTTCTGAAAATATCTATTAATCCGTCTCAATGACGCGTTCATCTAGATAAAATTGATAAACAGCGGATTCTTAGCGTTGGGCCCAATCTTAGATCCATAGGCCAACATTAGAGCCATTTTCCCTACATCATCAATGTTTGAAAGATGTTTTATTTTATCTCTCTATACAGGCAAGATATTACTGCTTATTCTAAAATGATGTTTAGTTTGAATCCAGATGTTACAAATCAGGGATGCAAAAAGATAACTAGTCATGCTGTTTCAAAAAACGTCCATAAAAAATATCACAAATATATTGCGATGGATTTCATACCATCGCGAACTTTCTTTGTCTGCCATCATCAGTTGCACACACTGCTGATGAACCTCAGGAACCAGTTTTTTTTTTCGTCATCTAGCCATCTCTGCAGTATTGCGAGTCACCTTGACAGTTTTCTTCAACTTTCGTATGACAAATTGCCCAATATTTCTCGATTGGGTGAAATTTTTTTTAACACTTTATGTGTTCCAAATTCAAAATAAATTACATTTCATTTTAGCCTAGGTGCTCCAGTTACTACAGTAACTTAATTGTTATGATATATATCTAAGTGTTTTTACATTGTTCCTGCCTTGGTAATTCAGTATTTTGAACAGGTTTTTTGAAACTGCATATCAGTTTAACAATTGAAATCTTAAAACTAAAAATTGAAATTAACTCTTATCTTAGTATAAAGGGAATTAATCGTTGCAATTGAGGATTGTAACGATTTTTGCCGGAAATTATTAATTATTTTGTTGGACATTTGTGCTAAAGTCTCAACATTCGAAATTCTATGTACTTCGGTAGTACTGTACCAGGGAGGCAACTTTAAAATCATTTTCAGAACTTTGTTCTGAATCCTTTGAAGTGCTATTTTCCTGGTAGTGCAACAACTAGACCATATTGGCACAGCGTAAAGCATGGCCGGTCTAAAAACTTGTTTAAATATTAGAAGTTTATTCGTCAGGAAAGTTTGGATTTCCTGTTTATAAGAGGATACAAACATTTTATATATTTGTTACATTTGGCATGTGATCTTTTTAATTTTTGGTCAAGTACTAATCCAAGATTGGACTTAACCAAGAAATTGGAACTCCGTTCATAATGACTGTATGACTACTACTAGGTTTCAAAAAGGATTTTTTGTTTGTTTCTTTATTTAAGAGGTTTTCAAACTAAAGGCTAGTTCGCCTCTGAAACTCTAGTCTTATGTGGGCATATTACAAGCTGAGTTTTTTAGGCATTGGAAGATATCTTCCATTTTTGTAAATAAGAAGATTAAATATCTAAACCTTTTTGCAGTCTGCTGCAAATAGCACGAGGACTTCTTCTTTTAGCGGAAATACCTGTTTCATCGGCGAACAAAGATTTGTGGCAACCCTGAGGCAAATCAGGGAGGTCCGGAATGAAAATGTTATACAATATAGGCCCATGAATGCTATCCTGAGGAACTCCTGCTTTAACAGGTATGGACAGATTTGGAATTTTGTTAATTTACCTACAAAGCTCTAGCAGATGTGTAATTATGGACTAATTTCATAATATAGAGTGGAAAATTAAACCTTTTTTATTTAGCAATCAAAGCTTCATGCCATACACTGTTGAATGCTTTTTATATGTCTAGAAGAGCAACTCCAGTTGAACAGCCTTCAGATTTGTTTGAACGAATTAAATTTGTAACTCTTAAGATTTGATGAGTAGGTGAATGCCCACGGCAAAATCCAAATTGCTCATCTGCAATAATTGTGTTCGTTTTGATATGAAGCATCATTCTACTTAAAATTATCTTTTCAAAAAGTTTACTTATTGCAGAAAGCCAATTTATTGGTCGGTAGCTAGAAGCTTCAGCTGGACTTTTATCCGGCTTCAAAATTGGAAAAACTTTTGTATTTTTCCATTCATCAGGAAAGTATGCCAAATGGAAACATCTGTAAAATAGATTTATGAAACTTATTAGTTATAGATCTTACTTCGTACAAATCTTTCCCCGAATAGCTTAGCAAGTTTTTGAGCTTTTTCTGAATGTGTGATCAAAATTTTAGCACTGGAATAGGTTTTTTGAGAGCTTCCAAAGAGGTTTGGAACTCGGGTATAATTTCGAAACATTATTTTCAAAAGTTTTGTTCCTCACGGCAGAGAATCGCTTTTTAATTTGTTATTGTAAATCCTTCCAGATAACATTCATGGCTGGATCAAGTATTCTTTGATATTGTCTCCTACGGACATTTTTCAGACGGATCAAGAGCTGAAAATCCTCGTCTATTATGATTGAATAGAATTTTACCACGCATGTTGGTACTGAGGCAGCTCTTGCTTCAACTATAGAAGTAGTCAGAGATTCATGAGCATAATTAACTTCCCCTTGGTTTGCAAAGGAATATTTTGTTTGAAGTTATAGTCCATAAATGTCCGATATCGCTCCCAATTATCTCTATGGTAATTGAAAGTGGAGCAGCTGTTAGGAGAAAAAAATGTTTCTTGGATATTTAAAAAGCTACTAAAAGATGATCAGATCCAACGTCAGAATGGGTAAAAATTGACTACAAAGTTGACATGAAATAGTAAAGATCAAATCAATAGTTAAGGGATTTATTGCTGAAGAAAAGCATGTTGGGCTGTTTGGATATTGAATAGTGTACTAACGTGTAAAATAACCTTCAAAAATAATATTATCATTGGAATTGCTGATTCCATGAGCGGTGTTTTGCTTTAAAATAACCAATAATGAAGAATTTAGATCTGATTAACTGATTCCTTTCAGCGTCCAGTAAAACTCGAAGTTTGTTGAGAATAGCTTTAGCAGCAAAAAGTTTATTTATGATAAGTATTTTCATCAATAGGAATATAGTTATAAACTTACAATTCTACAGTTTTCTTCGTAAATACTAACTCCTTTAGGTGTATATTCTTTCTTATTCTAGGTTTCTGTTAAGTAATTTAAGTTAGATTAGGACTAAATATCGGTATAGTGTTAGTGTTTACTCACAGGAGAATAAACACTTAGTTATTATAATTATTCACTGGCTGATTGCAATTAGTTTCACCAATTAGTCAATTATTTCAACAAACTATTTTATGCAACTAAACTCACGAGCTAAGCTCCAACTAGTATCGATGTTAACACTTTTCGTCTTCCCTTGTACATCTGTTTTTCTATCGCGATGAAGTTTCTTCATGCCGGGGGGATTCAGTGTTGTTGGTCGACACGTGTAGCTACCTTGTGGGAACTAGCCATCGTAACGCGCCGAGGGGTACTCGTCGTCACAAGACCTATGACGGCTAAGTTTGAGAAAAGTCTTTTAATGGGATACGCATTGGAATGGCAAATATATAGCTATAAACGTAGGGGCCTCCCTTAGCTTAGTCGGTAAAGGCGCAGCTACAAAGCAAGTCCATTCTGGAGGTGTCCGGATTCGATTCCCGGCCCGGTCTAGGAATTTTTCAGGCTGGGAAATTTCTCGGCTTCCCTAGGCATAGAGTATGATTGTACTTGCCACACAATTATACTAATGCAAAAATGGTAGCAGGCATCGAAAGCTTTCAATTAATAACTGTGGAAGTTGAGAGCACGCAATAAGTTAATATGCGATAAGCAATAAGCTTGAAAAGCGAAAAGAAGAAGAAGAAGAAGAAACGTAAGTTGTCCAAATTTTGTTTCGATAGAAACTCCCAAAGTTTCAAAATTTGGTTTCAAATGAAGAAAGAATTTGATGTTTGATTCGTCTATGAACAATGATGGCAACCCCACCAGTGGCTCCATCAAGACGATCATTTCGATAAATTTAATAATTTACGTCGTTAACCTTATGATCAGGTTTAACGAATTTTTCCTGGATAATGGATCATACTCATCATCCGTGAGCATATCAAATCGATTGCTCAAAAAAAAAAATTCATCAGAAGGGGGATCAAGAGTTTGCTCTTTTCTTTTGCGCTTAGGTGTCATGGTGACAGTTAATGTTTTATCCAAATCGACTTCCAAGCATATTACTATAAGAATCTTAATAATCGAAGAGGAATTTTACAAATCGATATCCAAGCAGGATTACCTCGGGTAGACCAGGATCGAAGAGGAATACGAATCGAACAAGAAAGAAAATTTGCAGGTAATTTTCAGCACTGAAAAAAGCTGATTTAATTTGTTATAGCTTTAGGTAGCAGTAACGCTTCCATCTGCAAAAAGCAAATAGATCTCCAAGGCAAGAGAGTACGAGGCAAACTGGATGGGTCCTTGCTTTATACCCAGATCTTCAAGGGTTCGCCTCACTTCATCTACCGAAAATTTAATTAGTGGAATAACAAACGACGCTATATCCTGGAATCCATTGGAACGCGGCACAAGGGACACTCGAGTGAACACGCTATAGAAAAATGCCACTAACAATACAGCTGCTTCAGCACTTGTACTAGTTGTATAGAAGAGTATGATTCTGATTCTGAATTATTAAATCATGCTTTTTCCTTCGTCCGTTCCTGGGAGCTCGGTGGTATGGAGGATGAATCGTTATCGTCTTCCAAATCATGCAAAATTCTGCGATATATAGCGCGCACGTTATTAACACTAGATTTGGCGGAAATTTACACGATGTTTAATGTTAACTTAAGCGCAATATCGCATAAATAAGCCATACTGGAATTTCGTTGTGTTAGCTAAAAATTAAACGAGAGAAGGTTTTACGCGACAGTTAAAGTTCCGATTTTTTCTGTGTACTTAAATGCACGTACGAGAATTATTTATCCTCGTTTCAGTCAGGTGTAAAGCAGAATCCATCTCTTTTCTGGGACTTTGCAAAACGTCAGAAATCTAACAACCGAATTTCATATAACGTAGAATATGCTAACAGTATTTACAGTCCCTTTGCCGCGGATGCACTTGTGAGACCTACTATGAGCATGTACAATAATTATGAGCACTATACAACAACTTTACACAAACTATACAAGTGTGACTATGAAACAAATAATGCTTATGCTCATAATTTGTCATCCAAGTGTATCCGTGGTACTGTTACCATATGCCAAGGTTTTGATTTTTTTAATTTTTTTTATTAATATCTTAATTATTGAGCTTTTAGCACTTGGCTAGTTCATCTCATGAGGTTTTTGAAGGATATTGTTCCTGTATTCTATGGAAAATGATAATGATTCATCCGTTTGGCTGCCGTCCAGTGGGCTGCTCCAGGTTCATGGCTGAAGCAGCTGACGAAACTCACCGCGTGGCTGTTATCTGGCCGAGTGCACTGCGCCACAAACTGCAAACCACCGACGAGTTCCTTGAACGGAGTGCTTCTCATCTTCTCTTTCTATTCCACAGATTCGGGTTGCTTCACTTTCATCAACTTTTGGTTCACGTCCAGGTGTGTCGATACGGAGTTGGATCCCTCCATCCGGCATCACTGCAGAAGTTTGTCAATGTAATGCTCTTGGTCTATGGCTACCATGCCATCGGATCGGTTGACCCGCAGTCCAAGATGTGCTTGACGTTCCCCAGGTTCTTCATTTGGAACTCTGAACAAAGGTGTTGCTTGACTTCGTTCACCGGGGCTTGATCGTTGGAAAACAGTAGAAAGTCGTCCACATAGACAGAAATAATGATCATATTTCCATCGCCGAACTGTAAGTACACGCAGGAGTCATAGTTAGATCGCTGGAAACCAATAGCCTTGAGTTTCCGATTAACCTTCGTCGGTGCCCGCGCGTCCCAGAACCCTTCCGGTTGTTCCATGTAGATATCCTCTCCATGAAGTTCACACTGCAATAATGCAGTCACCGCATCCATTTGGCCCACCAGTAGATTGTATTTAGCCGTCATTGCCAAGAGGTACCGCATGGTTGCGTACCGTAACACCGGAGAATATGTTACGTCGTAATCCTCGCCTTTGACTTGGAAATACCCTTTAATCACCAGTCGGACCGTATGTCGTTCGATGGAGCCATGCAGACCCGTCTTCAGCGTATATACCCACTTATTTTTTAGAGCTCTCCGTCCAGCCGGTAGATCGACAAGGTCCCATGTGTCGTTATTGCACAACGACCGATGCTCGGCCTCCATTGCGCAGATCCAGTCATCGCGGGCCGGTCGTTCCAATGCCTGCTGAAGCGTCTCGGGTTCGCTAGCAATTTGTGGAGTAGAGGATGACGGGAACATACCATTACTAATTAAATTATTGCTCCACATGCCTCTGACTGGACGCTCCCAGTCACTATGTCCAGAATCGTGTTGCGGTCCACCATCTTCTTCCTTTTCGTGTAACGGGAGCGCAGTGATAAACGTCGCTGGCCTCACTTGGCCATGATGGTCCTATGGAAGGGCAAGATTCCGAGCAACTGTACTGTACTGTACTGATACTGTACGTCACCTTAAAGTCAGAATACTAGCCTGGTACTCTGCGCTCCCTCGCGCTGCGCCTCGTGGTAGGTTGAGAAACGTTCCGAGTTGATTGCGGAGGGAGCGCACTGAATTGCTGCAATGCACTTGCATCGAAATCGTCTTCTTCATCATTGTCGGAGGGCAAAACTCGAGATGGCGTCCTTTCAGCGTCTTTCTCTTCATCGGCTTGCTCTGGTTCCCCGGTTCGCTCCGGGTGCTCCCACTCTTCGCTCAGGATGATCACATCACGATTCACGAATACTTGCCTCGTTGTTGGGTCGTACACTCGGTATCCTTTGGAACAGTCAGCATACCCAACCAGGATACACGGCCTCGACTTCGGATCCCATTTCTTCCGATTACATCATTTTCCAGGGTAAGAAGTCAGCAAAAAAAAATTCCGAAGAGATGTTTCCAGGGAAACCAGAAGTGCTTCAACTTGGAATTGGGAAAAATATGAGAAACTTTCGGAAGAGATAAAAAATAGCTTTTTTGGGAAGTCGGAAGACAATTTTAGGAGCAGCCAGAATTCTCAGTGGATCGTTCAACAGGAGGTAAAAAAATTACCATTAGGGTGGGTCAGGTTTGTAAAGTGGATCAGAACTCCCTGCTCTCCACTGATTTTTCGATCTGTATTGAAGTCCAACTGTGCCAAATTTGAACGAATTTGGATAGGATCTGGATTTGCGGGGGAGTTCTAACAATTTTATGTGGAAAAGATTGGGAAATGGATTGTAAAAATTTAAAAAAATTATCAATTTTCACCAAACCTAGAACATAGATTGGGAAAACTATGTGGATCAACTTTGTCGAATATCTCAAATGGATTCGACTTACTATGCGCAAAAAAATATTATTTTTTTACTTTTGGCCTAATGTTCAACAGGATTCTCAAAATACCTAGTACTGGTGGGGTGAAAGGTAACCTCCTTGACCTCCCTACTACAAAAAAGATTATGGTGCCTTGTAGTTCGTTCATATTTATGCAGATATGCCAAATTTCAGTGCGATACTGTCTTTAGTTTTGTTTTGACAGCTGATTGTTGTTGACGTGTTTGGCATCATGTTGAATATGGATTAAAAACGATTTTTGTTCTCTTATAAAACATTATTTCTTGAGAGGCAAAACGGCGAAGGAAACAATAGAAAAGTTGGATAAATATTATGGGGCTAATGCTCCGTCAGATTACACCGTCAAATATTGGTTTCGAGAGTCTCGTGGTGGCCGCAACTCCACTAACGATCAAGTCTGCAGTGGCAGGCTCTCCGATGCGGTTACAGAGGACAATGTCAAAAAATACATGAAATGGTGTTGGCTGACCGGAAAGTGAAGATTCGCGAGTTAACAGATATCGCAAAGATTAGTACTGAGCGCACACGTCATATTTTGGGCTTGATTCTGCATATGAAAAAGATATCCTGTCGCTGGGTGCCGCGCAAGTTCACTCCTGACCAATAACACAAACGCGAGAGCACTTCGAAAGAGTGTTTAGACTTGCTGATGCGGAATTGAGCGGACTTTTGGCGTCGATTGGTAACTGTTGATGAAACCTGGATCCACTATTACACCCTAGAGAACAGAATGAGTGCCCGGCAATGGACTGAAGCCAGCATGAGTGCTCCGAAGCGGCCGAGGGAGGCTCGATGGGTCGGAAAGGTTATGGCGTCGGTTTTCTGGGATTGTCATGGCATACCTTTCGTGGACTACCTCGAAAAAGGAAAAACCATCAACAGCGAGTATTACTGTGCATTATTGAAGCGATTGAAGGCCGAAATTACTGGAAAACGGCCTCACATGAAGCGATTTTTTTTGTTTTTGCAAGACAATACGCCGGCGCACAAGAGCATCGCAACCACGGCTAAAATCAATGACTTACGGCTCCAATTGCTTCCGCATCCACCGTATTCGCCCGATTTGACTCCCTCAGACTATTATCTCTTCCCAAACCTCAAAAGATGGCTCATCAATAAAAAAATCAAATCACGTGAGGAAATCATCGACGCCGCGGAGGAGTATTTTGCAGACCTTCTGGAAAATTACTTTTCGGACGGAATCATGAAGTTGGAAAAAAAAACATTGAAAAAAAAAAATCATTCCCAAAGAGGTTACTTTTCACCCCACCAAATGTCAAATGTCATGTCGTATCTTCGTCAAATATTGTACGATTTGAAGCATTCGTCTGGAAAACTATTATAGTAGCCATGGAAACAGCTACGATACAGGATATCAGAGATAATCCAGCTTTCCGGAGTTCATTTCTAACTTGCTAAAGTTGTGAGGAGGTGTTTTTTAGGATGCCAGTAAAGAATCTATATTTTTAGAAAAAAAAACACAGAAACAAGAAAAATTCTCAAAGCGATTGATTAGCCATGAGCTTTAAAGAGCCTAAAATCAACCGAGATGTGGCCATTTCCCTGGAATAGGGTCTAATGGAGGTTACAATTTTTTATTCTCTAAAATATATCATCCAACAGCTCTTTCTTCGTGGTTTTTCATGAATAGGCTTTTATAGATTTGAAATGGATCATTGGCTTTCGCAACCACTACTCATCATCTCTTGGGAACACATGCGTTTTCAAAGCAAATAAATGCAATAACACGCCATGTGTCTGATATTTGTTTTGGGATTTTTTTATTCTCGCTTCCCGATGATTGCGGATAATTACAATGCATTTTTTTTTTTGGCGTGGGAAGATAAACAGATTGCTGATCCTGACCGTCACCAAGGCAAACATAGGCAGCATGCCTCGACTTTATGTTTATTTTGCAGTTACTTTCGTTTGTATAAATGACATACCTCATCGATTGCATCAATGTGAATGATTGAAGGATGGAAATATCCCTTCGAAAAAAAAAATTGATCACATAAATTGCACAGTCGAACCAGAACAGTGACAATATTTGTTTTTTGAATTTTAAAACTTCCCTTCTCTATAAATATTATACGAAACCTACAACAACAAAAAAATATAAAGGGGGAACTCCTCAAGCAATATCTCAATTCCAGTGACCCTGATCTACACCAATCGTCGCGATTTGACAACCAACGTTCTCTCTAATGGAGGTGTATCGCACTGAACACATGTCGCTCAATTAAAAACTTTCTCCTTCCTTCAGTTTCTCTAGGAGCAATATCTTATAAATAGCTTCGTAACAATGCAACACGAGTGACGACGGCGGCATCGTCGTCGCACGGGGTCTCCTGCATGAGTGCATTTCAATAGTTGATGGAAACCGTTGTTTTTTACTTCTTCCAATTGAACATAAGTGTTGTGACGAAAATTTATTTTTATTACACTTTCACTGCTTGTTTTTATTTTTTATACATCGGAGACATAAATAATGTGTTTTGTGCCGGGAGCACTCTCTTTCGGGGGCTCATTCAGCGTAGCTGTTCTATTGCACCCTTGCGATTAGACTGAGACTGGAGAATTAAGGGAAAAGGACGTTAAAACAGTCGGCACATTTATCACATTTTCGAAAGAAATGAAAAAAAAAAAGGTGACTGAAAACGATTTTGAAGAAGTTTTTGTTGGCCAGTTCAGTGCAATTGCTACACCAAAAGTTACTTCATTGTCACGTGGCGTTCTTAAATTTACGAAGAGTTTGGAATTTGTGCTGCATGCTTAGCAGTCCTTTAAATTTCGATGGTCGTCTTTCGGAACTCGTGGTAGAATTTTCAGAAACCCAAATGAGGATCTTTATATTTCTAAGGTACACATAAGATAATTGAATTTCACATAACATAATAAAGATTGAATGAAATAGTTTTTTGCACAAAACATCGAACACTTATTGGGAACATTTGAAATTATCGAAACATACAAGTTATGTAAATTGTTGTTTGAATCTGAATGAATAATTGTAAGTTTCTTTTGACGCAAGCTACAGCCGTTTGAATCATTCAATATAGATTCACAGTCAAGCAATTATCTAAGTATTTGAAGCACTTAATTCAAAACAATTTGTAAAACAATTCATCATGGTCAGGGCTGCTTCCACTCACTTGCTATAAACATTGTTTTTCGGATTTATGAAATCATTAGATGTTAGATTGATATCTTAGATTTGTAAGTTACAAGAAGAAGTTGTACAGTATGTGTTTGACACATACAATCAGTCAGTATTGCTTTCAGCGATTTTGAATGATTTTTTTTGATTCTGAGTGATTGATTCTCTTCCGCTAATGTTTGTCACTGAGCAGCTAGATGATATTTTCTTTTTATCAAACTATGTGCTGAAAAATATCCGGAAATGACCGTGAAGATTCAAAGTGAAAATCGATTGAATGACATTGATACATGGAATTTTTGTATTCTTCGGGTTGAATTGCCTATAGACCTTTATAGCCGGTATGAGGCTTTGCTTGTCGGTATGAGGCTTTCACCCTTAGCAACGCATGCTGCCTTTCTTAATCGGATTTTGCAAATAATTTTTCCATTCCTACAGGTTATTAATAATTTAGTATTTGCACTTTTCCATGTTATTGTGCTAGTAAAGTATTTTCGTCATATAGTCGATTTCCTTTTAACAATCCAAAAATCAATAACAAAAAAAAATCTACCACAACAACTCTACCAAGAAAGGGATGCCACAAGATCGCAAAACTGGACCCAAATCAACTAACAACATCGTGTTTCTTTGCCAAACCCGCAGATAAATTGTGTGACAGTGGGAAAACCAGCTGCTGGATGCCGCCCAATAAATCAACCTCTAAGCAGTTTTTCCCTTTTCCTTTCCCCCGTCCAAGACGTTCGTTGTGTTGCGTTGGCTGGTCATCTCTTGGAAGCGAGACCTATTGTAATCTGCTTTGCTCAGTTGGGTACATCGACCCCAAATCCAATGTTATCATCAGTCGTTGGTCCTTGGTCCCTAAGTTGGGAGCACAACCGGAAATCCCCGAAACACATCGTTTCGAACTAATTTATCCTCTTTTCCGTATGGCACGGTTCCCACAAGATGCATAAATAGAACACACGCCAGACGCGCACTGCACATTATTGTTGTTGTGGTTTTTTTTATTCTGGGGATGGGTTTCGGCGAATGCGAACTGAGCTGCGACTGGGGTAGATTTATGTATATTATTATGTCTTAATAATTTGGCTAAGTCTTGTGGGGTGATGTTCGACTGGAATTAGATCTGGATACAAAATAGAGAAAGACTGTTTTGGTAACTAAAGGCTGACTAACAGTAAATTGGTACACTCCTCGCGCGCCGCTAGCACGCTTCTAGTGTTGGGAATCGAAAATCTTTGACAGTGGTTTGTTTACACTTCTATAGAGAACAACTTGTGCAAGCTTGATCAAAGTAGTCGATCGCGTTCGGAAATAACGTCAAATGGAACTCGAAAGATGAAAAAATAGTGTACACAAACAATTGGAAAATCCGGAGTGGTCCGGTTCCAAGCTGACTAAAGTGCTGAAGATACCGAAAAGAACAGTTTGTAGTGCTCAAAATCCACAAGGAAACCCTGAGTGTGGAAAGGAATCAACGGACCTACGAAAAAAACTGGAACCAGGGATCGTCAGCTGCGCAGCAAGGTGTTGAGGTGCGTTAAAGCTTACCCCGGTCTTTCGATCCGAGATGTGACCAGAAGGTACAACACCAAACGGTGCGGAACATCCTTGCCAGGGAAGGATACAAGTCGTACAAAGACAGTAAACATCCGAACCGGCACATGATGCAGAATTCCGTGGCCAAAAAAAAAACGTGTAAGGCTCTTGTACGACCGTGTTTTGACGAAATACAAGGGCTTCACTTTGATTGATGACGAAACATACGTCAAACTCGATTTTAGCCGCTTCCCGGTCAAAAGTTTTACATCGCGACTGGACGTGGGGATATGCCGGGAAGATTCAAGTTCGTGTTTGCCGACAAGTTCACGAAGAAGACCATGATTTGGCAAGCGATTTGCAGTTGTGGCCTGAAAACGTAACCATTCGTCACATCTTCGACGATGACATCCCAAGTTTACATCGAAGAATGCCTGAAAAAGCGTGTATTGCCGTTCATCTGTAAGCATAGGGGCAAAGTCATCTTTTGGCCCGATTTGGCCAGCTGCCACTGCTCCAAGGTGGTTTTGGAGTGGTATGTTGCCAACAAGATCCTTTTTGTCCCCAAGCTAATGAATCCTCCGAATTTCCCGGAATTTCGATCAATCGAAAAATACTGGGCAATTTCAAAGCAGCGACTTCGACGAAGTGGCGGGCAGTCAAGGACATCCAGCAAATGCGGGCAAAATGGAAGAAATGCGCTGATTCCGCGTCCGTTTCCACTGATGGCGCTGATGGGCTCCATCAAGAGCTGTAACTTTGAAGTTATACTAAAAGTACTGTAAGGCAACCATTAATGGGATTTTTAAACTTATTGCATCTTTTTGAGCGTACCAATTTACTTTTAGTCAGCCTTTAAGTTAACATAATAAATTTTGGTGATAAATTTGATGCAACCAATTCAAAAAGACACGATTTAGATTGCGATAACGGCATTACCAAGATATGGAGTCATTCGCTATCACGAGGTTTTGACATACATATCATCAATGATATGCAAAAACAATGACTTGGCCAGGGTGGCCACTGGATTTATTAATTTAAATTTCCGGTTGCCAATCATAGATTTCCCGTTTTGATAAATATTGTTTGATTAGTCAAATAGTATGTCTTTCTAATTTAATTTTTAATTAAACTGAATTTTCGAAATCTTGGTTATTAAAAACTAACTATAAAGAAAACGAAGATTCTGGGATTTCAAGATGAGAAAAAAATTTAAACAATTTTTGAAATGTTAGAAATCAATCTTCCAAGCGAAAATTCCGAGAACTCAAGTAGAGATAATTATTTTTCGAATCTTAGAGTTCGAAATATTTTCATGATTCTAGAGCTTGGAAAAATGATCAAGATTTTATTCTTGAACCATTTGCAATATTTTGGGATTAAGAATGTTTTTCGATGATCCCGGATTTTATGGATTAAGATAAATTGGTAACGTTCCCAATTAAGACTCGCATTGCAAATCATGGATTTACAACAATTGCAAAATCCTAGAAAATATTAAAAAAAAATATGAAGGGAGAGGCATTAGTAATTTCCATTTAATTTCACATCTTTATATGCTTATCCTTGACAGATACGCGTATTTCGTCTACAAGAGGCAGACTTCTTCGGTGCCTTTGCTAATACTCGACTGAAACACTTGACTTGAAACTTGAAAAGTCATGTGAGTAAAGTTGAATCCCGTTGTTTGTTGATCTAGAGCAGTGCTGCCCAACATACGGCCCACGGGCCGGACGTGGTATCTGGATTTCAGCAATCATTTTATTCTAGTTCAATTTTATTCATTATTATGAATTTTGGCCCAGAATGAAAGAGCATTATACAAAATTCAGCTTGAAAAATGTTCATCGAGCATATGCAGTCATTTTTAAAAAGCAAGTTTAGAACAAAGCAACATCCAGTTCCCATGGTGTAGATGCGGTTCGTAAAATCGTGATGGCATCCGTCGATAGTTGGTGGTCCTCGGTATAGATGTGATCTGCAACCTTTGATTTGAAATCGTGTTTCCCCTTACTTTTTGGCCTTATTAACCTCCGCTGTATCTGCTTCAAGTCTAGTTGTCAAAGTTCTCATTCACTTTGTTACAATGATTACTTAGCTTATTTTACACCTGTTGGGTCTCACTGTTTCGAAGATGTACTGCAATTCCTTAACTTTTCCTGTTTCACTGAGTGGAAGAGTCTGCATCCGATGAATCATGTGATCGTTTTTTGCTAGAACGAATGGTTGGATGTGTAGAGGATAGCTCATTTGGTGCTTGTTGGTTGCCCGTAAACTTCATATTCAAAAAAAGTCGATAATCCTCTACCAAGGGTTTGGTAATAGTCCTTTCTCGTTTAGGATTGTCTCCAAGTTTATAAAATCTCAAATTTCAAAAGTTGAAGATATAGGACTTAGAAACATTATCAAGATGTTTGACTGCAGAGACGTGTTGGGTACCCGCGATCTTTGCTATATGCAGTCGATTTATGTGTTTCTGCAAATGTCTAGTAAAAGAATTTAATTTGTTTATCTTTTGTATCTCTTTATTAGTTTCTGTTTGTCTTGTCCCCCGTCTCGATGAGTCTCATCGTCGCCCACTGGTCACCCACCATAGCCGGTCGAACTCCAGACGAATCTAGAACCACACTACCATTCATACTGGCGACATCGCTCTGATGAGATAACGAAACCCTACCCCAAGCTCCTCCCCTTTTCCTATCCTTCGACAATGTACCCCTCTAACCTCGAGTAAACCGCGAGTATTCGGGCCAACTCCTACTAGACATAGAATTAAGTGAATTTTGTTACAAACAAAGAACAATGAATTATCGGCTCCGTAAAGCTAACGCGATTGAGCCTTACAAATAAACGAACTAGATAAAAAAAAAAGATGTTTGACTGGTTTTCTTTCAAGATTCTAACGACTACTTAATACTCATGTATCGCTCATCGATGGATCTGTTCAATTCTTCTGATTGATTAGCAATTATTCTGCAGATTTCTTCATTTTAGGCATGCTTAGATTTAATGAACAAAAAGAAATATTCAGAGTACTTACTAATCAACCAATAGAATGACCGAAATATCAAGAGTGCATTATGCAGGTATTTGATCAATTGAAAGTCTTTGGAATAATTCCTGATTTTTTTAATGATAAGAAATCTGCAGAACAATTGCTAATCAATCAGAGGAATTGCCAAAGTACCTAGAGAACATTTTTCAGGTATTTGGTGAATTGAATGTCTTTGGAATAATTCATGACTGACTCAACCGACTTTTTTTTTAAAGAATATCTAAGAGGAATGATTAGTTCTGTTGAACAATTAGAGATTTTCAAAATAATTACTAGTCAATCAGAAGAATGGTCAAAATACCCTGAAAATAACATGCAGGTATTTAATCAGTTGAAGAGCCCTGAGTAATTTTTGATAATCCAACTTTCGTTCAAGAATATCTTAAAGATATGATTTGATTTATTGCACAATTATAAATCTTTATAATAATAACAAATCAACCAGAAGAATAACAAAATTATCAATGGATCATTATGCAGTTATTTGATCAATTGAAGGTTTTTGGAATAATTACATCTGTGAACTTCAAAACATACCTGTAATCTTCAGAGAAAATAAATATGTTTCACTTAAATTCTGTGCAAGTTAGCAAAACTTTTTTCAAAAACTCAGCAAACATCAGCAATATTCATTAATTGATAAAGATGATATGAAAACCTTTGAGAAACAAGTCAAATTCTAAAAAACAGAACATTCTGAAGTACTCGGAGGTTCTTCGAAATTTGCAGGACATTATAGAAGTTTTTATATATTTTCTAAATATCTACGGTAGTGTTTTTAGTTTCTTCGAAGTTCTTTTAATTCCGGATTCTTAGACGTACGATTACGTCTTTTGGCAACATATTGGGGGTGCAATTTAAAAAAACCAAAATTGACCGCGTTACGAAAAGTTGTCAGGTTTTTACCACTCATAACTCTGTCAATAGTGGATGGGTTTGAATTATAAACAAGCCAATCGATTGGGAATTTTTCAACAAATCTGCTAAGATGAACACTTAATCAATTTTCAAAAGGTTACTATAGAAAATCACTCAAAAGTCCAGCTGCGGCAATGATGATCAAAATTATCACCGATTACCTGCAAAAACCGTTTTTCCTAACACAGATTTCAAAATTGAATTTCATCCGCTCTCGCTCAAGAGTGTTTATTCAATCACCGTGTATGGTGGTGTCCGGTCGGTCGTCATCAGCAGCAGCAGGTTTTATCCAGGACGCAAAAAAGGAAATAAATCTCGAATTTATATCGTTGATCGCGAATATCTCGTGCATGGAAAATTAAAGCAAGAAATTCTTCCAATCAATTTTCGCTTATTTATTAACTTTTGAATTAAGGGGGTATTCCCGATCTTTTTTTTCAAAAAATCAAATTTTTTATTTCACGTTTTTTTGTACTTTAGACTATATACTTTCATCCCCCCAAGCCGTTTTCCGATCAGCGAATTCGGTGTCCAGGCATAGCTGACTAATGGTAAGAACCCCCAAATGGTTTTAACTAAAGTCAAAACTTTAAACGCGTTTTTCTCGAAACCACATTTTTTTTATCGGGCGAAGATTTTTCTCAGAAACTATAAGAGATATTGACTTGAATCTTTGCGCATTTTGTTCCTTATTAAATTCTTTGGAGCTTCTCCCACTTTCAGCCAAAAATATTAACATTTAACATTGTTTGAAGCACCTTAAAGTTGCAAAAAAGCGGGCTAAAAATCGCCTGTTTTTTCATATGGCCGCCATTTTGTTAATTTGCAAGATTTTTTGCTGCCAACGGGAGAAGCTCCAGAGAATCTTATGCAGATTATTATTTCATCACGAAATCTGTTTCAGATGAAGCCGTTCCAGAGAAAAGTCTTCGCCCGTCCAGGCGTTTGCGGCTAACAGGGGTCTGTTTGCCGCCATTTTGTGACGTCAATAATGTCTTTTTTTATGTCGAAAAAAAATTATTTGTAAACTTTAATGTTCAATAAACAAGAATCCCAAAGAGTTAGGCGCATTACTATTCATTTTCCTTGAAAAAAAAAATTAATTGAAAAACAGGCCGAAAAAAGGCAAAAGATTGGGAATACCCCCTTAACCAAAAAATCAGTGAGTTTTGTGCACGAAAATGTGAAATTTAGTCAGTGGTTTTTTTAACACAGTCGAACACGTTGTTTTTCTTTCGATATCCTGAACACGTGTCGTTTGTGTGAAGGGCTTCTCCCTTGTTTAATCACCGATACAACGGCGATGGAGATCAAAACAACAATTCATCTCCATTCGCCTTCATTCACCTTGTCCCTAAGCAACTTCCAAGTTTAAAAATTTAACCGCGAGTTTCGGCTCCGCAAAGCTAACGCAATTGATCCATAGCAAAAAAAATATTCATAAATCAAGACGGGCATTTCGAACGAGTTGGTTATCTTGTCCGACTCTGAAAGTTGCCTTTTGGCCATTGAAAGATGCAAATCACCGAATCCCAAGAGGTCGAAGGGCTGTTACGAAATCACCCGATACAACTTTGTTGGATTCCCGACCACACCGACATCCGTGGAAACACTGAAGCAGATCGACTCGTCGGCGAAGCACGCAACAGTGCGCCACTCAACGTTGCCATCCCGGAAGGAAGGATGCCATTAAGGCCATGTACCATGCCATTGGAAGAACGCTGGGTGCAATTAACGGAGGTCAAGTTGAAGGAGGTTAAACGTGAAGCCAAAGAGTGGACCGATCAGCAAAATTACGCCGACCAGCGAGTGGTCATTCGGCAGCACATCGGCCATACAAGACTTCACACGAGTTTCTATTGAAAAAATCGTCACCGCCAGTATGCGAATGCTGCGGGACGGTCGTGGATGTCCGCCACGTCATCCAGCACAGCAGGAAGTTTGAACAGTCAGATTGAAATACGAAATTGATTTTACAAGCCTACATGTGGCGTTAAGCAACGACGATGACAAGAAAAAGCGGTTACTGAAGTTTTAGCAAGAAGCCAACATATATCGAAGATCGTGACACGAGAGAAGAGCGAGAAGAACCAAAGAACAAGCGAAGAAGAAACAGGAAGCGAGAAGATTATGAAGAGGATACAGAAGAAAATATAACGCACGAAACGTGGAGAAAAATACGGAGGAAGGTGAAGAGGATAACGGAAAGAGATGAAGTACGGAAGCTGACGAAGAAACGGGCAAAATAAAATGCAAAAAAATGAAAAAAAGTCGGTGAGGAAACAGAAGAAGTCGGAGCGGAAATAGAAAAATACAGAGCAGAAGAAAATTAATGGAAATTGGAAATGTGCAAAAAAGAATGAAGAAAGTGAAAAAGGCGAAGATGCGGATGAAGAAGGCAAACCAAAAGAACTGTCGGAGAAGAAAAGAAGAAGACACTAATTCATGGTAAAGCAAGAAAACTACGAAGGAGGTGTAAATAAGAGAGAAGAAATTAAAGAAAAGTAAACAAAAGATGACGAGAAGAGGATTATGAGGATGCAGACGCAGCGAAGCAAACAGAAAAAACATGACGGATAGCAAGAAGCGGATAAAGGCTACAGAGAAAATGAAGATGATGAAAAAGATAGCAGAAGTAAAGGTGAATTTGATAATGAAGGAGATGTTAAAAAAGGAGAGGAAACGAGCAAAGGATACAAAAGCTACCACCTCGATGAAGCTAATCGTCTGTTCATCGACGTGTTGTACTGTTTATTTATTGCTCAACAAGTTTGTGTGCGCAAATTGCATTTTTTTTTACAAGATCATCAAAATGCGAAGCATTTACCCGCAAAAGCGCCAACAAATCGTGCCCTATTTCAAACCAATCAGTACGAAAGTTGGCGAAAATGGAAGAAGTAAGTATCGGAGCAGTCCAAACCGCCATCCGGAAGTTCGGTGAAAAAGTTACCTTCGAAGACACATAGAAATCCGACCGTAAACCGGGACCAGTGGACTGAAAGTGGACCAGTAGAAAACCCAGCTTTCGTCAATAAGAAAAGTGTCTCTGTTCGAGATTTCGCCAAACAACTGAGAACATCGAAGAGTAACGTCCAACGTGCTAAGACAAGAAACAGGCTGAAATCAATCAGGAAGCAGAAAAGCCGAAACGGAGTCAGAAACAAGCCGCATCCGTCAAACCGAGGGCTCGGAAGCTATATGATAGCCTGCTATGTGGAAAATTGGCATGTGTTATCATTGACGATGAAACATACGTCAAATTTGACTAGAAGACGATTCCGGGTACCCAATACCGAGATGGGAAATGACAGGTGGGCAGGAACTCACGATCTCCCAGTGTTGGTGAGTTCTTTGCCGTTAATGTTCACGAAAAGTTCACTATTTTGCCATACAGAAGTTCAAAACAAAAATTTTTATCTGCGGATTTGGACAGTTTTGACCTGTTTCATACGACCGGAAGGTGTGTGCTGATCACAAATGCCAAACTTTGATGTGAATTTCATCAATAAACACGAGAAGCATTTCATATAGCAAAACTTGCCATAACAAAATGGGCGGTTCATTTTAGTAAACAAACTAACACTTCTTCCGACTGTGTCTCCTCTCTTAGGCCGACAACATAGTAGAAGCGATTCGAAGCGATTCGATTCGTTGGCAATAAGCGGAGCGCTTGCGTGAAAGCACCCTCTATGAGCGTTCTATGGGAATCGCCCAAACCAGCCATAGTGAAAGCGATGCGAAGAGATGTAAAGCGTTCAGCAAAGCGACAGAGCTGTTCGTGTTGTGTTTTGACGCCTTCGAACGCAAGTGGACTGATTCTAGTGAGGAAAAATGGACACCGAAATCGATTCGGAAAATTTTGCACTGCGCGCGCGACTGTAATGTTTTCAAAAACGCTTTCACTATGTCATAGGTTGCTTCGCTTGCCGCTGCATTTCGCTTTGCCAATTGCTATCGCATCGAATCGCTTCGAATCGCTTCTACTATGTTGTCGGCCTTACTCGCCTAGGACCAATACTACACATTCCGTGATGGTCAGGAAGTTGACAATACCGATAGCTAAATTTTTACCGAAACATTTGGTAAGAAGGCCATGGTTTGGTAAGCGATATGTGAGTGTGGCAAGTTGGTAAAGCCATTTGTGACGAAAGAGTGTTTGAATCAGCGTCTGTGGCTCATGATCCATCAACATGATGGTTCAGTACTATTTTGGTCCGATTTGGTGTCAATGCACTACTCGAAAGGCACGATAGCTTGGTACAAAGCAAACAATGTGCAATACGTGCCAAAAGAGATGAATCCTCCGAATTGCCCGGAAGTCCGGTCAATCGAAACTATTTGGGCCTTTTCCAAGGGATACCTACGGAAACTCTTAAAGGCAGCGAATTCAATCGAATATAAAGAGTCACTCGAACCATAACAGCAATTTATAAAATAACGAACATTTTGAATGGCTCAAGTGACACTTGCCTTTGATAAAAAACACGTCTACTGAGGATTCATATTTATGAAAAAATCATATATCAATGAAACAGTCATCGGTCGTCATTGAATTTTGCAAAAAATATCAATTTTTATACATGATCTGAAAGAGCTTCATTTCCTGAGCACATCGATATTTTTTGAATCCATAGACTGTCATGTCGATTTTGAAAACAAGATTTAAAGCAAAATCATAAGTTCACTGTTTAACACAAAGCTAACAAACTGGCAGCTCACTTCCAGAAGTCCCTTTGAGGGGCGCTAGGATGGCGATTTTTTCTAATTTTATCCCATTTATTTAAAATAGTTCCAGTGGTCCAAAATTGATGAAATTATGGATTTCGGTTGCATTTATAATGCAGATTGCGAATTTGCATTTCCCTCTATACCGTTAATGAAACCAATTGAATTGGGTTCTTTAATTTTGAAAAAAATATCGGTTACTATACATCATCTTAAAGGGATTCGTTTTCTGAGCACAACGATATTTTTTTTTCGATCTCATAGACTTCCCTTTCGATTTTTAAATCATGATTTAAAGCAAAATAATCTGTTGGCCTTTTGACACAATACCTAAACATTGATACAAAGTAACATTGAGGGACAATAAGATGGTGATTTTTTCTAATGTAATATAGTTCCAGTGCTCCGAAGTTGATGCAATTTTGGATTTTGGCTCCATTTGCAGTACAGCTTATATGCAATTTACTGAATACTTTTAAATAACCCAATTAATCGTTATCGGATGCAAATTTGAGTAATTGTTTGGAGTTCATCAATACCAGATTACGTTTAAAGTTTTTACGCTTGTGGTCATACTACGAAGATTATCTCGTTTTTTCGTTTATATCTAAGACCGCATCGTTTCTCCGCGCGACACAAAAAATGATCCTCCATTAGCAGGCCCTTCAAGCTGTCGTGATGATTTCCTCCACTCCATCCAGCTCCATAACTAGTCTCTTTCACCATAACCGACCGATGATGTGACGCCACTCTAATCAGGTGATTGATTGAGTTTAATCCAAAGTAAAATTAAAAGTTGTCACCCGCCCGGGAAACATGTGTCTTCCCGCCAAACAACCTTTCAGTGCTAACAACATATTTCCATGAAGCGAGTCGATTTCAATCCGAAAAGAAACGAAAAAGAAAAAAAAAACAATCTGATGAAATATGGTTACACTCGAAAAGTTAAGAGATAAATTGTATTAATATATCGTTCGCATGGATGGTAACCTATACAGGGGACTTATCAATTTTTCCAACTCCAGTGGTGGACGACCAACCGTTGCAATCCGATTATGCTGCGTTGTCGGGCAGCAGCGACGGAATGGAGAAACTAAAAGCCAACAACACAACACCAATGGAACGGTTACATACAGGCGGAGCCGGACTAAAAACCGAATTATCCGCCGGATATTGGTTCTGCGTAGAGTGCTGGAGCCCGCACACGCATGCCAGTAAGCCGAGTTCACTGGATGTCACCAACCACTCACAGCAGACACCCATACCCGATGAGGAAGAAAGCCATAATTGAGAGATGATTGCTTTTTTGCCTATGCGAAAAGGGTTAATTTTCGCTTCGGTAATCTAATAAATTCCTTCATCCATGGCATGGTGGTGGCCTGCGATTGTTGCCGTTTTTGATTGTATGCAGAACTATGGCCGAACTGAGATGGGCGGAAAACTAATTACAAGTAGAATATTGGAATTTTTTGGCTGCCGCTGCTGCGGGTGGTTTGGTGAACTCTCTGGATCATCTCCGGGGAATGCTTCCAAAGTGAATGCGTTACTTTCGATATGTTGAATCATATTGGATGATGGATTAGGAGAATATTGTACCATGCCTGTGGGTGGACTTCTAGGAAGGAAGGTTCATAGCCCGGACCGCTTGGAAGATGGGTTCAGCGATCGGTTTCGATGAATTGCTCCGCCGGATGAGATTGCATTGTTATCTAATTAGGAAATTCTTGTTGGAAACTTTTCGGTTGTTAAGTATCGGTAGGATTATTAGCTCAAATTGTGTGATGAGGGTGCCGTTTGATGGGGGAGGGTTATTCAGTTCAATGATGGTTATTTGGAGGCGCACGAGGATGAGAAAATTTTCGAACTTGAAAAATACATAAAATTATACGTGTTTAAGTTTTCGTAGATTTTTCAATGTTGGGTATGTGGCAGCGTGTGCAATCTTTAGTGTGCAATGTGTTAAGCACAACAATAACTCGACACCTCCACCAAACACCAAACACACATGCTAGCCTCATACATTTTGTTGGGCCGGCACACGTCAGCCACCGTATATTCAGCAGCAAAGTCATCGTCGCACTTATGAGCGCCTTGGAGAAATATGGAAATGAGCGAACGCACTCCAATCGGACGGATACTGTCCTGGCTTCTGCACTCTGCTTGGGTGTTGAATCGAAGAAAAATGACACCATAATTTACACATAGTTTTTGAAACCTATCAACAAACAAACGCAGCTCTGGGACTACCAGCCGAACACTATAGATGCTGGTGAGTTGTTAAAGGTTTGTTATAAAACGCACTCATCGGTGTTGTGGTTCCATTTTTCATGGGTGACCTTTTTCGAGGTTAATGCAACTAGAAGCAAAGTTTTCAGAGATGTATAAATTTTCCATTTCGATTTGTTTGATATAAATCATTGAAAACAGCCGAACAACTAAGGCGTATCTTCCTGAATTAATCAAATTAGCTCTACAGCTGTTTATCCAAGCTGTACCGGAGTGGAACTTTGAAAAGCATGCAACGTCATTCAAATGGTACTGTATGAGTCGGGCAGCTTTCAGCCGTCTACATCGTTGCACCATGTCGACATGCAAAATACACGTGGTGGAATTCATTTATCCTTCATATGTTGTAGCCGATCCATTCGTGCCGCTCGCTCCTCCCTCTCCGACATTCCATTCACGAATACTCAACAACACTACACTGCTATCTCACAGCGAACAGCGAACGACGACTGCGACGTGCTGCATCACCGTTCGTTGGCTAAACACTCAGGCACAACAACATTTCACGGTGGTTTTAACAAACACAATTAGAACAAATTGAATTTAATAATCATATCAACATCAAATGACTAAAGTTGATGAATTTGTGAATAGGCGTACGGTTAGAGATAGAGCTGAGGGATCTGTTTGCATCACAAATGGGGACGCATAGAGCGGCGGGAATGACGGGAGCATTTTGTGTTTTATTCATGTAGTCAGACTTGAGCGAAAGCGGATTAGAGATGATGGATTACGACGTTTTTGTGCATAGGCTTATACAAATACAGGCAGCGGAGCAACAGTGTTTTAATTTTATTGTTTTATTTTCTACCGTCAATTCATTAACGAAAGTAAATGTTTCATGAGTTGAGGAAACAGCAGTTTGATAACATTTTTAACTTAAACTTAGTTTCAATTGAAACTCGATAAAGCTGCATTCGTCAGGCATTTCATTCGTTTGAAAATCGCTTGTTCGTATGTTATTTGCACTGCCGTGCACAGGGTGGGGCACCTTTTATAAATAGGATGTTTATTTCCATGTTTACAAAATTATGATATAAAATATATGATTTGAAAGTAAAATAATTTAATTTCATAATATAAGGGCACTGGAAACCTTTTATTGCATCAATCCCTTTGAGATGGTGTCTGAAATTTGCACCACAAAGGTGCATGAAGTGACAAACTTCGATGAAATTTTTTGGTTAAAAAAATTGCAGCACAGTGGCACATACAAACAAATTCTGGTGCAATTTTTTTTTTAATGTGTTTCATGGGGGGTTAAAAGAAGAGGGTAAATTTAATGTTGACAAAATTCACCATCGTAGTGGTAAATCGAAGATATAGCTTTTTATTGAATATTTCTGGTGTAAAAATATCTTCAAGATGGTGCATGGAGCGACTAATCAAAATTAATTACTCTGGCGGAAAAATTGAATCACGCTAAAAATTTGGAGGTGGATATTTAACTGAAAATTTCTGGTAGAAAGTTCGTAACACTGTGGTGAATTTAGAAGCAAGGTTTATTCATTTTTCTGGCACATAATTTGCATCGTTCTGATGAATGCAAGCTTCATTGAAAATTTATGGTGGAAAATTTGCACCATTTTGGTGCATGAAGAGGCAAAGCCTGAAAATTGCACCACAAAGGTGCATGGTGATACAAACTTCGCTGACAATTTTTGGTGCACCGTGGTGAATGGAGGAGCATGCTTTATTGAAAATTTCTGGAGCAAAATTTGCATTGCTCTGATAAAAAAAAATGAACAGAATATTTCTGGTGGAAATCTTGCACTGTTATGATAAATGAAGGCACAAGCTTTATTTAAAATTAAGCTAGATTGAAAATTTCTGGTGGAAAATCTGCACCGTTCTGGTGAACGGATGGGCAAGCTTTTTGGAAAAATGTTGGTCGTAATTTTGCATCCTTCTGCTGAATAGAGAAACAAATTTTAATAATAAATTCTGGTTTAAAAATTGCACCATTCTGATGATTGGAGGGAAGCTGCTTTATTGTAGATTTATGAGGAAAAATCTGAAAATAGAGGCGATCTTTATTTAGTGGAAAACCTGCAACATTCTGATGATAGGAGAAGCAGTCTACATTGAAAATGAAAAAAGAAAATCTGCACCGATCAGACGATTGGAGAAGCAAATTTTATTAAACATTAACGGTGGAAAATTTGCATAGCAATTTAAGTTCCAATGTGTTCTGAAAAAAAAAAGTTCAAAAATATTCCGAAAAAGAATCTCAAGGATATTGAATTTTTAGGACAGTTCCAAAATATTTCTTGGGGAGAATTCAAAGGTAATTCTGCCAATTATTTCTAGTGGATCCTGCAGATAGTTCCAAAATATATTTGAATAGAATACCGAGAAAATCAATTTTTGAGCGAAATTTCAAAGGGATTTTAAGCAAAATTTCAAGCAAATTCCGAGAATAATTTCTAGCTCATTCCGGGAAAAATTTCTGAAACTCTAAAGGAATTTCAGTTTCAAGGTGATCTGAGAAAAAATCATGAAGAGTTCTAAGTATAATTCCAGTGGACTTCTGAGAAGAATTTCAAAAGAGTTCTTAGAAGAGTTCTAGAAAAATCCGAGAAGAACCTCAAGGATATTGAATTCTGTGGACAGTTCCAAAGGATTTCTGGGCAGTATTCCAAGAAAATTCTACGAATAATTTCTAGTGAATCCTGCAGATAGTTCCAAGATAATTCCGAAAAGAATACCGAGAAAATTAAATTTTGAGTGAAATTCCAAAGGGATTTTGAAGAAAATTTCAATGGATTAGCTAATTTCGGTAATAATTTCTGGATAATACTGAGAAAATTCTTTTGAAACTCCAGAGGAATTTTAGTTCCAAGGTGTTGTAAGTTAAAGTCAAGAAGAGTTCTAATAATTTCAGAGGACTTCTGAGAAGTATTTCAAAAGAGATCATAGAGTTCTAAAAATTTCAAAAAGAACCTCAAGGAATTCTGAGGATGGACTTTTTCACAACTGTACAAAGTTTAAAGACAGCTTTTGGATTCCCTAATTGAAATCTTGGTCTATTGTTGTCTTACTCGCTTGTCAAAATAGTTTGTTCCAATCGTAACATTTTTTTAAACCTTTTTAATGATCCTAATAGCCTTGACATTTAGGTCAAAATTTGAAAAAAAATAAAACTACAATTTTCGCTGAAAATGACCAAGTTTAACGCACTCGCAACGGTAATAGTAAAGTGTAACTACAACAGCATACAATACCCCGTACATAATATGGCTTCTATCATGTAATATAGACTATCTTGCAATGAACACTCACATATAGGATTTCCAGTGAAAACTAGAGGTATGAGTGCTCATTGCAAGGCAGCGTATATTACATAGGTAATATAAGCCATAGTCTGTGCGGGGTATAAGGCAAAGCGGCTACAAAATCGCTATTTTATGGAAAGTTTCATCGATATTGTGCGTATACTTTGCAAAGGTGGCCGACCACTGCGTGAACATTCTGAAGGAGCGGAAAGTGTGCCACCCAGTTGGTTGGTAACTATTAAACAATTAAGCAATAATTGTTAGTACTTGAAGTTCAGCTGCTTTCAATTAAAAAACTTTTGACTGCATAATGAATGCACAATATGATGTCAGACTTATGTCGCAACAATTGAAATCAAAATATGTGTTCATTATGATGGGAACTGCAATCTTTAATATCGATTTGCATTCATTTCGTTAACCGACTTTGCTGTTTCATGATACTGGATGAACTCAACAAGGGGGGCGACACATCTAAATCTCAATCCTGAGATGTTCGAGAATCTCCTGCAATAGAATCTAGCTACAAAATATTTATTTCTAATTCTATGCATCTAAATCTATCTAATAGCATCGCACTCTATTTTTTTGCATGAAATCTACTAAATCTTCATCAATCTTCATTCTATTTACTCATCGCACGCGAATCTCACGACAGCATAACAAACTCTTCCCTGCATTTTAGATAGAGCCGCCCCCCTCGGGAAAAACTGTTATCCCATTACATGAGAAGCAGTGGTACGAAGTAAACTTAAAACGCGTTTTTCTCGACATGCTGATTTGTGCAATAGAGTTCTTGACCACCGTTTTTTTGACGTTGGATAACGTCTTTCGGCAACATACGGGGGTACAAAATTGAAAATAGTTATTTTGGATGCGTTACGAAAAATTAAAAGATTTTGAACGATAATAACTCAACCGTTTCTCGATAGATTTACGAGATAATGGCATCAATCGATTGGAAATATTTCTAGAAATTTGCTGAATGTTTCAAAACTATTGATTTCATTCTGTAAACTATTGAAAAATGGTTAAAAGTAAACCATTGTCTAAAGATGGTGAAAATCGATTGATTTTTTTATATTCTTATACTTTCTCCAACCGAGACATCAGATGCGAGTATCTGACACCTCTGATATTTTCTGTTCTACTATATAAGCGTCCAACAAGGTTGCCCGTTCCATCATTGTCTATCCAACCGTCGACCCAGCAGCAGAGCAGCAGAGCAGCAGTACCAGAGCAGCGGAAGCAGAGCAACGGCAGCAGAGTCTGGGGGCGAAAGGGCAACTACGCCGAGTGCGTTGGTGCCAGTGCTCCGGTATACTGGGCCACCGTCATGGAATGCCCAGCTACTGCAGTTCTCAGTCGGTCGTATTCACCGTCTGCTCTGCAAGGGCAACTACGCCGAGCGCGTTGGAAAAATGGCCCTTTTCAGGGCCACAACATTATCAAGAAAGAGTTTAACGATTAATATTCTAATGCCTTTCCGACACTTGAATATCGAAAGTTGAATCTTTGCAGAGCCATAGATTCCATTTTTATTGCATTTCTACAAAACTTATTTCAGAATCGAACTCGTCTTCACAGACTGTGTGAAGAAAAACGATGCATCATCGAGCCCAACCCGTTCCGTTCCAAAATCGTCCTCATCACAACCTCCAAAACAACCATCTACCCTCTCGACATCTCGAGTGGATTTCCCGGTTCATCATACCACCTAGCGCTGTTCTACTGATTGGTAATAATATTTACCCGGAGTTCACCGCACTCGTGGTTGAAGCAAAGCGCCTGGCATGCAAACCGCTCATCAAAATCGCCATCGCCATCCGGTACCCATGCGCAGCATAACCATCATTCCAAAACCACAACCAAAACGGCCCTTTTCAGGGCCACCAATAATTCGACAAAGAGTTAGTTTTGAAGACAATTTCTTTCCAGAATATCACAGTTACACTTAAATTTGGGGACTATACTGGGGTGTGGGAACGCTGGAAAGGGAGATGCTGTCTGTCTTCGAACTACCAACATCATTCCAAAGCTCCTCCAGGGCGACAGAGTAGAGCAAACCCAACAACATCAGCCCAACAAAACGGCCCTTTTCAGGGCCACCAAACTTTCGCAAAAGAGTTATTAAGGAATATTCCTAAAATATAATATACACAATTGAGTACAACACATAACAGACGTTATCCAACGCCAACCCTGCGGTCGTATCTAGTATACAACCCTTCCAATTTTTTTCTTTATTATAGAGATTTTTAGCCATATGGCTAGTTCATCTCTTAAGATTGAAAAATGGAGAAACAAAAATTGGGTTCTCAGAAGGAGATTCCCAATCTTGGCTGTGGTACATTTATCTTGCTATAATGAAAAGGTGTAGAAAACTGCCAAAAGGGCCAACAAAACGGAAATACAAACAAGGAACACTCAGATATTGTGGTAAAGGTTCGCCTCCTTTAGGAAGGTGCCACCCTGCTGCCGGGGACTCGTCGCCCAACAGGTTCCGAATGCTGATTGACTTCAAGCCGAAGGTCTTCCAACTCCGCGCAGTTTACGAGGATGTGCTCCACGGTGGCTGGCACTCCGCAGGTTTCACAGGTCCTCCGGAACGGTGTTCCTCCGAAGTTGTGGGAGACTCTGCTGTGCCCGGTGCGCAGCCTTGACACCATTCGCTGTTCTCGTAGGTTTGGTCGATCCTTCCAGGTTCCGGTGGTCGCCATGATCTTCCGAAGATGGTGTGTCCTGTTGTTCCTCCACTCGGTGTCCCAGGTTCTCCGAATCGTCCGCTTGATCCACGTTTTGACATCTTGGAGCGGTACATTTCCGGTGGACCTGGGTCCGGTGTGGCCTGAGCCGGCGAGGTGGTCGGCTATTAGGTTCCCTTGGATCCCACAGTGACCGGGTACCCACATGAATACTGTGTTGAGCGGCGCGTGCTTTACCGTTCCTTGGATCCACGGATGCTTCGGTGTTTCTGTTGTTAGGGCCAATATCACGCTGTGTGAGTCAGTTACGACTAATATCGGCCGGTCGGGAGCGATCTGCGCACAAGCAGACCATCTCCGGAGACCCCCATTCCCACTCCACTCCTGGAGAGAGAGCCGTCGGTGTACCTAACTTCATAACCTTGGTAGTGCGCCCCGAGAGTTTCGACAACTGTCCGGTGTAAATCCAGCGAGTTGTCTCCTACCCTGAAGCGATCCTTGATTCGGCTGTCAATTTTAATCTTGTGCGATTGCCATCTTTTGTCTCCGTGCCAGTGGACCCTGGCCACTTGAGGGAGATCTACGTCGGCGGCCGTGCGGAGGAGTCGGTTCGCCTCGTCGAGGAGAACTATCCTGTTGTTTCCCGACGTTTTAGCGCAAAAGGCAGCGGCTTTGGTAGCAGTAGCTGCGGTGAGAACGATCCGAAAAGGTAGTATACTGGCTTCAACGCATGCAGCGTCAGCCGGGGTAGAGGGCAGGAGACCGGAGACTGTTCGAACGTAGCCGTTGTACACCGGTTCCAGAATCTGGACGGCTTTCTCGGCGGCAAGGCATGTAATCTCTACACCGTACAGTAGGCGACTGTCGATGATGGCGCTAGCTACGCGGAAGCGGATTTCACGATTGTTGGATCGGTGGGGGCGGGAGATGGTCTTAATCTGGTTAGACCGACTGCGACAGTCCTTCTTTACGTGTTGGAAGTGCGGCTCAAAGGATAAATTCCGATCAAGGAGCACTCCCAAGACCCTCACGGTGTTTTTAGTCGGTATTGCTTGTTTTTTAATCATGATGGGCTGTCCGTTGTTTCGATGCCTGGTGGTACATATATGGCAGCGCACGCTCTTGCCGGCGGAAAGCTGGAAACCAACAGAGTCAGCCCATCTGACCACCGAGGAGAATGCCGCTTGCGCTCTCAGTTTCGTCCTCTGCAGGGTGGGACCCACCGTTACAATGAGAACGTCATCCGCGTAGACGAAGATGTAAACGTTCTTGGGTAGTTGGTCAAATACCCCATTCATGGCCACCAGGAAGAGGGTGACCGCGATCATCGAACTCTGTAGCACTCCGGTTTCCTCACTGAAACTTTCGGATTGCACGTTTCCAACCGAAACCCGAAAAGATCGGTCGGTCAGAAAGTTCCGGACGAAGTGAAGGATGTGTCTTTTCAGGCCCCAATCAGCAAGCTTCTTCAATACAGCAGGTGTCCATGTTCGGTTGAACGCTTTGGAGATGTCCAGCGAAACGATCTCAGCGTGATGACCTTGGTCCTTTGCCTCCTTCAGGACTTCCCCAAGAGTGACGAAGTAGGTGGAGGTGCCATACCTTTGCCTGAAGGCGTGCTGCCGGTGGTAAAGCATCCCCTTGGCTTCAAGATATTGCTTCTGCCTCCTGTTGACCATCCGTTCCAGGACCAGTTTTCCGGGTATTCTTCAGCGATCCAGAGTTGGTTGTAGAGGTCGAGAAGTTTCGTTTTGCCTTCGGGTGGAAGGTGCTTTGGCAGCGGGTAGCCGATTTCGTCCGGTCCAGCCGAGTTCCCGTTGCTCCGATTGAGAGCGAACACGAGTTCTTCCCAGGAGAGTGGACTGTTGATCGGTAGGTCGTCGTTGTCTGGAGGAATTCCGAAGGTAGACACAGAGGAGAGAGAGGGTCGGACTCGCTGTCGGAAGCTTGCGCTGTACTCCGAGATGCCGGATAGTTTGGCGAAGTACTTGCCCAATTCGTCTGCTACGACGGTTGGATCAGTGATGGTGACGGCGTCTGTTCGAATCTGAAGCGGAGATGATCGCCGCTTGCCGCTAAGGGCGTTGATGCGACTCCATAGCTCCGCTGACGATTGTTCGGCGTTGATACTCTCCAGAAAGTCCGACCAGCAATTTTGTTTCGCCGTCTGGATCTCCTGTTGGCATTTGTTATGCTGCTGGCGATAGTTCGCGAGGACCTCTTCTCTTGTTGGATCGTTTGGGGAGGTCTGTTTGAGCTTCCGGAGCAGTTTCACTAATACATGCATTTTACTGGTTGAAAAAAAAAAACAAGCCGCTCATGCCGTAATCTGCAAAGATGTAGCTGAGCGAATTTCCCATAAGAATATCCAGGCATGGACAATCATTTACATTCATTTCATGCATTCATTTACATTCATTTGCCTTCATCTAGCTTTTTTCATCAACAACATTCCACAAAATGATGTATAGAGCTTTAGTAGGTTTTGTTATTAGCTACAACTTTTGTCCATAACTCAAATCTGTATCTCTTATGCATCACGAATTAGAGTGGGCAGATCTTGTTACTGTTTTTCAGTGAATGTAAAATACATTCACTGAAAAACAGTAGTGGGTTCTAGTATAAGAATTTAATTCGTTTGTTTTTTGTATCTCTTTATTAGTTTTTGTGAGCCTCATCGTCGCCCACTGGTCACCATAGCCGGTCGAACTCCAGACGAATCTAGAACCACACTACCGTTCACACTACCGTTCAAACTGGCGACAACGCTCTGATGAGGCAACGATACCCTACTCCCAAGCTCCTCCCCTTTTCTTATCCTTCGACAATATACCTCTAACCTCGAGTAAGCCGCGAGTATCCGGCCCAACTCCTACTAGACATAGAATTAAGTGAATTTTATTACAAACAAAGAACAATGAATTATCGGCTCCGTAAAGCTAACGCGATTGAGCCTTACTAATAAACTAGATAAAAAAAACAGTAGTTCGCTCTGGTTAGTCATGCATAAGATATACGGATTTGAGTTTTCAACAAAGTTGTAGCTACTAACAAAACCTACAAAAGCTCCATACATCATTTTGCGGAATTCTGTTGATGAAAAAAGTTAGGGGCAAATGAATGTAAATGAATGCACGAAATTAATGTAAATGATTTTCCATGCCTGAGAATAGCTATGGAACTTTTCAACAGTTCAATATGGAAAACGACTAGAAGACTTCAAATGGTTTGTGCCAATATAATCTCTTACCAAATGAGTTCAAATTTTGGGAGGCTAATCCGGACTCGATTTGAAACTGTTTGAGCACAGTGTAGCGAAAATTTTAAATTTGCATCAGTCTAATAGTCGAATTGTCCAGCTACATTGCATTTCAGGCCCACTGAGCTGTGTGCTTTCGTTTATGTCGTTTACATTATCGATTTGCGAATGGCTAAAGAAGGTGACCCTATAATGCCGAAGCTTAATTTTGGCAGGGTAAATTTGTTAAGCTGGCACAGATGTAACCAATTTTTAGTTAAATTTCAGCTGTTGTCTAATCAACAGTCAGCAGCAGTGGTATCACTCGTTGTGGATCATGCGATAACATACTTCCGGTAGAAGATATTAGGTCTGTCCCCGTACTTGCTTGTTTGCATTTTCTATAAGATGCTGTAGCTTTCTGTAAGTTGCTGTAAGGTAATAATATGCTGCAGATAGTTTGGGAACCTACTATCATTTTATAAAGTAGGACTTAAATTTTAGGAGGAAAACAATAGTTCAAACTTTAGCCTTTTAGATGGCGCAGCTATCTAAACTTGATTTTGCGTCCTTGAGATTTGCTGGGCTTGACAAAGTTGTAGATCATACAATTTTGTGAAAAGTTTAAAAGTTGTACATATTCAAATAACTGAGTTATAGGAAGTTTTGTAGTGCCTTTTTTTGAATTTAATGTAAAAAAATACTTTTTGTTTTGTCAATTACCATTACTGATAAATCCAATATATATTCGCAATCAATCATATAATTTCGAGAATTTTTTGCTTTTTTCTAGCGTCCTGGGGATTTCTCCTTACCTTTATTATTTACCTTAATTCGAATAGTTTCTGATTAATTGACAATTTCATGTGATATTCAGTCAATACTGTTATGCATTTGACCACAAAAGTTTGGTTGCTAGGTGGATTATCAAAGAGCTTTGGGGGTGATGTGGCTGGCAACAAGGCGAGGGAACGTTCAATGAAAAATTAACGCTTGGTATAGATGGTCAACAGTGGCCCACGACGAGCTTATGAATCCGATCAGTAGCGGTGTGGCTTCTTCCTCCTTCTTCGGTGAATGAAAGCTCATGTAGGAAGCAGCTCGCTACTTGTGGCTGCCTTTCGTTGTGTACTTGAGAACAATGTTCAAAGCCACTCGCTGAAAGCACTGCTGCTGCTGTTGATGACGACCGACCGGACACCACCATACACGGTGATTGAATAAGCACCGTTCGGCGAGACCGGATGGAATTCAATTTTGAAATCTGTGTTAGGGAAAGTGTTTTTTGCAGGCAATCGGTGATCATATTGATCACTATTGTATCAGTTGGACATTTGTGCAATAATCAATAGTAACCTACTGAAAATTGAAAAAAGTGTTTAGATTTGTATAAAAAATTCCAATCGATTGGCTTGTTTAGAATTAAAATCCATCCACTATTGACATCGTTATAAGTAAAAAACCCTGGCCACATTTCGTAACGCATTCAAATTTGTTTTTTTTTTTAAGCTGCACCCCCCAGAAAAATTGTCCTACGTCAAAAAACCTGCTCCTTGATAATGAAAAGTATTTCACGTAAGTTCTCATTAAAATCATTCTTGGGCTTCAGTCCTTCATAAAGTACATGTTTCAAAAATATTGATATCTTGATTGATAGACTATGTTCCGGTTTTTTTTTTTATAAATTAGGTCAGCTTCATATGAATTCACTTCTTAATGATCCTAGTATCCCACAGTAAAATTCTCTATAATTCTCACAATAAGTCGCTTACATTTCTCTCCAAAATTCTTTATAGAATAATTTATGGAAACCTCCAAATCTCTTAGAATGTATTCAGAATTTCAGAACGTTTCCGAAATCGAACTCACTATTGCCTTGAAATTCTCTTCCCGATTTCCTTAGAATATTCTTTCAATTTCTCTTGGAACTCTTCTCGATACTCCATTGAAACTCATCGAAGAATTATCTTGGAATGTCTTTTAAACTATCCTTTGAAGTCATGTGGTATCCTGCAATCCCCCGAAACACTCCTAAAAAATTCTTTCCTTTTTTCCTTTATTTGATTCCGTAGTGAGTACCAATGCTAGCGACGCACAATGGGAAAAAATTGACATAAAAGGAGCAAAATTCATTATCGCTGATCAGCACTGATTTAACCTTTGCAAATATAATCATTCTTATGGCAAAAAGTCTCAGGAATCCAGTGAAAATACTTTCGTGCTGTGTAGAATAGCGCAAGTTGGGGTTTTTTTTTAGCATTTTACTCAAACATGGCCAGAAGGCTACTCTCTGAACCAGAATAGTTTGCAGAAGTTCTTAATGTGGATGCTGATATGATGAGACACCTGCGTTTGATAAGCTGTTTGGCTTTGTCAAACCAATTTTTGAACAAGGTCAAGTTAGCAGAGTTGTACAACATCTTAGAAGAGCAGGTATTCGCAGAGTTTCCGTTTATAAGAATACTGCCTCCATGTATTCATAAATACAAACATTTAACAGAATACGTTGATAAGTTGGTAAGATATTTGGTTACCGAATGATCAAAACATCAGGTCTTAATTCGTATAAAAGTATATCATGACTTGTTTTCTGCAGTAAAAGGGTAAAATTGGGCAAAATGGGTAATTTACTGAAATTATCTCAAGATGAAACCATCACCATTCGATTCCTCAGTCATTTTTACAGTAATAAAGTACACTAGGGTATAGTATGATAGGCCCTAACGCGTATAACCGTGTAACACTACTGATTAACTTCATAAATAGGGGAGAATTAGGGAAAAATGGCCCCATACATCAGCTTACCTTTCGATGTAATCTAAAACGTATTTTTTTTTTTGGATCCCTTAGTTGTTTTCCTTCAAGAAGGACTATCATTGGACAGGTTTTCTTATCACTGACTACTGTCTTTTAAAAAATGTCGAAAATAAGGTTATAGGGGTAAAATTTACTAAAATGCATAGTCTGCACAGACTGTATGTATGAAACAATTTTAAATGGATTCTCCAGATGTTTTTCTACAAGAGTGACAATATTTCAGAACGTATATTAACCAAAATAAGGCATTTTTAAGTCATATATATACAACATTTTAAGAAATTTTAGTAAAATGCTCCAAAAACCCTAACTTGCCCTATTCTGCACAGTACAAAACTATTTCAACTGGATTCCAGAGACTTTTTCCCATAAGAATGATTATATTTGCGAAGGTTAAATCAGCACTGATCTGAGATAATGAATTTTACTCTTTTTCTGTCGATTTTTTCCCCCTGTGCGACGCCAGGGAGGCAGCTCCCACACTTGGACCCTAACTATTGACCCATCAACTCATGGACCGGGGACCAACAGCTATACTCCCCTTCCTAAGGAAGACGTGATCAGAGATTTTATGCCTCAGAAATTCCCGGTGGCACCGCGACTGGCCCAATGGGGTGAGAGGCAGACACGCTTGCCATTAAACCACCGACACCACTGAAAAAATGCCTGCCTACCCCGCATTCATTTGAAACTGTCTTGCATTATTTGATTTTTCTAGATTTATTCTTAGTATTCTTTTAATTTATCCTCAGAATTTCATTTGAATTCGCTTTAGAATTTCTTATAAATTCGCATCAGAAGATCATTGACATCTCCTTGAAATTTTTTTACACACCTAGAAATATCTTATTTTACACGTGACGAAAAAAAAAATGTTATGTAAAATTAAATGCTTTGAGACTGAATAGTTCGTTACTCGACTAAAAGTATGTTTGATTGAGCTGAATTTCGCACCTGTTATGACTCATTTTTATGTCAAAATTATTGCTCTTTTATGTCGGTGTCATCTCAGAGCACCTGTATTTACATTTGTTTGTGTGTGGAATTCAAATCACAATCAAAATCCCCTTCAACATGCACAAGATTCAGCATCTATAGATATGCATATATGGACATAATGTGGTTTTAAGTGTGTGGGAGTTATATATGAAGTTACCTATGTCAACTGGATCTTTTTTTTCGTAGTGTTTATTTGGAAGGCTTATTGTCTCTAGGAGCTAAACGGAGCCTTTCTCTATTTTTCTTCTCCTGTTTTTTCTTCTTCTGCATCGCTCGTATAGATCATGTCAATGCACAGGGTCAGTTGAGGTTCGGTTTCGATTTCAGTCACCACGGGTCGCCACGTCCATTTTCATCACCTCTTCATGAAGCACCTCTATCCCTTCCTCTGTTTTCTGGTTGCTGCTGTCCAACCTCCAGCAACTAAATCAGCGTATGAACTGTTGCCTTTATCGTCCTGTTTTTCTTCATCCTGCTTTTTGTCCACATCCGCTTGCTGTCCAAGCTACTACTGCTGTTTACGAGGCGTCCGTTTTGGGCAGGAATTCATCTGGTGCCCCTCCGTTTTACATAGGAAGCATTTTTTTCCATTGGTTTGTTTTTTTCCGTCGATCTTGTTTTCCGTGTTGAGCACCAATGCTACCGACGTGCCAGGAAGGCAGCTCCCACACCTGGACCCTACCTATCAACCCATCAACTCATGAACCGGGGACCAACGGCTTTACTTCCCATCCGAAGGAAGGCGTGATCAGAGATGTTATGCCTCAGAACATCCCGGCGGCGCCGACTGGGATTGAACCCAGGCCTGCTGGGGTGAGAGGTAATCACGCTTACCACTACACCACCGGTGCCGTTATAGGAAGCATTTATCCTTATTCCTTTCGATTGAGGAAATTAAGCAAGGAGAGGATCTTCTTTTCCACGTCCATGTAAACACCTCGCACTCCTGTGAACATATCGACGTCCAATGCAACAGGAATTTTTCCCGAATTACACGCTTTACTTTTCCGTATTTTGCTAGCACCAATGTTTGATAACAATGTGGTACTTCTGGTGGCAGATCGTACACTCGCACGTTTGGTCATTGCCCTCGGCAAGCAACATTTGTATCTCCACTGTCTTTCCATTAGTGTATTGGAAAGTGAGTTGCTCCGGGTTATACACCACATAATGCAAACTTTCTTCAGATTTAAACTTTATGAAGATCGGCTTCTTTTCAGCGATGCGATATGTAGCGAATATGTCACCATGACTCGCTTCCAATGATTCAAGGAAGTTTGCAATCTTGCCCATTTTTGTCCTTGAACTCCCATCTGGATAGGCACAACACAAAGTTTGCTTTATTGTTGCTTTTTACGGATTTTTTATGAAACTTTCAACCGAAGTTTGAAGATAACTCCTGTTTAATTTTAAATAGAATTTAAAAGGAATTTTGAAAATAATTCTGATAAGTACGCTAAACGAATTCTAACAAGAGTTACAAAGAAATTCTGACAAAACAAAAACTCCAAATCTATCCTGGCAAGAATTCAAAATGAATCTTTGTGGTAGCTCAAAAGGAATCTGAATTTGAGGATATTTGCCAAGGAGTTCAAAGGCAAACTCCAATTATGAGGATAGTTTCAAAAGGATTACGGAGTAGCTTGCAAGGAAATTATTAGCAAAATATCGATGAACTTCATGGAGCAATTCAAGCAAATTTTGTATAGAATTTCAAACGATTTTTGGAAGAATATTAAAGCACTGCTGAGGAGAGCTTTTAGGTTAATTTTCCAATGGAATTTTAAAGATATTAAAAGAGATTAAGAGAGCTCTTGTGCGAATGTTTACGAACTGGAGATCTTTTGAAGCGGGGTTGGCTGGTTCGTCTCTGAGACCGGGTATGTAAATAATTCTTAATGCTATTGGACGGGAATACCAGAAAGGAATCCCAAGATTCTTCATGAGAAATTTTGACATAAACTATGAAACAACTGAATAAAAACCTATGAATGGTTATTCAGAAAATAGGACTGAGGCAGGTTCTGGGACATACAATTTATGAAAATTGTGAGTCAAACCAATTCATATTTTTTTCATTTTGATATCATAAGATTTTAATATTTTTTTATAAAATTGTCTTAAGTGTCTGAATTGCTAAGATCTTGGGCATTGGGTAATTTATCTGACTTGATTTCAAAAACCGTTATTATGATACTTACTTCATCCGTTTTGCTCAACGACATCGAGACATAAATGACGCTACGTTGAAGTTATGCTTATACTTACTTGTACTCCTTATAGCATCCTGAAGGCATCCGACCTTTGAGTCTTAATCATATTTTATTTCCCTTTATTAAAATTCCCTAAAAACTTGCAGTAAAAGCTTTAAATTTTCTTACGCCAAACCAATCCCGAGATCGAGCTGACTTCTTGCTTCCGCATTGTAACTGCTACAAAATTTTCTCGAAAGTATTATTTTGAAATTATTATCATTCGCTTTTTGTCTCTTTTTTGTCAAATTGCATAAGGAATTCTTCTAATCGCTCCCCAAGTACTCTCCCGAAAATTCCCAAGGAATTATGATTCAATTTTCTTTTGATTTACTTTTATTTTTACTTCGTTTCAGAATTATGAAAATTTCCTCAGATTTTTGTTTCGACGATTGACCTTTTCAAAAAGTTTCCTAAGACATCTTTACCATGTTCCAAAATTTGGGAAAAATAGTAGAATTTTAGTATTATAGTATTTATGAAAAAAAAAAATCCTGCCTCAGAATTCTGTTGCAAAAAAATCCAGCTTCAAATCAACTAATTTTCGTAATTAGCAACTCATCGGATAAACCCGACGTCATCGAGCACTCATTCTGATCAAATTGCAACTGTCATGTTGCTACAGTCGTGCAGGGCTTCGGTGATGTCATTCGTCAGAAAATCAACACGAAAGAGGAGGAGTATCGAAAACAGTTCAATTTACAAACGACAAAAGCCGAGTAAATTTATGCACGATAAACCGTTCGCTGCTAATTCATTCGCAGTGTGGTGGCGGATGGCGGTTCGAATAAATTCGGAGAGTTCAAGGGTGCCGTTGGCGGAAAATCCCTTCACTCCTCGCTTTGCGGAGCTCATAACCTTGTGGCTAATGCGGTTTCTAGTGGGGTGTCCTTTTTTATCAGCTTTTTTTTGTGCTACCACACTGCAACGAAGGCTTTCAATTCAATGGGGAATTTACAGTAGCTTATGTATGTACCGTGGTCTAACGGCTCGGATAGCGATAGAACATCGCTGTGGAAACCTTATTTGATTTTGATTGTACAAATGAGTAAGTGTGGCTTGAAAATGGGAAAATAATTTGGGGTAGATTGCAGCCCACGCCATGGAATATCATCAAAGGCTTTCGTGGCGTGCCATGCGTCATTTATCATAATCAAGCGATAAGTGAATACACGTGACATGGAAAATAAGCGTTGAAATATCTAATTCCAAAAATCGTCGAAAATATTCTACGAATCTCATGAAACTCCGCATTCCGAAATTCCATTTGATCGAGATGAAAAATAGACATCTTGTTTATTGTCTGCGCTATTCAGAAAGCCATTTCTTCTGGCAACATAAATCACTTCGGACAGAACAGCAACTCCACCGGCAATCCCAAAAAGCAACAAAACAAATGTTTTCTGAAACGCTTCCCAGGTCCACCTCATCCTTTTTTCTGCTTCCTCTATTTATGTCAAAGAGGCGATGGCCATTCAAGAGAGATCCCTTTGGGTTCCACTTTTTCGCAAACAACAATGTGAGAGATGTCCTTTCGTTCAATTCATCAAATTCCCAGCAACCGTAGCTGTGCTGTAAAAAAATATTGGTAGATCCACTTTTTGTGTGTTTCACTTTCGAGAAAATCTAATTTTCGTCCTTTGGGTATGTTCTACGTTGAGAGCTTTGTGTCGCATCACCAGGCCATTCCATCTGTAATGATTTATCCTACACTCTGGCTGGGAACTGTGACTTCACAAAGCCGATTTGCCAACAAGCAGGCAAACTATTTCGCGCAGGTAGGCGGACGATGGACCACGACCACTCCGACCATTCTCGAGAAAAAAAAAGGTAATTTCCAGAAGGTCCATAGGCAAGCGATGTTCGAACAATGTACTTGATGGATGGATAAGAAGCAAAGCGGGAAATGAATTTCACGTAATGTACGGTGGATTGATAAATGATTTAAGGAGTTTCGTCTTTGCAAAGCGTCAGAAGTTTGTTCGGTGCAATTAACTCACTTGGTGATTTTAGGATGAAAAAGAAAAAAATCCGTCTCGGTTTCAATCGCTAATGTTAACCGAGCTCAAGTAGTTGTTTCCTGGTTGGTAATCAAATTAAAGGTTAATTTGCGGAGGCCTTTCAATGTTTTGTTTTATCAAGAGTCATTCATAACGGAGTAAGCACCGTTTATATGCTTATTACATTAGGGAAAGGATTTACTGTACACGTGCTTGATTTGGATTAGTCGTTCAATGCTGCCTGCCAGGGTGCCTTCCATTCATTTTGGGTAAAAAATGTTTTATGAAATTATGGAATAATACGATATTATGATGATATTTTGTATGTGTAAGTAACAAGTAAAGATTGTAAAGTTTGTGTTCGGCACATAAAACCTATAAATTTAGCTTTGACAGAGTCGCAATGAGCGATTTTCTGATTGCCACTTCGCGAAGAGTGGGTGAGATAAATGACAAAATCGCTTATTGTGACTCTCATGTAGCAACATTTGCAGCTATTATGTATCAAACACAAACTTCACAATCTTTTCTTGTTGCTTACACAAACAAAGTATTATCATAATATCTTATTATTCCATAATTTCACAAAACATTTTTTTAGCCAAAATGAATGAAAGGCCTGCTTCAGACTAGTTTTCAATTAATAATTGATTTTTTTAGAAATCATTTTAAGCGTGTGCTCTTTGAATCTTTCAAAATTTGGTGCACATGATCAATTTTTTTATAACTTGTTTATAACAACTTTGAAAATGATGTCTTATGTATTCAACTAAACAAAGAAGGAGATACTTTTGACTCAGTACCTATTTTATTTATGAATGATTGAATATGATTTCAATTATCCAAATTAAGCTTAAATCCCTCTGATGAGACAATGCCACCCCATTTCCATGCTCCTCTCCTTGTCCCGGTTCACTACTGATAGAAGTTAAATTCAGTGATTCGTGTTAACCATCAAATAACGATAAATCGGCTCCGTAAAGCGATTGAGCCTTCAACATAAATTTACTGGAAAAATGTAAACTTTCACGATTGAATGGAAACTATAAAATGGACAAAAATATTGCATCAAAAGATTTTCTGAACAGTTATTTAACGCAACAATTATGTTATTTGTGTATTGGAAACGATTTTCTGATCAAAAAGTATTTTCTGCAAAAACACAATAAACATTATTTGTGGAAAAAAAAAAAGTTCAAGTTATTTAACAAAAGCTGATGTTCTTCGATTTTTACTTACTTATTTAAGGGTCCTGTACACCACCGGAGGTGCAAAGGGCCAACGTGAAAGACTTCCATCCTGGGCGGCTGCTCAAATTATTTCCTTGTTGGTCCTGGGTCTGCTTCTGCTGCGATGTCCTGCCAGATTCCAATCCAGCGCTTGCTTGCAGATTTCGTTTCCGCCCCGTCGAAGTGTGTGGCCGACCCACCTCCACTTTCGCTCTCGAATTTCTGTTGCTATCGGCTTCTGATGACATCGACGATGGAGCTCGGCATTCGAGATCCAGTTGTGAGGCCACCAGGCACGAGTTATATACCGCAGGCATCGGTATGCAGCTTTTGAGTGTTCTCCGCTGATACACACCACGTCTCGCTGGCGTATAACAACACAGATTTCACGTTCGAGTTGAAAATTCGGATTTTGGTGCGTTGACTTATCTGGTTGGATCTCCATCCGTTTTGTAAACTCGCAAAGGCAGTCCTAGCCTTCTTGATTCGTGCACCTATGTCGCTCTTGGTCCCGCCGTCCGACGCTATTTGGCTGCCAAGATATTGGAAACTTTCGACCTTCTCCACTGCTTGCCCCGCTACCGTAAAGTTGGAAGGGTTGCCCGTGTTGTCATCCAACGATTTGGTCTTGTTGACGTTGATGGTGAGACCCGCCGCAGAGGAGCGTTCGGCAAGGTCATTGAGCTTACTCTGCATTTCACAGCACGGTTGTGCTAGTAGAGAAACATCATCAGCCAAATCGAAGTCGTTGAGATGCTCCATTGTGATAGGCAGCCAAGCAGCCCACAGTTCGGTACACGGTCAATTGCACCCACCATGATCTCATTGATTACGATGAGGAACAGTAGCGGTGATAGCATACATCTTTGTCTCACATCAGTGACTACCCGGATAGGGTCAGACAAGGCTCCGTCATGCAAAACTCTGCACGTGAAAGCCTGATACTGCGCTTCGATGAGGTTGACAATTTTATCCGGGACTCCCTTGCGTCTCAGGGCGCTCCACAGATTCTCGTGATTACGTCGGTCGAAAGCTTTTTCGCAGTCAATGAATTCGAAATGAAGGGACTCTTGGAATTTATTGACCTGCTTCAGGATGATGCGGAGCGTGACAATATGGTTCCACACAATCTCGGAGATGAACCAGCCTGCGGCTGAAAATCTCCTAAATAGAGATAATAATAATAATAATAATAATGGTCCACACAAGATCTTCCGGCACGGAATCCTGCCTGCTGCCACCGGAGAGTCGTGTCGATCTTCTCCTGTATCCGATTCAGGATAACTTTGCACAGAGCTTTGAAAACAATACACAGTAACATGATGCCTCGCCAATTGTCGCATACAGTCAGATCCCTCTTCTTTCGGACCTTCATTAAGACGCCTTGCATCCAGTCGGCCGGAAAAGTCGCGGTGTCCCAGATATTATAGAATAGTTGATACAACATTTGAGTGGATTGCATGGGGTCAGCTTTGAGCATCTCTACTGATGATTAGCATTTTGGATACGCATTCAAGTAAACATGAGTTCAACAATCTTAAAAATTGCCGTTATTTATTATTGAAGTTTTCATCAGTTTTTTTAATGATGAGCCATTTTCAGACTATGATTTATTTAAAAATATTAAATACGCCGTTTTGAAAAATTAGGTGAAAGACAAAATGGCCGAATTCCAGCAGAAAATTGATTAATTCCCCCTAGTCAGGGATGCCAAATATGAAGACATGTCTTCATTTTGAAGATATTTTAAATTCTGTGAAGAATATTTTTTCCACGCTGACATTTTAGAGACATTTTATGTTTTTTGAAGATTTTTTTTTCTTTGATTTGTTTTCCGTCGATCTTGTTTTCCGTGCTGAGAACCAATGCTACTGACGCCAAGGAGGCAGCTCCCACACCTGGACCCTACCACCTATCGACCCATCAACTCATGAGCCGGGGACCAACGGCTTTACTTCCCTTCCCTACGTGATCAGAGATGCCTTAGAACATCCCGGCGACGCTGACTGGGATTGAACCCAGGCCTGCTGGGGTGAGATGTTATCACGCTTACGACTACATCACCGGCGCCGCTGTGAATTATTATGAATAATATCGGAATTTATTGAAAAATGTCATAGAAGCAATTTCTATTAAAAAATACAAGATCCAAAATGGTATTTTTTTTTGCAAAATATGCGAATAATTGCCCATAACACACAACTATGCTTAATTTCGGAGTTTTTCGTCATTTGGAGTGGAGCTTGTACGGATTTCCAGAACTATATAAGATCACACCCAGCGTTCATTTTCCGGTCTAGCAAAGCCTCCTCAAGTTCTTTCTTATGAACTGCAAGGGCGTTCATTCAACTTGAATTCAAGTTCAGATCTCTTCGTCAGATCTCGAATTGATCGCGTTCAAATGCATCACTGTTAGTCGTTTCCGGTTTCTTCTGGTGTACCTCAAGGTAGTCATCTTGGCCCGTTTGTATTTCTGCTGTACTTGAATGACATTCACTTTACAATCAGGTATCTGAAGCGGATGTTCTTAAACTGTATTTTTACATAAAGGATTGTAGTGATTCAGTTTTCCTTCAACAACAGCTGGACGTTTTGCTACATGGTGTCACAAGAACAGTATTGAATGCTTCCGCAAAAAAAAATCGCACACCTGCTTTGCATGCAGCATTAATGGTCAGATACTGAATTGAGAGGAGCATGTGTCATATGTCGCCAGTAAAGCTTGGTTTTATTTTTCGCTTTGCTAAAGATTTCAGAGACCTTTCGTGCTTGAAAACGCTTTATAGCTCACTAGTCCGTTCAACACTGAAATACTGTTACTGACACGAACCTACTTGAGTCTGAATTCGTTTTGCTCATCGTTGGCTACCCTGGAAAGACTCTGTAAGCCTCCCTAATTATGAAAGATGATGTAACTTGTTGAGCCTACAACTTCTCAGTTTTCGCCGTATCGTCTCTAAGGCTGTCTTCATCGTAGATTTCCTGCTTGACAGTGGACCACTTTTGCAACAGATTAACAATAACATAAGACGGTACCCACTCTTCTTCACTATCCCAAATTCTGCAAAAGAACCAATGACAAGCCTTTGTAAAAATTTTAATAGTTGCCATAACTTTTTTGACTTCATTACATCCCGTGCTAGCCTTATGTCGAAAACAACATATCAAGAAGACTGGAAGTTCCATTTTCTCATACAAACGCTATGAGACAGGTACAATCGCGTCATCTGCCGCTCAAAGGTAAATGCTTCGAACGAATTTGATAGTAAAGATTACATCCTCAGAAGAAAGGTTTGTGTATTTGCTCATTTTACTATGCGATGCTTCCACCTTCACTCAAGCGCAACGCTACTGTATCTGACGCTTAGATTCTGGCAAAGTTGCCAGTCTTCTTGATTTGAAGGCTTCGCTTATGTATTCATTCTATAATGTTTTTTCATCCTGATTATGTAAATATGAATGTTTCTTGAATTTGTGTAAGCAAACAAAATATGCATCTGTAGGATTTAATGTTATCTGTGGACACGAAAGAAGACGTTTTTCGCTCTCTTGAGGAAAGGCAAGGTTGGTCATCCTGCAGTGGGCTTTTCCCTCTCAAATAAATAAATAAATAAATAAATCAAAAGCAAATGATAAAATGACACTCTCTTAACTTCTATGATTTTCCCTTGACTTTGTCAGAAGTTACCTAAACAGACCCAGTTTTATAAACTTGCAATATTGAACACTTTTCTCGTCTGGAAATTTCAAACGTAGCGGTGAAAACATTTCGTCGAACTCGATGAAATTTTTTTTTTAATTCAGCTGGCATCCCTAATTTTAGCCTTTTTTGTTTGTTTTTCCATCATAATTAAAAGATAATATTTATAATGAAGCTTGTGCAATTAAGTACTTATCTATTTCCAAAAGCTTTTCATAGGAGATCCTGTTCAGAATTATCAATGAAAGGAATTTTAAAACACTAATTAGATGATCGCCATGTTTAATCCCTTTTTTCATAGTTTTTTTTTTTATGTTTAAGCCAATTAGTTCATATCCTTTATTATATGAATTTTTATCACACTTAACATAATAACTTCTAACCGAAATATAAGGCTGTTTGATTAATTTACCACTGATCAATATTCAATTAATGCAAAACTATCGATCCCAAGACCAGCTGTGAAGCAGAACGCATCGACTAAGCTATTTCTGTGAGCATGTTCCTGTCATGTTTTATCAGCATCTTCGGACTGAAAATATATGCTCACCTGATAAGGACTTAATTGTAAATTAATGTTCCTACTTAACCCGAAACACATTTCGTGCATTCCCCAATGTCACTTCCATTCTACACCACTGCCGCACGGCACTCAGCACGAATATGTAGAACATCGAATCTCCGAGAAGTGCCGTTGAAAATTAATGAATAACGTTTGCCTTCGTCAGATTAAATGAATTCGTCGACGCCAGCCGACTGAAATGATGGCAAAGGCGATGACTTTACCGTTTCATTGCCCAAGACAGAGTGGACCAACCTGAGGGGCTGCACACGCTCACACCGACGCAACTCAGATTCGACAAAGATGCGTGTTGTTTCCCATCGCCATTCTAGTGGAGATTATTTACGATAATGGCTGGATTCACTTAATAAATTTTGATGTTTTGACGGCATCATCATCATCGTTTGCGAAGATTTTGTAAACTGCAGTGCAAAGGGATTACACTGAATGTTGACACCATCAACCTTAGAAGCAAGCTGCTCTTTGTAAGTCAACAGGTCATTAATCCGGTGTAGATTTCTACCTTCCTCAAACAACCGGAGATTACCGGGGTGGTTTGATTTGCATTTAGTAAAAACATAAATTACCAGATTCATAAATCATGGCACCTGATTCAAAGACACCCGTCAGACTCGGTTCCACTTCGATTCTTGATTTCTGCTCAATCTTTCCCCCGGAAGTGCCTTTCCGCTCCCTTCTCCTTCCAGTTCGTTAATCATCACCGTTAATCGACACTGGGAACACCCTCGATGAAAACTCACTCATCGACGGTTAAGGTAAAAAAAAATTATCATAAATTGAATGGAAGATACTTTTCACCGTCGGTCGTCGTCGTCGTTGCCGTTGCCGTCTCCTGAAATCGTCCCGACTTCAAGCGTAGCGAAGGATATCATTTACACAAACTGCGTTTCGTTTCCCTGCCTAATTCTTTTGATTTCTCCGGTGCTCCGACCCACGCTCGCAGCATTCCTCCTTCCTGGGCGAGCTTTCCTTATTCGCGGCAAACGACGACCGCGTGCGATTGAGATTGCTTATCTTCATTAATCAAAAACAAACGTGCCGACGACGCGACGACGACGACGAAGGACGGATCCTAGTGGAATGGAAGACCCGAGAATCCGCTACCGCCTAGGGGATTGTAGCCACTGACTGTCGATTCACGCTGCTGTTCAAGGCATATCAGCGGTCGAAAAAGGACTACTGACTGGAAGGGATCGTATTAGACGGAGAAAGTCTCTATAGATTTGAATGCAGCACCGTGGGTGGTCCGGACGGTGATTCGGTTCGGTAGCAGGTGGGTGGACCGGTGAAAGCGGTTATAAAGGGTGATACGGTCAAAATTTGGTCAATATCAACTTGACGTATTTCTTTCAATTTTGCATTTAAAAAACCTGAACACCCCTCATTTTGAAGGTGTGTGTGTGTAGAATGTTGCTCCTATTTTGATTTTGGAATTCACTCTTCAGTTGTCAAAATGCCGTCCAAGCAAGAAGAGCAACGTATCAAAATTTTGCTCGCGCATCGCGAAAATCCGAGCTACTCGCACGCAAAGTTGGCAAAATCGCTGAAAGTTGCCAAATCAACCCTTATAAATGTAATTAAAGTGTTTGGGGAACGTTTGTCGACAGCCAGGAAGTCTGGATCGGGGGGAAATCGAAAACCGGAAGCCGCTGAGACGACAAAGAGAGTTGCCGGTAGTTTCAAGCGAAACCCTAACCTCTCTCTCCGAGATGCCGCAAATAAGCTGGGTGTATCGTCTACAACCGTGCATCGAGCCAAAAAACGAGCCGGACTATCGACTTACAAGAAGGTAGTGACTCCAAATCGCGATGATAAACAAAATACGACGGCCAAAGCGCGATCCCGGAGGCTGTACACGACGATGCTGACGAAGTTTGACTGCGTGGTAATGGACGACGAAACCTACGTCAAAGCCGACTACAAGCAGCTTCCGGGACAGGAGTTTTATACGGCAAAAGGAAAGGGAAAGGTAGCAGATGTTTTCAAGCACATGAAACTGTCAAAGTTCGCAAAGAAATATCTGGTTTGGCAAGCCATCTGTACCTGTGGCTTGAAAAGCAGCATTTTCATAGCTTCCGGGACTGTCAACCAAGAAATTTACGTGAAAGAGTGTTTGAATAAACGTCTGCTGCCTTTCCTGAAGAAACACGGTTGTTCCGTACTGTTTTGGCCGGATTTGGCATCTTGCCATTACGGTTAAAAGGCCATGGAGTGGTACGCCGCCAACAACGTGCAGGTGGTTTCCAAGGACAAGAACCCTCCCAACACGCCAGAGCTCCGCCCAATTGAGAAATACTGGGCTATTGTCAAGCGGAACCTAAAGAAGACCAAAAAAACTGCTAAGGGCGAGCAGCAGTTCAAGGCAAACTGGCTTTCTGCGGCGAAGCAGGTGGACAAGGTGGCTGTACAAAATCTGATGGCAGGAGTCAAGCGTAAGGCCCGGCAATTCGGATTTGGAAAAGCGGAAGCCTAACTGAATATTTTTCCTGAATTTTATACTAATTGAACTTGAAAAAGAAATTTAATTTGATTTTTTAAATAAACGATTTCACCGATTTACACGCGTTTTCCCTTGACCAAATTTTGACCGTATCACCCTTTAGAGCAGTTCCAGGCCAAATAGCAAAACAAAAATGAATTTTTGACACGACCTGCTCCGATTTGCAGACAACTTCGCATTATTGTTTGTTAAGGGCAATCATTCACATTTGTGCTAAAAATTCGGCCAGTTTGGATCTTACAAAAAATTCCAGAAAGGCATATTTGTCGTTTTTCAATAAATCGTAACACGAAAACGTCACTTCTAATCGAAATGAAGTCCGAGACAAAGGTGTCGGAAGAAATATAGTCTTTCTTGGAAAATATACGTGATGTTTTTTAGTATAAGCTTTGAGAAAAAAGTTAACCAGGGTTAAAAATTTAAATAATGTAAAATGTGCTGATTCAATATATTTGATCTGCTTACAAAAAACCTAATAGTAACAACTTAGTTCAGTATTCATAGAAACACGACATTTGGCTAACCAGCGCGCCTTTGCATCAGAAAAGGTAACTAATGTATTCAATAAACATTACAAAGGAATGCTCCATAGTTACAACAGAATCAAATCAAAATTAGTTTAAACAATTATTTTCATGTTCCCATTGGCATATATAGGCCTAAGCAATGTGTGATTCTTTTTCCGTGATTGTAGCTAATGTAATTAAATCATATTTTTCATGTGTAATAATTGCAACTCACTCATCCCTCGACTATAATCAAATGCATGTTAATTGCATTTTCTGACGCTAGGTGGTGTGTCGAACATGTAGTTTCTGTCCTTTGTATGATGTATGGAAAGTTGAAGAGTGAACTATATTGATAATATAGTAAATTAAAAAAAAAAATATGCAAAATAATTGAATACTGAATCCCTTGAACAAGAACATTTAGTATTTTGTTTTAATTTTTGTTGGAACGCTTTTTTTGTAACGTTAACACTTAAAAAAAAATCATGCGACTATTTCAATCGTTTTCTGTGCAAAAATCACAAAAACATTGCACAAAAAAAAGATGAAATTCTTGACCAAAAGTTGCTGTTTTACGAATTTTATAAATTTTAAAGTTTTCAAAGTTTTAAATGATTCAAAAGTTTGCATTTTTAGACATAACATATGTGGAACTTGATCATCATAAGTCGACCCCATTCAGTGATTTCAAGAGGTATAGTAGGACATCGATCTGTCAAACTGATTATACCAGCCGTAAAATGAGAAAGGAGATCAAGGGGGTAGTCAATTCAATTAAAATAATTCTAACGTGGTTTATGATTCTATGTGTTCTTAGCACCCTTGAACTCATGTCTTTGTATTGCCCTAATCATTTAAATTTTATTAAACAGCAAGCTCTAACAAATTTATCACCTTGCTTCACACAGCATAACATAAATTAACGTTTGCATAAAAAAGTTGTCATTTTTTCCCGGTTTTAAAGTGATGACCTGCCATATATATAATTTTTAGCTGCCATGTGTTACCTGTTATCAATTCAGTTTTGAAAGCGATACGTATTGCTTTTCTGTAATTATGACCAAAAATTGGAGCAACTTGTTTATTTCTTTAAATGAACTAAATTTTATCAATTTTCTTTCTCTATGATTAGCTTAGATAAAAAATATATTCACCATTTTTTTAATTAAATAACTGTGGTGAAACTTCTTCTTCTTTGAATTAATACGTAAAACAGACATAAATCTCTAGATGTTGTGGAAAAAATGCAGAGTTTTGAGCTGATCTTGCATCTTTCCATTAGCAAGAACTAAATGAAGCCTGATGGGCAAAAGCCTAGAAAAGGCGTAAAAACCCCATATCTTTTCGAAATACATGAATCACAATAATACAATACAATTACAACGAACATTAATCAAGTCTATAGCATAAACAAAGTTATCCTCCTATGGCATAGAGTTGTCCGTGAATCAGGTAGAAGTCCTCGTCATGTAGGGTAAATGTTGGCTTCGGCACTGTTTTCGGCAACCAAAATTTAAACGTTAATTTCACTATGTTTTCCCATCAACGCACTTCCCTGAATGTGTCCAAACGATTGTTTAGCCTTTCAGCTTCAATCTGATTATATTTGAACGATCGAGCAATCCAGTAATGCTACATTTTTCTTCAAATAAAGCATACGCACTACAAAATGAGGTTGATTTCGAGTTGCCGATAATAGAACAGCTGGTTAACACGCAGTTCTAATGGGAAGGTTGCCGAAGAAAAAGAGACTGCCGACAATCGTCACACTCACCTGAGAAGTTTGGAGCGTTGTAAAAACGCTTTCAAAACGTTTTGAAAAATTCTGTCGATTGGAATCGATAGAGAAGCAAGCAGCAGATGAATGTAAACAAACAGACACATCATATATGTGCGTGACGCTGAGAAAATGCTAGTAGAAGTGCAGACGCTGCTTAGATTGACGAGAATACGTAAATTCCCCAAGTTGAACCGGAAACAAAAAATAAACAGGTAGCACAATCCTTCAAGTGTACATTAAATGAACAGCTACTCACCTTCTCAGGAGTCTGCGTTGAATACGGTGACGAAAGGTTTCCGCTGCACAGTTAAAGTCGAAAAACTCGTAAAACTCGTTGAAACGCCCAGACATGAACCGTATTGGGTCATGCAAGCTGTAGTTCGCAGCACGAGGTCCAAGATGCAGGAAACTCATCGACCGAAGAACTCGTTCGGGTGCGTAGATTTCGAATTTAGCCAAGATTACTGGAGAGTCGATATCACCAATAAGTATTTTCGCTGCGAACACGGCCTGACTAATCGTCCGCCTATGTTCTAGTGTTTCATGATCCAGGAGTTGACAACGATCTTCGTACGGCGGAAGGTTCACAGGGTCATTCCAAGGAAGGTGATGAAAGGCATACCGAACAAATTTCCTTTGAACAGATTCTATCCTAGCTATCCAAACTGCTCGATACGGGCACCATACTACCGAGCTGAATTCCAAGATCGATCGCACTAGAGAGCAGTATAGAGCTTTTAGACAGGGAGGATCGCGAAACTCGATGCCCGAGTAATGAAGCTTGAATGTTAAGGCGCAGTCCAGCGTGATTCCTAGGTCACGAACATTGTCCACACGTTGCAGAAGTTGGTGATTAATCGTATAGTTGAATGCCACTGGTTTCAGCTTGCGATGAAATGAGATAATATTACATTTTTGTACATTCAACGTGAGATAGTTTCTTGAGCACCACTCTTCGAAAGTATCGATTAGGTGCTGAAGACGTAAGCAATCGGCGAAGCTACGAACAATCACACAGATCTTCACATCATCCGCGTAGAACGATCGGCAACCAGTTGGGAGGATCAGTTCGGCCTCATTCACAAAAATCGAGAATAGCAATGGTCCCAAGCTGTTACCTTGAGGAACACCGGAGCTGTTTGTAAAATAGTACGATTGCTCTGATCCGATTCTAACACAAAGTTCCCGATTGGTCAGATAGGACTTGAACCAACGAGTTAAACCCGATGATACACAGAGTTTTTCAAGTTTAGCTAGCAGTATGGAGTGGTCAACCCGGTCGAATGCAGCCTTAAGATCTGTATATGCAACGTCCACCTGCGCTCCAGCTTCCATACTCCGAAGACATAAAGAAATGAACGGAGCTAGATTTGATGAAACTGATCTCTTGGGATAAAAACCGTGTTGGTCAGGAGAAATGTAATTTCTGCAGCTAGAGAATAATGCGTCGTTGATGATGATTTCGAAAACCTTAGAGCAGGCACTGAGTGATGTGATCCCTCGGTAATTTTCGACGTTTATCTTGTCTCCTTTCTTGTAGATCGGGAACATGAATAACGATTTCCGACGCGTAGGGAACTCCCCCTGCTGTAATGAAATATTGAACAGCTTCGAAAGCGGTGTTGTAAGCTCTGAACAACATCGCTTCAGGATGCTTGAGGGGATCCCGTCAGGGCCAGCAGCATTAGAAAATTTCAGCTTCTTGATAGCGGATTTGACGAGGTCTACTGTAACCGAGATAATCGAAAAATTGAAATCATCACTGGGAGTGTCCCTCACCGCTTCAGCAACTTGGGACAACAAGCCGTAGTGTCATTAAAAATGCTTTTGAAATGCTCTGCCAGAAGATTACATTTCCCAAGGGAATTGCTGGCGATTCTATCACCCAGGTGAATTTCGACTGGTAGCCCCTCCTCGTTTCGTTTGGTATTCACGAATGACCAGAACTGCTTTGGATTAAGTCGTAAATTAGCCTGCACACGCCTTGTGTAGCTCTTGTAAAGAATGCGGTTATATGAGCGATTTTCGTTGCTCGCTGTTGAAAATAATCGTTTGGAGAATGGGTTACTAGTACGACAGTATTTACGGAGGGCCTTCGATCTCAGACGCTTCAAATTCCGTAGTCGAGCATAGGACCATGCGGGTTTGGGAGAGGGTCTCCTCAATGGGACAGAATCAGTTATTGCCCGGCCAACGACCTCAGCGAAGTAGTTGACGGCTTCATCAATAGATGAACACGTGCCAAGGAACTGCCAACCTGCCTGGGTAAGCGAGTGACTCAGCGCGACGAAATCTGCTCTACGAAAGTCGAGCTCATGTACATCAACAGGGGGGTTATCGTAGCGAACAGGAACAGATAGGTTGATGGAAACTTCCAACGCAGGATGATTGGTGTCGATGCCAATCAAAGGCTCTGGGGCTTCTAGGATAGAACATTCCAGTCCTGCAGCTTCGTTCGCTAGAACGAGATCAAGCAGTCGAGAGTTGCTATTCAGTATTGAGTTGATTTGCGTTAAGCCATGCAGGTTGAAACCATCAAGGAGAGATGCGGGCATGTTCGAGCGAAGAACATCAATGCTAGGAAGATCGTTTGCAGGAACGTTCCATGAGAGCCCAGACTGATTGTAGTCACCAAATACCAGAGCTAGGTCGTTTTGTTCTAGTCGAGAGAACACGGTACCAATCGAACTGATGTGGTTTGTAATGCTGCTCGAATCAAATTTCCGGTCTCGAGGTAGATACATAGCGCCAATACTTATTGATCTACGAGACGTCGTTATTTTGACCCACAGCTGCTCTAGAGAAGTGCAAACTGGAGCAGGATCGGTGCAGGAGCTTAGGCGTTTGGATACCGCAATCAAGACGCCTTGCCCACGCGATTTAGTACTATTCTGGTGGTTGCGGTCGTTTCGAAATACCGTGAATAATTGAGATGAATTAATGCGGTGATCGCGCTAGGTTTCCGTAAGAACTATGACATCGTAGTCAGAGTCAACGGCAGTCAGGAAAAAGCATCAATCTTATATAGAGCTGGAATTAGGGCGTAACAGCTTTTGTAAACAATGACTTCTAACGATAATTTCTAGAAAATTAAGGCTCGTCAACGCAAATCAACAACACCATCGGGTAGAGGAAGACTTCCCCTACTGGACGGTTATGTTGGTTTGCGTGAGCGTGCCTTGGGTTCCTAGAAATCGTCGATAGAAGTCATTGTTTACAATAGCTGTTACGCCCTAATTCCAGGTCTATCTAGAATTAATGTTTCTGTTCAAATCTCAACACAAAGATCTACTGACTGGTTATCAACAATATGACTGGGACCGACTTGAAAACACGCGGACTTTGATAAGCCCCCTGTGCCCTAAAGCTAGTCCAAAAATGAATGGCCGCATTACCTTGACAATTCGCCTTTTCGGTCACTCTGCAACTCTTTACTCCTATGGTAAAATGCGAACGTCAGTCTGTGCGTGAAACATGTAAGACATTTCCTTAACCTTTCACTCCAGTGAAAAATCCCATAACATACTGTTGATCTTTGAATGAAGAGACGGCAGCTCGCTGGTACCATGCACATGGGGAATCTTCATACAAGAAGGTGGCCAAAAATATTTTCGCATTTTTGTCTTGATTTATGATAGTATGCGTGTGAATTGTTAGCTTCAAGATGTTTTTGACGTCAAGAAATATCTTAAGGTCTACAAAATGTCCTCAAGTTGAGATCTAGATGTCCTCTTGAATCACGCCTTGTGAGAAAACTCTACTTTTGATTTGCATGGAGAGTCACCTCACAAAGTGACTTTTATTGTCTCGTAAGTGAAAGAAAGACGATGCGATACGTTGAAATGGGGTAAATATCTTGACTATCTTTGAAAAAGCTCCCCAATATTTTTTAATTGATTAAAGTCATTGTTTTAATGTACATCAATCACAATCGATAGTGTTCTGAATAGTGTTCTGAAATTTTAAGCATTCATCTCTTTTGCAAAGCTTTTTTCTTAGTAAAGTGTTTGGGTAACTGTGCGAAAAAAATAAAGTTTTAATTTATTGTTAGCTGTTATATTTAAATATTCAAGCATTTTCTACATTTGCATGTTCAACAAAGTCATCGTCAATTTCATCAACGTCACTTAATAATTCTTCTAATACTGTTCTCTCTGAAGTTGTTTCTGTTGAAATGTTCTTAAATACAAGAAATGTCTGTACAACTGCGGATATTCATGAATTGATTTTTAATGTAATCGATTACTAAAATAAAGCGAACTTATGAAAGAATCAGAGACATTCATGGCTCTTATGAAAACATCATGTAATTTTTCCACTCTTTATCTTTTCGTAGAATGATGGTTTCAAGTGTTTGTGCTGGCATTCGGCATTCGGTACGTACGGTGAATTTCTATCGATACCTAGGACGTGTGGAATAGTATTTTACTGTATGAATCATACTACCAATTCTGTTTTTTTGAACATAATAATACAGATTTTACCTATCTCGATATCGACAAAACCGAGTTGAAAGAATAATGTTGTTTTTGATACAGGAAGCTAAATTACTAACATGCGCCGGTAAAGCGCTCTATTATATCTGATATTTTCAACTGTGGTACTGACGTAAATTTCAGTAAATAATAGGTAAGTGACTAAGTACTCTTCAACCATAACTCTTTCTCTCAATTCACTGGGACACATCTATCAGGGATTGATCGGTGAATGGTTAATTAAGTAAATAAAGACTTCCAGTATCTCCAGGTAAACGAGGGTTAGAATAAGTCAGCAGAAGACAATAAACGACGTTCGCTAATCAACCGATAAGGTGTGAAGTTCGTCATCTGAAATTCCATGTGTGGAAAGTACAACACTGTCCTAGAAAGTCTATATGTTTCCAAATAGCTTTGTCTCAGACGTTTTTTCGATAAGAAGTGACTTTATTGTGCCACTATTTATTGAAAAAAAAATTGCAATATTTAGTATGGCAGAATTTTTATATATTATCTTAAAGAGCTTTGTTTTAGAGCACAACGATATTTTTTTCCAACCCATGGAGTTTCATCTTGATTTTCAAATAATTATTTAAAGCAAAATAACAACTTTACCTATTTAACATTATTCCAGTGTATCAAGATTGATGAAATTTAGGATTTCGGTTCCATTTCTAATGCTGCTCACGAATATGCAAATCGTAGAAATTCGAGTCAGATCGATTCATCACTTGGCCTGGAACTGCTTAATATATGATAACATTTCTTCATGAATAGATTCAACGATATGAATTTTCGTAAAATTACATTGAATCATTAGCGGTGCCGGTGGTGTAGTGGTAAGCGTGCTTACCTCGCACCCCAGCACGCCTGGGATCAATCTCAGTTGGCACCGCCGGGATGTTCTGAGGCATAACATCTCTGATAACGCTTTCCTTCGGAAGGAAAGCAAAACCGTTGGTCCTCGGTTCATGATTGATGGGTCGATAGGTAGGGTCCAGGTGTGGGAGCTGCCTTCCTCGTGTCGGTAGCATTGGTGCTCAGCACGGAAAACAAGATTGACGGAAAACAAATCAAGGAAAAAAATACATTGAACCTTAAAAGACGACAAACCTTGCGTCGAATCGTCGAATTCCTGTCCCATGCCCTCTTTTTTTAAATCTACATCCCCGAGCCCGTCTTACCTTATCTTTGCAAGGAGCATTTTAATATTTCCAATATCAGTGACCCGTGCCTGCAATTTATGCCCCACATACGTTAGTCCCACAGTCAACCGAAACCTTTCCTGACTATCTGCGTCATCTCACAATTTCCTCGACTCCATACACACATCTCTTACGACATTGCTTCGCGATTTCACCCACCCATTTCGAGGAAAATTTATGCCCACATTCAGCGAAAAGTGTTGGTCTAGAAGCCAGCGTTTGTGTCGCTTCCGCATCAGCTGAGTGCCAGTCGACGATATATATTTATAGTGACCCTCCATTTGCCACTGGATGAGCGGCTGACTGATGATAGTCGCAGCTGCTCAATCTGGTAGATGCACAGCAATTATCACGTCATCGTCGTCGTCGGCGGACCTCCTAGTCCGATATTGATTCAAACCACTCTCGTGAGCTTACTAACCTCGTTTCCCGAAAAAAAGCAACCAACCAACCAACTGAAAGAAACCACTTTTTTCTGTTGTGCAACAACTGCTATTAAATGTCACTTTGCGGATTGTCCGGGGGAATGATCCATCATTCGAGTAGTAGTGCTAGTGGCAAAAATTCAAATGTAAATCCCCTTCAATGGGACCTAGGCCAGAACACGAAAAAATAACTTTGAGAAACACGAGACTCGCATGTATTCATTTCTGAGCGACATGGGAGCTTTGTTTTCATAGAAACGAGGACAAAGCCTTGCGTCCCTCGACTGCCTGCCATTCACTTTCTCGGATCCTCTTCCCCATTCAACACGTATTAGACATTCATTCGTCGCTCCGTTGCTGCTGTCGGCCGCGGTAGATGCTTGTGGAAAGGTTTTTCCTTTGCCAGATTCCATCCAGCACAGGGGCCCTTTTTTCACCCGAATCGGAATAATAGACCTGGCGCACTTTGAAACACAACACAGAACGAGTTAAGCGGATTAATAGTCATTTTTTCCTCTCCCAAGAGTCTCTCGAAGCATTGTCACTACACATCACCATCATCGTGATCAACATGACTCAGGTAGTGGTAGCGGCGTTGCTACAAGGACGAAGGTGTATGATAATTTCAAATTTTTTTTCATAACCCTTCCTTCCCTTTACTGGTGGTGGTATTACTTCCTGGTCCTTATCGGCTTAGCCGTACTTGTGCACTATGACAACCACTTAGCAGTCCGTGCGAGTCTGATGACTGACGACCACCCACATTATTTGTGCAATTTTCCATCACGCACAGGTGACTCTGAATTTAGCGACCCTAATGAAAGCATTTATTTTCCGTTAAGGTGACAGTTGATAGAACCCACCAATGGCCACTTTTATAGCCTTGCCACTTCGAATTTATGATGAGCATGAATCTCAGAAACTATAAATATTTCGTGTGCAAACTTTTAATCACTCTTTTGTTGCCCGAAAATTTTATAGTTTCGCGCCATCAACAATTCGAAGTGTACAGGCATGATAACCATAATAGCGTCCATTAGTAGATTCTATCAGCTTTCACCTTAAAGGAATTTTAATTTACTTGAGCAAAGAAAAATCTCTAAATTCGCAAGAAATAGCTGGTATAAATAAAGAGCTAAAAAAGTTTCACGAACTGACCATGTTTTTGTGGCTAGGAAAAAAAAAATCGTATTTCTAGCACGTCATGTCAGATGTGGTGGATTAATCAACTTTGATGTGCATCATATTGCACTTCACTAAAATTAAGTTTGGGAGCTAACATTCTTAAATCGATTGGCTTTAAAGTATTCCATCTGAGGAAATTGGGGAGGAACCGTTCCCGTTGATAAAATTTAGCATGTCAATTTTCCTGTGACATAAGATTTAAAACCAATAGATTTAGGAAAGTAAGCATCGAAACAAAATGTTGGTATATATGTGTGTATGTAAAGGCTACTACTCATTATTGCAGAGTACAGCCATTAGACAGTGGACTGTCCACCTGATATAACTTGATGAAGTACGATACCTGGTTGTATTCAATTTGCGATTGTGTTAAGGGCTAAAAATGGAAAGGAAACCCGTAAGCAGAGCCACTTACGCGTCATCCACGGTAGCAAGAAGAATCTCCTTGCAATGATAAGAATGTTCCAACCCGATACAGAACAAGCCACCATTCAAGAGGATGTCCCAATAAGTGGGGAGAAGAGCCCACCTTCAAATCACCATTTTTTTTTATTTTTTTTTCCTTGATTTGTTTTTTGTCGATCTTGTTTTCCGTACTGAGCACCAATACTACTGACGCCACACCTGGACCCTACAACATATCGACACATCAAACTCATGAACCAGGGACCAACGGCTTTACTTCCCTTCCAAAGGAAGGCGTGATCAGAGTTATTATGCCTCAGAACATCCCGGCGGCGCCGACTGGGATTGAACCCAGGCTTGCTGGGGTGAGAGGTAATCACGCTTACCACTATACCATCGGTGCCGCTATTAACGAAATTTTAACAACAGGGATTTGTCCATTCCATTCTCTCCATCTTAATCGCTACCAAATGAATTTATGTGTTTATATAAAACTATGTAGGATATAAGAATATAATACTACCCTTTATTTTCTGCTCAGTAAGTAAAAATGATACCTTCAGGGCTATCGAGCATCTCAAAACAACAACACTCCACGACAAAATATGATTAAGTTTCCGCTTGTTATGTAATGAAAAACAGAGATACGCGATAATTCATATAGCTTCTGCGATTGCTAATTAGTTTTAAAGCACCTCCACTGGATCTTCATATTCACCATCCGTCACTGTCTACAAAATATCTAATAGCAATTACCTGTGTTGTGATACTCCTTCAATGAAATCAAATTTTCTTGCATTGGCATGGGACTGATGTAAAATTTGACATTTTCACTCCATGGCTCAGTGGTACAAAAGGCCAAATCCAAGATCTTTTTTCATTAGCACCTTTCACAGTGGTTTTTTTTTTCCAATAGGGTGTCTTCAAAAGAGTTTTTTGTAAATGTCAAGACCCATTGCATGAAGTTAAATTTTAGATCGGAACTTCACCACAGGTGGTGCTGCAAAATGTAACTTTTCAGTATAGCCAGAGAGAGATATGGAGTCTTCATTTGTAGGTTGCTTTATTACTAAAAACTTTGTTCAAGACGCCATACATTTATCTGCTTTGCGTTTTTTATAGAAGGACCTCAAATTCAGTTTTTTGGAAATATTTCCGATATTATTTGTTTTAGATGATTATAATGTTCGGCAACTTTTTAAAAATAGTGGCGCCGGTGGTGTAGTGGTAAGCGTGATTACTTCTCACCCCAGCAGGTCTGGGATCAATCTTATTTGGCACTGCCGGGATGTTCTGAGGCATAACATCTCTGATCAGAGAAGTAAAGCGGTTGGTCCCCGGTTCATGAGTTGATGGGTCGATAGGTAGGGTCCATGTGTGGGAACTGCCTCCTTGGCGCCGATAGCAATAAAATACACAACTTTACTCAAGACAAGAAGGTTAAATCAAATCTGCAAAAAAGAAAAAGTTATGGGTAATATCAGGTAATATTTTTGAAATAGTCAAATTTCAAGCATCCACAAACATTAAATACGCAAAAAGGGGCAAACGGCTCCTGAATATGATGAAACTACTATTAAAATACTATTATTTCATGTAGTAATCATTTGCATCCCGTTGTATCCATAGGCCCCAGATAAAATGATATAATTTTGAATTTAATTCCATTGATTATTACTATATTTTATTTATTTTCATTACCCTGATAAAGAATTTCCCGGAGAAATAATTATTTTAATATCAATTTAAAGCCTCGTTCAATTGAAATCATTAGTTTTGTTTGACTCCAAATAAGTGTCTTCCAGCTGATGAGTTGATTGTAGATCCTGCATATGTTTAGCATCCTCAACCAAATCCATCTCTCGCTTGTCGCTAACATCTCTTAAACTAGAAATGAATAGATCTGACGATTCTAGGAACCGATGGATCAAATCTTCATTCACTGTCGTCCTAGATATCTTCCTGGTGTGATTGATTCGGTACCTTTCAAAATATGTTAGTTGATTAAACGCAATATTAGAAATATCTTCCTCTTTATGTCTTTATTACGACTTTCTAACGCCTCTTCCGACAATTAGCCTATTGGAACTAGACAGTTTGCTACAACTTTAGATCCATGTGGCTCGACAGTAGCAATCAAATTTTTCAGTATTTATTTCCATGCCAGATTCCAGAGTTTGGAGGATTGCAGCACAACGTTGTATTAGCTGTAGATAAAGCCCACCCAAACAACACACATGTTCTATAACAGTTTATATACCCTTTGTAGGACTGATTTTGGCTGTATAACAGTTTACTCAACATAATTCTATGAATTTGTGTTACTTGGTCGGTCATATCAGTTGATTTTCTTGGATTTTGGAAAAAAAAAACTTACGAGCGGAATTCCCATCATTCGACGTACCTGCACCTCTTGAGCGCGGCTGATCGACCATTAAACCCATTTCTTTCTTAAACCTGTGCTGAATGTGTTTATTGCGAGCTTTCACTATGTCCACGTCCTGTCCACGGGCTTGCCATTTCTTCACGGGTAATTTATTTGAAATATGAATAAAAAAACTCAAAGAATATGATCCAGGCGTGCAGTGGTTCAAACATTTTATTTTCTTTGCACCACCTAACATGTAAATGGTCACCCTAAAGACAAAATTAAAAAAAAAACTAAGAAATTTTAATGAAACTCTGAGCACCACTTTATCGGTTTTGTTATAGAATGGCTGAATATCTATAGAAATTTTTAACAGTGAAATATGAAAAAGGCTAGAAGACAATGAACAAAAAGTTTGGTTCACGTAATTTCCATAGAAACTTCAAATGTGTGCCAAGTCAGTTTCTTACTAAATGAGTTTAAATTTTTGGAGGTTAATCAGGACCCGATTTAGAACCGATTGAGCACTGTGAAGCGAAAATGGTTATCTGGTCCACTGAGCACTTGGAATGAGCGGTCCGTACATTATTGAATCAATGTAGGGATTAGTATGAGATGGTGTTAGATGCAAAGAGAATGAAAGAAATACGAAAGGGATTAGTTTCAAGAAGTGACAGTTGCATCGGATTCCCCAACCAACCATACCTAAGCAAAGTAAGTATAGACAAGCTTTATTGTGACTATATGGTTACTTGGGTACTCATATGGCCGTCAAAATGGCTCATCGTTTGCGAAGTGAAGTATTTCGGAAAGTGATGCGTTATGTTTCTCAATGTTTTGATTTTATCCTAACGTTACCTCAATATTTGAACACGGACAAACATACACAAATCATTGAACATTTCTCATTGTAAACACTACTGCCATCTGTCGTTTACACTGTGATGGGCAATACACTAAACAGATGGCTGTAGTGTGTAAACGTCAAACGCAAGGGAATTAATGGTGGGTGCCTTAAGTGACGGTACTACCAACTAAGAAACATTTAAATTTACCGTTACAAGCGATTTCAATGAACATTTTAAGAGTGGTGTGTCTGCTTGTCTGTGATCAAATCATCACTATTGCAACTTTGGATAATCCACGAAAGTACTTGAATTATTCTCAGGCACTTTTGATCTAGCTACAATCACTCTCTCACACTCGAAATGTGCCAAGACCAAATTGGCACAATGCCGTTCTATATGCTCTCTGACTAAAGAGCAGGGTTGTAGAAAATTCATGTTTTTTTTTCCGTTGGTATGTTGTCCGTCGATCTTGTTTTCCGTGCTGAGCATCAATGTTATCGACGCCAGGAAGGCAGCTCCCACACCTGGACGCTACCTATCGACCCATCAACTCATGAACCGGGGACCAAAGGCTTTACTTCCCATCCGAAGGAAGGCGTGATCAGAGATGGACTCAGGCCTGCTGGGGTGAAAAAAATCATGTTGTACACTAAAAATACAAATAAAAACAAAAACCATCAACTTTTGGTTAAATTTTGGAATTTTTTTAATGAATAATTTTCCATAATAAACAAAGTTTCCATAATAAGGAAAGTTTCATGCAAATCGGAGAAAATCGCTACTAATCGATTAGCCATGTGGCGTTTTGTAATTTTATCCCAGGTAATTTATTATAAGTTGAAACACTAGTGTCTTTTACAGCAAACAGATATTTTCTCATATGATACCAGCCTGCTCAGGAATTTTTCCAAATATTTTCAACTATCAAAACATTTAAATCACGTTTATTAGATGTGCTCTCATGATACCAGGTTGCTTAGAAATTATCCCGAAGACTCTAAGGTGATCAGAGATCCCCATGATAACCACAGGATACTATTTCAAGACTTCGAGTAGATAAGGTATCATTCTGATAATATCACATCTCTCATATATTCTCTCATATGAAAGTACCTCAGACATTATTCCAAAGACCTTCATGAGTTTTAACATTTCCATATCTAAAAAGCATACTCTGGATATTTTTTCAATACTTCAGGTACTATTCTGAAGATATCAAGCTGAACATTGCATTAGGTCCTAAGTAATATTGACAGATTCTCTTCGTCGTCTTTCTCTTTGAATTCCCACGGCCATGTAAAGCTTTTACCTAGCATCTAATATGACAAACACAAAAAGAACAGTTAAGTGCTCAAGTTATTAACGAAAGAGAAAGTCGATGAAAACAGAATCGATCAATGTTACTTAGGACCTAATGCAATGTTCAGCTTGATATCATACTGTCCAACAATTCACATCACATCTCCCGGATATTCTCTCATTGTAAGTGAGACAGAAAATATTCCAAAGGCCTTCAAGTGATCAGAAATCTCCAAAAACTTCTCATGATATTTTTTCAAATCTTCAGGATGATCAAGTACAATTGTGAAGCTGTTCAACTGTCTAACAGTTTAAATCTCGTCTCTCATATATTCACCCAATACAAGGGTGCTCAGAATTTTTTTCAAATACCATCAGGTGATCAGAGATCTCCATAAAATAATCTCCTCCATCATCAAATCTCACTTCACATAGAACTTTCTACTTTCTAGACACGTTTCGACAGAAGAATCGTCCTGGACCTCTTCAAACTCGTTATCTGAAAGTGGATTACGTTGCTGTAATCATCATGTACCAGGAAACACGTTCTTTAATCAGAATCACCTTTTCCGTTCGTACTAAAATCACCCAAGCAAACAAACTTTGCACACGAACACATATTTAGGGATAAATACCAAATATAAGAAGTTTTGAAAACAATTCTTATGACAGTTCCAAAGAACTTTTGATGAGTATTCCAGGGGCCTTCTGACATAAACACCAAAAGCATGCTGACAAGAATTCTGATAACAATTTGAAGGAAATCAGAATCTGAGGATAGTTCCAATGAAATTCTAAGGTGAACTCCTCTTCTGAGAATAGTTTCAAGTGAATTACTAAATAGATTCCACGGAAATTCTAAGGAGCATATCGAAGAACTTCCAAGAGCATTTAAAGGAATCATTTTGAGCTAACTGTCACTTTAAAAAATGGTCATAACGATTGAATGCATGTATGAATTTTTGATATCACTATATTCCAGATATTCGACATGTATAACCATCAACTTAGTATACTTTAATTCAAATATCTCTCCCTTTACCTAAACTACCAGCCTCATTTGTCACGTCCCACTCACAGCGTGCGTCCCCGCTTTAGTTCCAGCACATTTTGAGTCCTGTAGTCCTTTGTACCTTTATAATGATGTGAAAAATAAAGGTTTCATTCTTTCGAAGAATGTTCAGTTTCTAACAAATTACACACGATTTTATACAGTCTTAGGTCCATTTTAACGTCCATCATTGCTTGAAATCGCATACAAATAAAATGTCAAATTCTAAAATCAATACAAGCTAGTCGGCGCCGATGTTGTAATGGTAAGCGTGACTGCTTTTTCACCCCAATGGGTCTAGGTTCAATCCCAGCCGAGGTCGGTGGGATCTTTCGGAGGCATTACAAATCTCTGGTCACGTCACGGAAGTAAAGCCGTCGGTCCCGGCCCGTGTGTGTTGAATGGGTATGAAATCCTACGCAGGTGTGGAAGCTGCCTTCCTGCATATTCGATTGCATGTCAATGGATGGCAATCGATGTCCGTCGGCATTAGAACTGTGGAACAGAGACCGACGTTAAATAAAGAAATGATGAATCAATACAAGCTGATATGTCTACACACTTTAAATCAAAAATACCTGAACATATATCCATTTTACCCATTGAGAGTAGCATATTTGTGAAATCGGTGACAGTTATTCTGCGTCTCCGGGAGCATTCCAAGGAAATATTATGAAGTATTTTAAGCGATTTTTGGTAGCTGAAGAATCTGTTCGGTAAATTGTAAAATTATCTCTTTTCAGCAACGAATGCACATTTTTGTTGTAAAGTGTCCAATAAAAATATACATGTGCTATTAGGCCATATCAAAATCATTACCCACTAACATCGCGTTGGTTCGATTAGCATCAACAGGCGGACAATTGGATCATGCATTCGTGTTTATTTAAATTTTGTTTCTATTTACACTTTTTTTACCAATGTTGATGCCACAATAAAATATTATGGTCGGACTCGTTGAATTAATCTAGTGGATTGTGAGACACCTGGAAAACTGATTGTTGTCTGCTAAATCTAGATCCAATCGAACGGACACCGTTCGTTGTAAAATCAAATATGAGTTGTGATTTATTTTTTATTTCAAACCTAAAAACTTACCAATCACCTATAGCACCTGGGACAGTAGCTTCGGAGGAGCACCGTGATCATTCTTCAACCCAACAGCCATAGGGACGCATCGTTTTGGTCCAGCTTCCAGCAACTCTTCAGCAAATTCACGTAGTCACTGTTGTTCAAATAGGGCTTGTGAATTTTGACATTGGGGAAGTCTGCAGTATATGTGAAAAAAACTTCTCGTGAATGTTAACGAGAACTATGAAAACATAAATCTGAATTTACATAAATGTATCCTCTTCCTCCAAGTGTTCATTCTATAATATATGTTTCTAAATTTAATATATTTATTTCAATAAAGAAACGAATTTTCATCTTTGAAATATATTGCAGATTTCACAGGCCAAAACATTTAAACATCAGTTATCTCTATATATTTTTAATTTTTTAAATTAAGTAACTTTATCATACCTCTGTTTTATTTTACCGTTGTAACAGTGAAGAACAATCCCATTGATTACGTTGTGTGGCGGGGGCTTGGATGGACCACAACAAACAGTTGAGCCTGAAAATCATAATGTTTTTGCTATTTGGCCTGCTCTAAACGTATTTTTATCGTAAATTCTATCACCCAAAATTATTACTTGGGATTGAAGATTGTAAAACGTCCTTTATTCTGAACTGCCATCTTATAAGACCTAATAGTCATCTCCGATACAATGCCCTTTTCTACCACTTGGCACTATTTAGGGTTTTAACCCTGCCGTCACGCTGCGATCTCAAGTGGCTTAATAGCTGCATTTACACTCCCGAGCCACTCAAAACTCGATCCCTCATCTGGCTGATAGGGCAGGGTAAGGATGCCATATTGCATTCACCGAGCATCCTTGCCGAAATACATGCAAGTGTTGTAGGTAGTGTAATTTCTCCATGCCTCGTTACTTTGCATGTTTTCCGTCTATTCCATCCTAGTCAGTCCGTCGTCGTCGCTCAACATGCGATCTCTAGATCAAGAACAACCTAGTAAGAAGGGGAAACGGATAACAATGTAAACAATAAATAATGTTCAAGTTCATGCGGCGTTTGCCCCTGGCTGGATGGTTGTTCCTTGTTGCTACGAATTTCTCGTTCTTCTTCGTTGCGTGTCATCCGACAGAACCCTCCTGCTCCTGGTCCTCTCTGTTGACTCTGTTTGGTGAAAAATAGGATTGTGGAGAAAATCCGAGAGCCGAAACATAAGCGATGCTTCGTGTTTTCCTTGTGTGTGAGAGCGAGAGCGGACAGCTTCAAAGGAGTTTCGTCGGCCGCAAATTGAAAACATAAACAAAGCGAGTGACTCGAGGGTACACCTCGCCGGGTGTTGATTCGATTCGGCAAGCATAGAATCCGACCGAGCACATGGTTTTTGGGCGATTTGTGGGTGAGAGAAACGTGTTTCACTTGCTTTCGTTAAGTTCTCTCCCGGCTTCTGCTGGGCCTACTACGATGGTATGGTACTTCGTGCCGGTCAGCTGTTTTAGCCGAAGCCGATCCGAACGACACGAATCGTGCAGATGCACTTCGCTTGGAACCGATTCCTCGCAATGATGATGCAAACAATATAGGATGGGATCTCGCTGGGAAACCATCGAGCATCGCTTTCTTCGGATCGGGCAGTCAGTGCTAGTTTGGCATGTTGATGCGGTGGGTCGTGATTTTTACGCTGCTCTCGGCGAAAACGTTTGAACTCTTAAGTGGAATCAGTGGGGACGCACGGTCGTTGGTTTGATTCAATCGCCAGGCGGCATCTTCAGATGATGTTGGTGCATCTTGCGTGTGCGGGATTAATTGATGCGTAATCTGGGCGGCTTTTCGGTTTCCCAAAAAGAAAAGGGGGAAGTTATCAGCCATCAGAGGAAGAGAGACGGTCGGAGCTTCTGTCTTGATGACCCTTAATGTGATGAAATGTAAATGTGCAGTTATGATTCATCCAGAACAGTGAAGTGAACGTAATTGGATCCTCGAGTACGGGAGAGAAAAAAAATCAATCGTTTCATAAAAGGGTTAAATCAGTGCGTGCTGCAGTTGAACCGAAACCGACTGAAGAACATCATTTGGTTGAGCATCATTCTGCATCATCGATAGGTGCAATGAAATTGAACTAATTGTTCCAATAAGCACTCGAGAAAGCACGAATGGTGAATCGGGCAGGTCGGGAGTTCCAAAGTGGTGAGCGCGTGCTTTTGTGCGAAACACAAAACAAAAATCCAAAAGCTGAATAATTTAACGTGAAAATTGCATTCAAATCGACGTGATTGTGATTCTGATGATGCTGATGATGATGAATTCATGAAGAGCTTGTGTGAAAAGTTCAGTTGGATAAAAGTATGATAAAGTGTTATGAAGTACGAGAAGCAGCAGCGGCTGGCAGTGATTGCAATCAACATGATAATCGTCCGGAGAGAGTAATTTGATTCGAACCAATAACGGATTATCCCTTGTGGCGAAGGACGGTTTTTTGCGTTCCTATTGCCTAATGTTACTGGTGGTGCTGTTGATCCAGCTAGGACTTGAGAGATAGAAAAAAAAGATGGTTGTCAAGGTGCTGCTGCTGAATAAGATCTGCAAGGAACCCGGATTATAAGCGGAATTTTTGCCATCATAAGGTGATTATGAGAGGATTTATGTTTTTTTTTTAAAGTTTCTTATTTTCACTATCTTTGTTGGATTGCTGTTGGTTACTGGGAAGAGACAATAATGAACTTGATGGTGCGTTTGTTGCTTTGGGGTGGGTTCCAAAGGTTGGCTTATGTGGGTATTTTGTTTTCGATTCCAGTGAAGAGATTTCTAAGGGAGGTCGAGTAGCATCGAAATAACAGTACCCACCAACAGGTGTGGCACAAGGTTTGGGTTTGTCGTGATAATTTGAGATGAGAATTGACAGTTGCTGGTCGATTCTTGTTACTAGTGAGTAAATAATTGTTCACCATGTGTCAGATGCGGAACATTGGACAACAATTTTCTTCTTTGATTCTATTTGAAAACAAGTGATTTAGTTAAGCAAAGATGATACTGAGTTGTCTTTATTAAGGTGTTCAAATTTACAACTTTTCACACAGAATCGTGCAGTAGTGGATTTAATGTATGACAATGCAAAGTAAATAACCTACGACGAAACTCAAGTAGCGGCTTACATTACCGAAGTATTAAAATATGAAGTTTTTAATACTTTTAAGATAATAATATGTCACTATAAATGAAGTATCCTGACAATTAGGAGGTATATTTTGCTAAAAACAACGCTATACACTTGGAATGTATTAATTTTCTATAGGATTTTGAGCTCATTTGGTTGCAATCTGAAACTGCGCTACATATTGTAAGGTCACATGTGAATGACTATGAATGCGGACATTTTCTTAAATTATCTTTGTGATTTACTGTACTACTCCCATTTATAAAATCTCTGATTAATTCACCTACTGGTGACAAGAGGCTTTATCTTATAATTTTAAATCATATTTTTTCCATTTTCTGGTCACTATCGAAGAGTAAAGGAATGATTAAAGGAAAATTAGGGTGCAACTTGGAGGTAAATTAGTGACTACTTTCTTTTCGAAACTTGTTTACAACTGTTTTAAAAAACTCAATACTAAGTAGGGTAAACATTGGACATATTAAAAAATGAGTAAATGGTACTCAATATTTAGTATTGTTAAGAAAAATTCGCTTCAATGAAAGAGCTTCATCAGAGCACAATGATATTTGTTAAATTTCTTAAGCATCCATCTCAGTTTTAAATTGAGATTCAAATAGCTTGAACTATTTCGCTTTTTAACATGAAACCACGGTGTCGCAGTGAATATTATGATCGACATAAAATGTCCATTTATTAGGTGTATACCAGTCGATAGAACAGGATATTATCTCTGCTACGTATTCTCTGTGAAAATCAAAATCATTCATCGGTGGTTTTATCGTGATGATATGATTTTATGAGGTTTTGCCCTGAAGCGTCTGAATAAGTTTGTGAAACTTCATTAAACTGGAACTTTTTTGGATGAATTCCTAAGCATTTGCTGTATTGAACAAAGTTATTCTGAAACCAATGAAGAACAACTTTGTTGAGCATTGTAAGCTCCTAATATTTTATCCAACTAAGTTAACGCTAATATGCGCGATGAACCATGTTATTTATATGGAAGTCTGGGTACTCGGGTACCCTGTCGCGCACATAACGGTTAAAATTAAAACAAATTGAGAATTCATTTTCATTTTCACAAAGAATACGTAAAATGATCAACTATACCGACTGGAATACACAGAGTTGATGGTGATTTTTTGTTGATAATAACGGTTACAGAGACACCGTGAAAGCTTATAAATAGATAGCTCGCTTCATATACTTAAGTACTGATGAGGAGAAATTAGGCGATTATTGTTTCGAATGTGATCGTAGTTGTAATGCACATGAATTTATCACCCAAATTGCGGACTATTGTGGGGTTTCTTGCGGAAGTAGTTAGAATATATAGTGAACCAAAAGTCATCATGCGAAACCTTATGCGAATTCAATTAAAGGCTTACCATTCAGGAGAAATAAGGTCTATACTCGAAAAAAGAAACACTCGAAAGGTTATACCAAACAATTTCAACTAATCTAATTCAACATACAAACTAATCAAATTTAGTGTCGTTGGCTGTTGATTTGATATACACGCACTTTAGAGCAGCGGTTCTCAAACTTTTGTCGATTGCGACCCACTTTGGGAAATGACATAAGCCACCAATACAAATGTTGTGTGACCTATTTTAGTTATTTTTTATGGATTTTGCCGTTTTTCGACAGAAATCGCAAAATTAGCTTTTCTGGAGAAGTCGGATAAAATATCTGGAGAATGTTAAAATTAACTTCTGAAGGAAGCCAAAAAAAGTAGAAGGGTCTGTGCCTAGGGGCACGAACGGAGGCTTGACGTAGGACTTCTAGTGGACGGAACAAATATGTTGATCATTTAGTGCTTAACACTTTCCGTTTTTGAGCTGCTGGCCCTTTTCAGGGTGGGTGCGTCGTCTTAGTGATGTCACATATATACATTTATCTGTAATGATACAGATTTTTCTCAAAATTTCGATACAGATATTTGTATTTAAAGATTACAATTTTTTTTTAAATAGGGGAATTTACGTATTCTCGTCAATCTAAGCAGCGTCCGAACTTCTATTAGCGATTTCTCAGCGTCACACACATACATGACAGGTTTGTTTGTTGACATTTATCTGCTGCTTGCTGTTCTACCAATTCCAATCGACAGAATTGATCAAAACGGGTTGAACATGTTTTTACAACGCTTCAAACTTCTCAGGTGAGAGTGACTATTGTCGGCAGTCTCTTTTTCTTCGGCACCCTTTCCATTTGAACTGCGTGTTAACCAGCTGTTCTATTATCGGCAACTCGAAATCAGCCGTATATTGTAGTATGTATATTTCATTTAAAGAAAAATATGGTATAACAGGAATTCACAGTCGTAAAAATGTAATCAGATTTAAGCTGAAAAGGTAATTAATCGGCTTAATACATTCAGCGAAGAGTTTTGATGGGAAAATACAGTGAAATAAACGTTTCAATTTCGGTTGCCGAAAACAGTCAATGGGTGCCGAAGCCATAATTTACCCTATACAGATTCTTCAATTAAGTGGAAGATATGTTTAACCCTGGATTGAATTTATTAATATCCATGAATAATCCTTTATTTCTTTTGAGTAGGTACAAGCGCCTTACTAAATACTAATTTTTCATTTTTTTTTTTATTATCTTCGTTAATTTTGAACGGGTTTCTGATGCTCAAATGTTCTGATTTCTGACTGCTCTTTAGAAGGGATGTTCTATTTCTGACTGCTCGTTAGAAGGGATGTTAGTTTTTCATTCTTATTGTTTGATTAACCATATCACATGGTGACAGGTACTATGAGTATTTTTTTATTTTTTTGTCGCAACGGCAAACAAGCCGTTTTAACAAACCAACAAGTTGATTGATTACAGTTTGTGAGTCGAAGAGGCAACTGGATATTTTGGCAATTGACTACCCAAGCAACATTGCAAGTTTTATCGCGGTTTTATAGCATTCTACAAGTCTAAATCATGGTCTATAGAACCCTCATAAAACCTCAAGTGTTACTTGAGTAGCGTAATATCAAAAATAAAGAATATATTCTATGCAATTCTACTAACCATCCCATTTCCCAAAAATACTGAGTACACTTAGATATATAGGTTCAAGCAACAGCTAGCGAATTCAATATCCTTTTAATCTGCCAAATTATTAGATAAAGTTAAAATTTGTGTTGTTTAGAAGAATTTGAAACATCGAGCATTACATTTTACAACTAATACTTCATAAAATGTAACTGCTTATTTTTCATTTTATAAAATTGTTGAGTAAAAAAAAAAGATTTTCGTAATCTCGGATATACAAAGATCAAGTTTTACGAAAATGTAATTGTTCCTTCATTTTTTTCAGGTTTGTCTCTCATTATTGGGACTTGATGTTTTGTATATTTAGCCTTTTAAAAGAAATACAAATTGCTTAAAACAAATCAAGATTCAGGATTTCGAGGTCTCCTTAGATTATTTTTTTAGAAAGCAAACTTAAGTCATTCTTCAAGATTCTAAACTATAAAAAAAACTATTTTTGGACTTCAAATGAGCTCAAAGTATATCTACGACGATCCGCGATTCCTTTAAATTCCGTTATAATTGCTTATCTTTTGACAGATACGCGTATTTCGTCTACTACTTGCAGACTTCATCAGTGCCAAGTACTCAACACCACTTGGCACCAGGGCTTACTTCCACTCACTTGCTATAAAAAAATGTTTTTCGGAATTATTAAATCATGATATAGTATAATACTAATTAGTACTTTTAAGTTACAAGAGAAGGTCATGAAGTATTTGTTTGACACATAAAATCTGTCAAAATTGCTTTCAGTGCGTCACAATCAGCAATTTTACGACTCGTGAGCGCTCACTCTGAGTGAACGCTCACGAATCATAAGATCGCTAATTGTGACGCTCTCAAAGCGAAATTGACAGATATTATGAATCAAACACATACTTTACTACCTCTTCTTGTTACTCACAAGTACAACATAGCATTATTGCATGTAATGATTGCATAATTCCGAATTATATTTTTTTTATAGCAGGTGAGTGGAAGCAGCCCTGCTTGGCACTGATGAATTTTGCAAGTAGTAGACGAAATACGCGTATTTGTCAAAAGATAAGCAATTATAACGGAATTTAAAGGAAATAAACCAACCCACTCAAAGCTCTTCATAAAGGGATTCCGTTTAGAGATTCGACAAATTTTAAGGATAGATTTTTACGGTTAAAATACAGATTGATAATGGAAATAATGCGGCAACACTGCGTCGTCTTCGATGCGTGCTGTTCCACTCATACGTCGTCCGACGCTTATCCATCTATTGCTCGAAAGCAAATGACGAAGAAAACGATTTGGCAAGCGTTTTTATAATCGCTGCTTGTCTCCTCCCTTTCTTTCATTGGTAAAATGGTGAGCGATCAACCGGGCATTGAGCTCGCTCATGTTAGCATGCGCAATGTGTCGTTTGTTCAATTTGCGCTCTATCGTTGCGTCCGTGTTTGGGATTTTTCGTTGCATGTCTGAATTTTTATTTTTTTAATATGACCCCCAGCATAGGAGTGGAACTTTGGTACAGAAAGTGGCTCAAATTGTCATTTGCGAACACTAGCGCACCTAGTGGTAGAAGGCATCTTCTGCCTGCAGTTAATATAGGCAGCATGCTATGGTAGTGTGAGTGCACATAGAAAGCCCATGTGGAACACTACCACAATACATTGCTTGTTGAGCAGAAAAACGAACCAGTTTTTGATTCATCGATTTGTTTGCACTTCCCCTTCTGTTCTGTGCCCCCAGTATAAAAATTAAAGACGTAGTCCTACGCCAAAAACTTCCAGAAAAAGAATATAGTAGCTCTTCTGAAAGAAATTTTGAAGAAAGTCCTAAGAAATGTCGGAAAATCAAATATTGAGAATTTTCTGGACATCAAGAAGAAACCAGAAATGATTCGGAAGTCGGAAGCAAATTCCAATAGAAGCCATTTCCAGGGGAAGCCAGAAGTTAATCCCTCCAATAGAAGTCAGAAAAATCCTACGGAGAATGGCTTATGGAGAAACATTCAGAAGAAGATGAAAGAAACATTTTAGAGAATTCTATGCATACAATCGGTAGAAGTTTAATTGTACTTCCTGGAGAAGATGGACAAAACTTCTTGGAGACGCTCGTAGGAACTTCCTAAGGTAGATTGGATGAAAATTTTGGATAAAGTCGGAAGCCAGAGAGGAGAAGTTGGGAGAAAAGTCCGGAAGAAAGAGATTTCTTCGGGATGTTAACAAAACATTGCCAGATATTCCTTCCATGTTCTAATAATCCAGCAATTTTCCTGATACATCTCTGAAGATCCCGCAATGTTCCTGAAGTTTTCAGAAAATTCCTGAAATGCACTTCGGAATATCCCAAAATTCTTCGGAATGTCTTGAATGTTCATACAATGTTCTTGAAGTTAATGGGTTTCTTTTGTAGTTCTCTGATCATCTCTGAAGTAATTGGAACTTCCCTGATTATAATGAAACTGTCGGAAAATTTCTAATCTTCATTTAAGGTTTCTGGACTTTCTTGAAGAGTTTCTGAACTTCTAAAGTGCTCTCATAATTTTCTTGAAATTAATGAAACATCAGCATTGATGTTCTCTGATCTTCCTATTTTTTTAATTTTTAAAAGATATCGCAACTGCAATTAAAATCACTGAACTCTCCTTACAATGTTCTCATAATTTGCTAATGTTCATGTTACATCCCTTACATATCTAAAATTTTCGTGAACCTCTCGAAATTGTGCTAAAGTTTTCGGAAATTTTCTCGGAACTCCATTAAAGTCTCAGTAATTATGCAGGCATTAATTGATCCGTTGTGTGTGTGTGTGTGTGTGTGTGTGTGTGTGTGTGTGTGTGTGTGTGTGTGTGTGTGTGTGTGTGTGTGTGTGTGTGTGTGTATGTGTGTGTGTGTGTGTGTGTGTGTGTGTGTGTGTGTGTGTGTATGTGTGTGTGTGTGTGTGTGTGTGTGTGTGTGTGTGTGTGTGTGTGTGTGTGTGTGTGTGTGTGTGTGTGTGTGTGTGTGTGTGTGTGTGTGTGTTTTCAATCTTACCTCCACTGGCCAGCAGTGGTATTATGGAAGAAATTTGCTTACGACAATCCTTAATGTAATAATTTGAAGCAAGTTTAGTCCGGGAGTTAGAAAGTGATAGCTCTACTGTGGCAACCCATTGTAGAATTCCTGGTAATTCACATTCCGAGGTTACTTTCACATACAATAAGCCCCGCATGTAAACACTACCGTTATCATATGGTACTGCAAACACACTTTCAGATTTCGAAATGTGATGTTAATAAATCTGGCGCGTATTTAGTAATATATGGAAATATGCATATATGATTGATTTATAATCAGGTGGATTTTACCAAATTCTGCCTCCGAAAAAACAGCGGTTTGTTCGCTCGCGGTAATCGAAAAAATGTTCTACGTTGCTTTTACATCCGAACATAACATTTTGAATCACATGCGAAGTTTTTCATTTGCACTGAATTTTTGCCTAACACCTTATTCGCGTGCATCCTCTGGAAGGCACAACGCTAGCACCAAGAGAAGAAAGAGAAAAAAGTACCCGGTAAAACTCTTCTTGAGAGAGAGGCAAAGCACCAAAAACAAGCGAAAAGAAAAACCGACCAACGCGACACAACAGCAACACAGCTACTCAAAACAAATTCTTGTTCCAGAGTTTTCACGTTAATAACAATATCACTAAAAAGCTTCTTAAAACGTGATAGATCTTAATTTACACTTTTCCACATGCGAAAACTAATATATTTGACTTGGTACAATTAAAAAGTATGCGGAAAACAGATGAAATCAGCGCCAGAAAAAACGAAACCAACCGTTCAAGGGCAGAGCCTACTGCCTACTTTTCTTCGCCTTACACAAATGGAACTGTCCAATGGAAATGAACTGCAAATCATTTAATTTTCCTAAACTTATTTGACCCTGTGAAGTTTCCGAAATATTTCTGACGGTTCCTTAGGTTCATTGGAGTTCTCTAGACGTTGCTAATTGCTATAGATATTAATTGATCGGTTCGATTCTCCTGAAATAAATGGAAGTGTCCTTTTGGAACTTCTAAAGTGCTCTCACAACTTTCTTGAAATTAATGGAACATCGTATTAAAGTTCATTGAAATTCATTTATTTTATTTTATTTTTAACGGATCTCAAAACAGCCATTAAACAGCACTGAACTTTTCTTTGAATGTTCTCACAATTTTCTATTATTCAATGTTACTTCCCTTACGGTTACCTGAAAATTTCGGAAATTCCCTGAGCTTCATTTAAAGTTTCAGTTTTATAGAAATTAAATGATTTGTTCAATTCTCCTGAAGCAACTGGAACTGTCTTGAAAATCATAAATTTCCCTGAAATGCTTCGAAATTGTGAAATTTCCTAAATATTTCTGATGTATCTTTAGCAGCAAATCCAAACATATAAAGCAACCAACGATACAGACAAATCACTACGGAAACCACGACAAACTCTCACTGCAACACAGCTCAATCGGAGTAATAGAAGGATAATGATATATTGCTTGTCTGCTTTGTTGCAATATACTTGGCTGAGGACATAGCTTGATCACAATCGAGAAAAAACATAACTAAAAAGTTCCCATTAACACACGTGTATTATCTTCGGCTTTACTTCGTGAAGCAGCTTGCTTGTCGGTTCCTTCTACCGACCCGAGCGAGCTGTGTTGCAGACATTGTTTGTCATGAAGAAAAAGGGAGAAGATTATGTCATTATTGCTTTCCATTTCTGACATAGCTTTATCGTTCGAGCCGAGCCGTTGATTGCTTGTCATTTTGTCATTTGGGGATATTTTTGATTCCTTGATCCTTAGGTTCATTGGAGTTCTCTGAACTTTCCTGAAATTCCCAGGTTATCAAATTTTAACAGAAGTTAATGAAACTGTCTTGAATTTTTCGGAACCTACCCTTACAGATCTTTAAACTTACCCAAAATACTGGACTAGTCTGTGGTTTAAAAAGTTTTTAATTTTTTTTTTTGAACTGCAATTAAACTCTGGAAGCTTTCCTTAAGGTCCGGGAATGTTAAAAAATAAACTGACGGGAGATGATGAAAGAACCTTTTGAAGAAGCTTCCAAGGGAAGCCGAAATAGCTTACCGGTAGTAATCTACTTACGCAGTAAGGTGAATGCAAATTCCAGGGATTAGTTGGAAGAAACATGCAAGGGAAGATTACAGAAACTTAAGGATGTTAAAAATGATAATTTTGATGATCCTATTTGTCCTTTGAATAACTTATTTCCCGATTCTCAGGAGTTACCGGAATCAGCTGCTTTTAGATTCCTGTGTAGCCAAAAACGGCGAGGAAATGGAAACATAAGTCGAAAGAGTAGCATAAAACATTTTTGTAGATGAATATTTTTTGAGCAGAGCAAATTGAGACATTCAAAAAGATTCAAATCTCTGATAATAGTTTCCACTAACAGTACAGCTCGAGCAGACAATCGTCATTTTGATGATCAAATAAAATCCCCTTAAATCGGTATAAAATCTCAATAATCGGTATTCTGATAAACCTTGGCCTTATTACCGATGTCATGTCACGGTGAAGTGACAACTTATCACTCATGGTGAAGTAATTACCGTTTGATTCATTCGGCAATCCCTTCACCGTAAGTGACAACTGGTCGCTTCACTTCGTTTTCACCGTGAAGTAACACTCGTAATAAGGGCCCTTATCTGTATATCGGTATCAAGTTCGATAATTGGTATAAATACTGATTAATCGGCATATCTGGCAACGGTGCCTAGAACCCCGAGGATCTTGTCACCAATTGACTGTAGTGGCAGAATACAGACTGGATGTGTAAACCCTTGCAAGGCTGACCTGAATCAACGGCTAGCAGAAGTTGTCCTGGAGAAGTTGTCCCGGAGAAGTTGAGCTGGAGAAATTGTACTGGAGAAGTTGTCCTGGAGAAGTTGTTCTGGAGAAGTTGTCCTGGCAAATTTCTCCTGGAGAAGTTGTTCTGGAGAAGTTGTCCTGTCAGGTATCAGGACACGCGTGAGCTACCAATAGTTTTCTACGCCATCGTGTATTGCTGGTTTGAGGCGACTTTTGCAGTCTACGACACTGACTCAAAGAATATCTCCCAACCCTTTAAAAACGCTACAAATGGCCTGGCAGCAAATCAAACCTTACTGTTGGCGATATGGTACTACTCCAAGATGATACTACTCCAAGATGATACTACTCCAAGATGATACTACTCCAAGATGATACTACTCCAAGATGATACTCATCCACTGTTCAAATGGTTGATTGAACAGATCGTCTAAACCATTCCCGGTGCAGATTGAAACGTTCGAGTGCTGAAAAACTAGTCGGTAACAACTCACCACTTAAAGTTGCATCAATCATAAGCTTTGCCACTGCCGGCGCCGGTGTTGTAGTGGTAAGCGTGACTGCTTTCTAACACCCCGATGTGTCTGGGTTCAATCCCAGCCGAGGCCGGTGGAATTTTTCTGAGGCATAAAAATCTCTGGTCACGTCTTCCTTCGGAAGGGAAGTAAAGCCGTTGGTCCCGGCCCATGTGTGTTGAATGGGTGCGATATCCTACGCAGGTGTGGAAGCTGCCTTCCTGCACATTCGATTTCCGGCAATGGATGGCAATCGATGTCCTTCAGTGATTGGCACTAGATTGCGGAACAGAGACCGACGTTAAATAAAGGAAAGAAGAATAAGCTTTGCCACTTCCAAAGTATACCTGCTCTGGCATTGGGGGCAAATTGGTTACTTGAGAATACCAGAATCAAAAAAAAAAATGAATTAACTTCAACAAAGATATTCCATCACAATAAAATGTTTCTCAATTGACTTTCATAACTACTGCAATAGTGTAGCCTGCGTACATTATCTTTCGATTCACATCTAAGGATCTGCATCATTGCAATGACACAGTGCATTGTGTCATTGCAATTAATAGCCAAGACAATCGGCAACGATTTTTTTGTTCCTTTATTTCAATCTAAAATCAATTAAGCAAATACTCGAAAACATCGTGCATCGTCTGCCAGTTGCCTGTCACTCTGTGGTCTCGCGCAGAAAATCCTCTCAAACACCCAGTAACAAGCCATCACTGTTGGGTCTTAATTGTCGCTAATGGTGTCGCTAATTGCCGCCATAAAAGACTTAGAAGTTATTTATACGACCCAGCGAATGTTGGTTGGCTTTGTGCCTTTGTTGTTTTGCCTGCCCTCCATTGAACTGATGAAGTGTATTGGCAGACGCCACCGGCGGCTCCGTCATCGCAGCATCCCAGATCGAAAATAGCTTGTAACTTTTGCTTTATTGACTCTCACGCGGCGGCGCGACAACCGGTTAACCTGGCCATCTCAAAATTTCTCACCACAAATCATCGTTTTACGCGCTCGCGAGTGTGCATAGCAATTAAGTTAAAAATTCATCCTCCATCGACGTGCGTTCACAGGTTTAATGTTACACATATCTTTCAATAACTCGCTTGGGAATCACGGTCAAATTTATTTCCTGATGCTGCCACCACACCAGTGGTCGGAAGATGCTGCTGGGTGGATCTCCATTTTTTAATCATTGACCATGGGTCGTAAACAGAAATTTCTTCCACGCTTGTGATCGTAAAATTTTTCGATGCTCTTAACTTAAGATGGAATGAAACTACACACTTGGGATGGGGCGCTGTCCATATAATCGATGAGCAACCTCCTATGTATGAAGACTTCGACGTCTTCGTTGTTGAATGATGGGGTTCTGAGAGGAAACAGAGATGTCAGTAATAACCCACCCACCCCCCTCCAATTCCCCTGTTCCCAGAATCGGGTTTATCAAATTTAGCAGTTTACCCTAAGACAAAAGGACGCATACGAGTGTGACTGGTGTGACTACGGTTTCTCTTTCTAACGTTTAAAAAATTAAAAGGTTACCTCCGCTCTGGGAGGAAGACTACGATTTATGATCATCAAATTACAGGGATTTTTATCGTTATTAAATGCACTGTCGTCTTCTTTTCTGGTGGTGCAGAGGTTTTATGGCGAGTGTTTTGATTTGGGTCCAGGGAACTGCAGACGCCACACTATGAGTATGAAACCGGAGAGCTCCATTGCCATTAGGGACAGATGATGAATTTTATGGAAATGGCGCCTTTGGTTGAGAGGACTTTATTGCTAAAGAGATTGAAATTTTATGCACTATTTGAGCCTTTATGAACGTGCGTGTCTTCCACTGAACGATGTGTGAATCATTGGTGATCGACTTTTTTTAGTGGATTTTGGAGCATACTCGAAGTGGAACTTTTTATGCTACTCGCAAACGCTTGGGTAAAAAGTAGTTGGCGAAAATACTTCTCGAACGTCGCAGAAGGGATGGTGGGAAAGACATGTTACATTATGTGACACCGAAAGGAGAAATTACTTGGTTTGAATGAACTCCAGTGTAGTTTTAGGAAAGTTACTACCAAATAAGTATAATGAAACCGAATTCCATTAAACTCAAATAATATTTCAGAGTCTGATAGTCAGGAATTTCTCCAAAAAGTGCTCACGCAAATAACGATCAAATTGTTGGCTCATTTATGGGTAACAGTAAGGGCAAATTATGGCTTCGGTAGTCATTGACTTTTTTCGGTAACCAACAGTAAACGGTGGCAGACAAATTTAAAACCGGGGATTTTTGTAATGTGTACCGATATGTGAAATTGGGAATGATGTTAGTGATAATGAGAATTGTTTTTTGCATACATGACGAATACTTAATAATAATTAAGCGGCATCGGTGGTGTAGTGGTAAGCGTGATTACATCTCACCTCAGCAGGCCTGGGTTCAATCCCAGTCGGCGCCGCTTGGTCCCCGGTAGGGTCCAGGTGTGGGAGCTGCCTCCCTGGCGTCGGTAGCTTTGGTGCTCAGCACGGAAAACAAGATCGAACGAAAACAAATCAAGGGAAAAAAAGAATACTTTATAAGTAATCTCAAATTTGAATCAAATCGGAGAGCTTCATTCCAAACTATGCAAATCAGTGCAAAACGATGGTGTTTTCGAGAAATCGGTTCATACTGAGGAAGATGGCTATGAATGAAACATTCATATCTTATACGTTATCATTAGAATAACTTAAACGTGAAAATTTTAAAACCTATAAAAATATATATGTTTATGGGTCATTCGAGCTCAGGTGCATACAAAGTTGTGGTCAATGTCAGCGATATAGTGCCCAAGGAAAACAACCCGCAATACCCGTTAAAGATGTCTCAGCTAGCCAAGATCTCGACTATTTGAATTTAATTTCTGTGTTTCTAAAACGGATAGATCTGAGGATTTAGTAGGTAGTGTCATCTGGTCATTTGTGATCTAAACAATGAATATCGGCTCCGCAAAGATACAGCAGCATGGAAAAATAAATGCATTATATAAAAAAAAAATTAGTGAGGGGGCGGGGTTTTTGTTAGCGAATCTAATTATGCCTATGATATTGATTTTTTTTAATAATTCATCTGAACATACTTACCTTACCTTACCAATCAGGCTAAGGCCTTGTTGTCCTCTGCTGTCCGAAGAAGTCGTCTCCATTCTACTCGATCGATGGCCACAGTTCGCCAGCCTCGTAGTCTGCGAAGTGTCCGCAGGTCCCCTTCTACTTGGTCGATCCACCTTGCCCGCTGCGCGCCTCTTCTTCTTGTTCCTGTTGGGTCGCTTTCTAGAATCATTTTCACTGGGTCGTCGTGCGGCATTCTTATGACGGGCCCAGCCCACCGTAGTCGCCCAATTTTTGCAATGTGGACGATGGATGGTTCTCCCAGCAGCTGGTGCAATTCGTGGTTCATTCGCCTCCTCCACGTTCCGTCATCCATCTGCACTCCACCGTAGATGGTACGCAACACCTTTCGTTCGAAAACACCAAGGGCGCGGTGGTCCTTCACGAGCATAAAGGGTGATACGGTCAAAATTTGGTCAAGGGAAAACGCGTGTAAATCGGTGAAATCGTTTATTTAAAAAATCAAATTAAATTTCTTTTTCAAGTTCAATTAGTATAAAATTCAGGAAAAATATTCAGTTAGGCTTCCGCTTTTCCAAATCCGAATTGCCGGGCCTTACGCTTGACCCCTGCCATCAGATTTTGTACAGCCACCTTGTCCACCTTCTTCGCCGCAGAAAGCCAGTTTGCCTTGAACTGCTGCTCGCCCTTAGCAGTTTTTTTGGTCTTCTTTAGGTTCCGCTTGACAATAGCCCAGTATTTCTCAATTGGGCGGAGCTTTGGCGTGTTGGGAGGGTTCTTGTCCTTGGGAACCACCTGCACGTTGTTGGCGGCGTACCACTTCATGACCTTTTTACCGTAATGGCAAGATGCCAAATCCGGCCAAAACAGTACGGAACAACCGTGTTTCTTCAGGAAAGGCAGCAGACGTTTATTCAAACACTCTTTCACGTAAATTTCTTGGTTGACAGTCCCGGAAGCTATGAAAATGCTGCTTTTCAAGCCACAGGTACAGATGGCTTGCCAAACCAGATATTTCTTTGCGAACTTTGACAGTTTCATGTGCTTGAAAACATCTGCTACCTTTCCCCTTCCTTTTGCCGTATAAAACTCCTGTCCCGGAAGCTGCTTGTAGTCGGCTTTGACGTAGGTTTCGTCGTCCATTACCACGCAGTCAAACTTCGTCAGCATCGTCGTGTACAGCCTCCGGGATCGCGCTTTGGCCGTCGTATTTTGTTTATCATCGCGATTTGGAGTCACTACCTTCTTGTAAGTCGATAGTCCGGCTCGTTTTTTGGCTCGATGCACGGTTGTAGACGATACACCCAGCTTATTTGCGGCATCTCGGAGAGAGAGGTTAGGGTTTCGCTTGAAACTACCGGCAACTCTCTTTGTCGTCTCAGCGGCTTCCGGTTTTCGATATACCCCCGATCCAGACTTCCTGGCTGTCGACAAACGTTCCCCAAACACTTTAATTACATTTGTAACGGTTGATTTGGCAACTTTTAGCGATTTTGCCAACTTTGCGTGCGAGTAGCTCGGATTTTCGCGATGCGCGAGCAAAATTTTGATACGCTGCTCTTCTTGCTTGGACGGCATTTTGACAACTGAAGAGTGAATTCCAAAATCAAAATAGGAGCAACATTCTACACACACACACCTTCAAAATGAGGGGTGTTCAGGTTTTTTAAATGCAAAATTGAAAGAAATACGTCAAGTTGATAGTGACCAAATTTTGACCGTATCACCCTTTAGTCCAGGTCTCGTGGCCGTAGAGCGTCCTCCGGAGTCCAAAGTAGGCACGATTCCCTGCCATAATGCGTCTTTGAATTTCTCTGCTGGTATCATTTTCGGCGGTCACCAGTGAGCCCAAATACACGAACTCATCGACCACCTCGATTTCGTCACCGTCAATCTGAACTCGGGGTGGGAGGCTAACATTGTCTTCCCTAGAACCTCTTCCTTTCATGTATGTTGTCTTCGATGCGTTGATGGCAAGTCCAATCCGCCTAGCTTCAGCCTTCAGTCTGATGCACGTTTCCGCAATCATCTCAAAGTTCCGTGCCATAATGTCAATGTCATTGGCGAAGCCAAGGAGCTGGATGGACTTCCTGAATATCGTGCCACTCGTGTATATCCCAGCTCTTCTGATCACACCTTCTAACGTGATGTTGAACAGCAGACACGAAAGTACATCACCTTGCCGTAACCCCCTTCGAGATTCAAAGGGACTAGAGAGTGTCCCCGATACTCGAACAACGCACATCACTCTATCCATCGTCGCCTTAACCAATTGCGTCAGTTTGTCCGGAAATCCGTACTCGTGCATAATCTGCCATAGCTGATCTCGATCGATTGTGTCGTATGTGGATTTGAAATCGATGAACAAATGATGTGTGGGCACGTTGTATTCGCGGCATTTCTGCAGAACCTGCCGATTCGCGAAAATTTGGTCCGTGGTAGCGCGTGCACCCATGAATCCCGCCTGGTATTGCCCCACGAACTCTCTTGCAAATGGTGACAGACGGCGGCATAGAATTTGGGAGAGTACCTTGTAGGCGGAGCTCAGCAGTGTGATCGCGCGGTAGTTGCAGCAATCCAACTTGTCGCCCTTTTTGTAGATTGGGCATACGACACCTTCCATCCACTCCTCCGGTAATATCTCCTCCTCCCAAATCTTGGCAATTACCCAGTGCAGCGCTCTAGCCAGTGCTTCACCACCGTATTTTAATAGCTCACTTGGTAGTTGATCTACACCAGTTGCTTTGTTGTTCTTCAGCCGATCGATCCCCTCCTCAACTTCTTGAAGATCAGGGGCCGGTAGCCTGTCGTCTCCTGTGCGTGCTCCAAGGTCTGTTGCCGAACCACCTTCATTTTCTGCTGCATCACCGTTGAGGTGCTCGTCATAGTACTGCTTCCACCTCTCAATCACCTCACACTCGTTCGTGAGAAGGTTACCGTCCAAGTCCTTGCACATATCGGCTTGCGGCACGTAGCCTTTGCGCGAACTATTTAGCTTCTCATAGAACTTCCGTGTGTCGTTTACGCGGTACAGATTTTCCATCGCCTCGCGATCTCGGTCTTCCTTCGGAAAACTGAGTTTTGTCTGTTCCGCGCTTGTCTGTATCGCTCCACATTCAATCTCGTGCGGTGTTGCAGCATTCTCGCCCGTGCTGCATTCTTCTCCTCTACTAACAGTTTGCATTCGCCGTCAAACCAGTCATTTCTTCGGTCCGGGATTGCATTACCTAGTGCCGCTGCAGCAGTACTACCTATGGCTGAACGGATGTCCCTCCAGCCATTTTCAAGAGAAGCTGCGCCAAGCTGCTCTTCCGTGGGTAGTGCTACTTCCAGCTGCTGCGCGTAGTCCTGGGCAACTCCGGCGTCCTGTAGTTGCTCAATGTTGGGTCGCGGCGTTCGACTTCGACGTGTGTTATGCACCGTCGAGAGTTTTGAGCGCATGCATACTGCAACTAGGTAGTGGTCCGAATCTATGTTCGCACTGCGGTACGTGCGGACGTTGATAATGTCGGAAAAGAATTTCCCGTCAATTAGAACGTGATCGATTTGGTTTTCTGTGTGTTGGTCAGGTGATCTCCAGGTGGCTTTGTGGATATCCTTGTGGGGGGAAAAGGTACTTCGAACTACCATACCCCGGGAGGCTGCAAAGTTCACGCATCGTTGGCCGTTGTCGTTCGATACGGCATACAGGCCGTTTGGCCTGATTGCCGGTCTATACATTGCCTCCCGTCCTACCTGAGCGTTCATGTCGCTGATGACGATTTTGACGTCCCGTTGCGAACAGCCGTCGTACACCTGCTCCAGCTGCGCGTCTCCCTTCGTGTGGGCAGTGCACGTTGATGATACTATAGTTGAAGAAACGCCCCTTAATCCTCAACTTGCACATCCTCGCGTTAATCGGCTGCCAACCAATCATGCGTTGGCGCATCTTACCCAGCACTACAAAGCAGGTTCCCAGCTCGTTGGTGGTGCCACAGCTCTGGTAGAAATTAGCCGCTCGATGCCCGCTTTTCCATACCTTTTGTCCCGTCCAGCAAAGTTCCTGCAGTGCTACGACTTCGAAGTTGCGTGGTTGAAGTTCGTCATAGATTAACCTATCGCAACCCGGGAAGCCGAGCGATTTGCAGTTCCATGTTCCGAGTTTCCAATCGTAGTCCTTATTTCGTCGCGTAGGTCTGTGCCGATTGTTCCGATCCGTATTTCTTTCTTCAGTATTTGCAACTTTGTTTTTTTTTCCAGGGCGGCTTGTTGGGCCTGCCCCAACCCCCTGTCTTGCCGGGGAACCATCGTGCACAGCTCTGTTTAGAGTCCCACGCTGGCACTAGGACGGTGATCAGCCGCTCCTAACATGGAGAACATACGCCGTTTTGAGCCGCACCTCCATGATGAACAGACGCTCAGGTTTGGTGAAGCATTTCCTCTATCACCGTACTATGGTTACCGCGCCAGTGTTCGCGTCGCACCTCTTCACTTTGCTATTGCCAGACTGGCAACATTGCCCAGGTTACGCCACCCAGCTGTGTCTATGTTTCAGCTGGTAGTCTTTTGTTATCATATGACTCGAGGAGGCGTGAAGTAGCTCCTTTCAGGTTGTCAACTCACCATTTTGTAGCCCAGCATCTGAACATACCAAATCGATAAGATAAGAAACTCCGAAGTTATTTCAGTTTTGAGTTTGACTTTCGTTACAGCGGCAGTGTTGGCAGGAAAAGTGATGTTTGGCATTTAATTCGAAACATTGATCTTTGAACAGCTATAACTTTTTTTAGAGGCATTCTAGCACCACCCATTCTTGAGCAACGTTATTAGGCATTTTCTGGACTATACTTTAACTAATTTCCATGCCAATTTTAAACGCAATGCGGAAAGCCGGGTTATAACCAATCGTACCCAAATTTTGCACAGTTTTTTGGGACCCCAAATGGATCCATCCTACTATAATGCACTTCCACTTCAAAATTTTCAATTTCACAAATCTCGGAATTACCTGAAATTGCTGCTTTATGTATATTGCAGTACGTACAGCAATCGTGGAGTAACAGTTGCATTGTGGTACGTGTTGTAGAAGCTGATATTTTTGCACTTAAAGTTTCGAGGTGGTTACGACAGCGAAACACCTTAAAATCAGTGCCCACTAGGCCAGGAATGCAATCTAGCGGAACAAAATCAATAACTCCGAAACAAAGCATTTCCGCAACTTGATGTCTTCGGGGTTCTCATCATAACAAGGAAGATGACATAAACAAATAGTTCAAAACTATTCCGCAAATATGGCGCCACAGTCTAACTTCATTCTCTGATGTTTTGGAGACTTGACATAATAAACAACTCTTTTGAAGACGTAACATTTCCACAGCCTACTGGTTCCGAGTTAAATGGAGTTAAAGAAAAAAATGTCGAAAACATGGTTTTTTCTTCCTGCTTCGTTTTTTTTGCCTACAAACATATAATTGTATATTTTTCTCTTATGCATATGCATTAAATAAATTATTTTTCTGAAGAAACATACTGGTTTAAGCTTCAAATTTTAAAGATATTTAAAAAAACAGAAATTTTTGAACTCCATTATCTTCCAAAGCGCAAAAAGTTGCAACCTGATATTTTCAGCAAAAATTAAGCAATACTCGATAAACAAAATATCAAAATTTGAGAGATGTATATTTTTGGTGTTTTTGACATTTCTTCATTTTAGTGGAACATGTTTTTTTCTTTAACTTTTTTAATGTAAAACTTGACGACCTAGACAAAGTTGTTTATCTTGATAAACAAAAAACAACTCTTCTTATGCCGTCAAAACTCCACAGCCTACTGTTTTCGAGCAACATATGCAGTGCTTCTGAATGTTTGGCTCCCGTTTGACAGTTCACACTGGCTCCCAACCTTGGGGCAAGACAGCTTTTGATCATGAGTAAAATCGGAGTTAATTTTGAGTTACTCTGAGTAACTCGCGTTGCTCAATTTGATACTGATGCACATAGCAATTGATACTGTCAAGCAAAGCAAAGCAACAACATTTTAAGATTTTTATCGTGACCTTACGGAACAGTCAGAGCTGTCTTGCTTTACTGCCATGCCGATGACGTTCTATTACAGGAAGGATTCTGTGCAATCTCTAGGAGGGTTTCAGTTAATCGCAAAGGGGATTTACGACAGTCTCAGTAGAGATTCCTAAGGGGAATTTTAGACAATCCCAGTTCGGCCTCTCAACAATATCAAAGTGGACTTCGGAAGATCCAAAGAAGGAATATGGACTATCTCAGGGGAGATTCCACACAATCACAGGAAGGATTTCACTCAATACTGAGGGGGATTCATGACAGTCCAGGAGGGATTTCAAATAATCCAGTCAATCCAAAGAGGGATTCTGGACAATCAGTGGAAACAACGAATGCTTCTGAAGAGAATTGACACTAACTCTGAGTTTTCCAGCTAAATATTCTCAGAGATTTAAATCCCTTTTCCTTTATTTATGCTGGTAAATAAAATGTTGGTAATCACGGTACACCGTAATTATTAATAATAATTATTAATGATGAGTTTCCTCATTTCCGATATTGTGAGATTGAGTACTAATTTTCATGAGCTAAAATTCCTACTTCCTTAGTCTTGAAATCACACCATCTAGTGTTTCATGCCTGGGAAATTTACTAGAATTATCATTTCCCGATTCCCAGGAAACTAGTTTGGCTTCCCGAGAAGCGGTTTTTTATTGTACAAAAACCATGTTAAACATATTTTATATTAAAAATGACCACACAACCCAGGATTTCCTTGGGGAAAATATAAGAGCCCGAAGTCAGGAAAGCTTCCTGGCGAAGAATCTTCCAAACGAAACCGGTAGACGTTTGTGACACAATTTGTGAGAAATTCCCAGGTGAAGTTAAAAGAGACTTCCATGTAAATTTAAGCAGACGAATGAAATTTTCAGTATAATTCAGAAAAGTTTTCCGTGGGAAATAGTTTCCACGTTCACCGCTGAACGTGGAAACTATTTCCCACGGAAATAGGCTACCGCTAGCCAGTAGGACTTCTGAGGGTAATCTGAAGATACTGTTTGAACGAAAAGTTGATGAAACTTCCGTTGACCAATGGAAGAAACTTACGAGAGAAGGTGGAAAATTCTTCCAGGGCAAGCTTAAAAAAACTTCCAGGAGATGTTGGAAGAAATTCCATACAAAATCAGACGAAACATCACCAAAAACTTCAAAGAAATTACACTTTAGCCATCCATCCCTATAAAACAAAAGAGACCTAAACATCGCGATCGCCTGACCTGGATAAGAGCCATCTAACTTGGATGTTTTAATGAAAGAAAGCTAAATTTTGAATTCAAAACATTCTGTCAGACGGGACTGTGATGAAAAATATTAGACTACTTTGTTTATTTTTGAGTAAATATGAGTAACTCAAATTTACTCACTGCAAATATATTTACTCTGAGTACAGTTGTCTTACCCCTTGCTCCCAACTGACAAGCACATTGAGTGAGTCCGCAGTACCCAAGTTCAGACAACTCATACAACAAAAATGTCCAACTGCTCAACATCATTTTAGAGCAAACATAACCTTGTCTTGTTCTTCGTTCTTCTTTCAAACAGTTAGCAATAATCAGAAACAATTTAGCCAAAACAGATCAAAATGACGGCTCGTCGGTTCAGTTTAACAATTTTTCGCACTCCAATTCTGATGGCAAATTTCTCCATCCTCATCATCATCATCATCATCGCATCAGTCTTATGAAGTTATTAGTGTACGTCTCATTTGCCCGCCCTCCCGTATTCGTTCCCGCTCGTTTTTCACACTACACCACTTAATTGATGATGATTCGAAAAGCAGAACCCCCATTGTATACAAAAGAGAAAAAAACCATTACCTATATACCATCACCATACATTGTCACGGTGAATCACCGAAAATTCCTTTCTTTTCCCATCACCGGACGCGCGATCCTGAAACTTTTCCCCCCCGGAAGAGCTTATTAGTGCGTTGAACAACTTCACCTGAATGGAGCAGCGTGGCGAGAAGGAAGCGGCAGCTTTTTGTTCAGATTTTGATATTCCTGACGAGCAAGAAGGAAGCCAGGAACTAATTTTGCAAAGAAATTAAAATTATCTTCCTGCGATGAAGGGGAACGCACGAGAGGCGAAGACGCCGGACGAGTCGTGTTGACGATGATTAGTCCTATATACTCGTCGAGCAGACGGAAGTTTTTTTTTCGCGTGTTGGGGGTGGCACTAAATTGGTTTATTTTGTTTTCATGGCTCTACTAAACGACACCGATCATGACGACGACGCCGACGACAACGACGACGACGTCGCGGTTGATGGTGGTGGGAATATCATTAGTTGGATTTCGTTTCTGATTTTGTTTGGGTGGCAAACTTGATATGAAGTGTGTGAAATTACGGTGTGGGACGGTCAGTGGTGGAGGAGGAAGGAGAAGACGGGAGCGTGTTTTTAATTGTCGACATGCGAGAAGCCGCGAAAATGTCGCTTACGAGCTGTCGTTATAATACCGTGAGCGTGGTCATCATTTGCATACCTACCTACTCGTGATGGGCGTTGGAAGGCGTCCTAGTCGTCGTCGTCTTCGTCTGTGTAATTTGATGGGTGGCAGGTGGGAATGTTGCGAAATGATTAATTTGTGACCGGTTGGGTGGTTTGATTCCGGGATTTGCTACAAAGTGGTATTTGTGCATTACTTGACAGAAATTTCGAAATGGTCTTGTTTATATGATTTCTTTTTTATTGCTTTCTCTGTATAGGGTAATCCAAACGGTCAATTTTGCATTGCCTGACGTTTCGGCCGTTTATTGTGGCCTTTTTCAAGGGTAAAAAGTCTACAGTTTGTCGTTAAATCGTGTTTGCTGCCACGATAAGCGTGCTTTGCTTGGAGCTTGCTGTATGGTTAATTGAGTTTGAAAAATTCCAATGCCCTATTAAATATTCCCCAAAAAAGTTTAAAGAATTCAAGGTTTTAAACCGTAACAAATTCCTCAAATATTTTAAAGATCTAAAAATGATTTAGTGATTCTTCAAGCACTTTCAACAAAAAAATATAGAAGATCCATTGAATTATTGCCAGCTTACGATTCACAGCTCGACTTGAACCAATTTTCCCAACCGTACTACCATTAACCGTTCACAATTTATATCAATCTATTGTCCAAGTGCACAACCAAATGGAAATCCAAAATGAAAGGAAAAAGAATCCAGAAATACATATACAAGTGAGAAAGCCGTCCAGGAAATTGGTTTCTATGATAATGCATCTGCTCCATTGTACTTGACGACGCTTGAGGAACGTTACGTTGCAAGACGACAAGACACAACACAACCGGCTAGAAAAGCCACCCGGGAAGATCCCGGGAGCGAGGGGAGGCAGTAGTGCATTCAGAAAATCATAAATTAGAATTATGTCATCCCGGCTGTTCATTGGCCATCCGTCCAAGAGACGACCGAAGACGCACATACACTTGCATTGTTGTAAAAAGACACCCGACATCCTCCCTTGTTCCGACGCATCGCTCTGTATATGTAGGGGAAAACAGTCCAAAATGCACCTCGGGGCAAAACGCCCGATGCACAGGATTTCCATTTTTAATTCATAAATTTGATAAACCACAATGTTAGTTTAGTACTTAAACTAGCATTTCGGCACGACAACTCCCAGAATTAAGATTGGAATAGCTAAGAAAAACCACATCGCGCGTTTTTCCCGGGATGCATTTGTCCCCTGTTATACCCTGTTTAGCTCTGTGACTTACTTCAACTTCACAACTCGAGCTTCTCAGCTCGCTTCTCAGTCGGATCCAATGAAGTAGTTGACAGTTGGGAAGTGTTGCTAGTAGTAATGGAAAACTCTACTGACACCATTGAGGTTCGGGACAGCAACACTGCAGCTCTCAACGTCTAGCGCTGCTGTAGCATGAAGACTCTTCAACAAGTCATAATAATGGCTGAGCTGAGGGAGAGAATCTTGTTTTCAGCTCGAAATCTCCGGGTGTGTGTGCTCAAGTAGTAGGTGCATAACTCAGCTGCCGAGCCGTAGTAGGAGAATCATCCACTCGTGTGTGTGGTGTGAAAATCAGAGGCAAAGGTTGTAAATGAAAAAGTCATAACAATAGACTGCATATCGGAGAGCCCATCAGGGTGCATCTCCAAGGAAGAATCTTCAACCTTCGGTATCTGCTGCTGTTGCTGCTGCTGATGGATGGATGGGTGCAAGGGTGTGCGCTAGATGGGTAGGTTAGAATGCTCATAGAGACTAGGTCAGGGCGGTGTGTTTGGAAATAGCTTACTGGGGAGTGTCTCATACCTGGTCTGGTTTGAGAATTTCTGTTCACGAATGATTTTCGCTTCAGGTTTATTCGATCTTTTTGAGACATAACACTTAGAATTATTGTTCATTTCCAAAGGCCTAGAATGTGTTTGTCGAAAAATGAGAAATTATTTGTGTAAACGAAGAAAACTTCAAAAAATTCAAAAAATCACAAACAATTAAATGATGATTAGTAAAAATACGGTCTCTGTTATCTTGAGTCTGGATTCTGTACATTGTCTAAAACCAGGATTACACATTTTCTGAAAAAGAAGGCACTTTCAATTTACTACATTTAGCGGCGCTATTGGTGTAGTGGTAAGCGTGATTATCTCTCACCCCAGCAGGCATGGGTTCAATCCCAGTCAGCGCCGCCGGGATGTTCTGAGGCATAACATCTCTGATCACGCCTTCCTTCGGATGGGAAGTAAAGCCGTTGGTCCCCGGTTCATGAGTTGATGGGTTGATAGGTAGGGTCCAGGTGTGGGAGCTGCCATCCTGGCACGTCGGTAGCATTGGTGCTCAGCACGGAAAACAAGATCGACGGAAAAAACAAACCAAAGGGGGAGATTTGTCAAAATTTGATTCGTGTCATTGAAAATACAGGATAGATACAGATTATTAGAAGGACTCGAAATGATCTAAAAAGGGCCCCTATTCGACCTGAAATTCTCTTCATATATTTGAAAAGCTATATACTATGTGTTCCGAAAATAAAATTGGTCTGTTGATGAAACTTATACTCGTAGCTTCTGTTAGATTCCTACAATTTTCGTAGAATTGATGGGACTGTTCTGAAGTTCTACAAGCTTCCCTTAAGTTTTGGAACCTCGCATTAGTTTTCACAATTCTCCTGATGATGCTCTTGACACTGCACTAAAATTAATGGAATTGTACTAAAGATCCTTGAAGTTACCTCGACTTCCGTTAATTTCTGGGAACTTCTGCGTTGTTTCCAAATTTTTTCTGAAATTCTCCTGCGCTTAAATCGTTCTACGGTTACTGCACGTCAATTTATCCAGTGGGACAAACTTAACGAATTTCAAAGTTTTCACGTGTTTTGGAATGTACCAATAGCGTACCATAACGTACAATACGTTCGGCAATAACCGCGTGGATCTACCAGATTTCCACGGAAATGTGATGTACCAAATGTGTACTTCACGAATCTTTAATTAAGTTGAACGTATCTCTTATTTTCACATAAATGCTTCTACTAAACTTTTTAAATAGACTTATATATGAATTCTGATCACGGAATTGAATTCGTCAAACAATGTTAGTCCGCTTTCATACAAAAAAACACATCATACTTATGTGTATTCTACCCAATTTGAAGTCCAAAATCGGTTTATTTTATTTGCGTACCTTAGAGATATACTAATTTAGAACAAAATCGCTAATATCGTAAATAATTATGGAGACGTATGGTGCTGTTTGAAAAACTCCATCATAACATATTCCTTAAACACTTTCTGATCTTTCAGGACCAACGTACCTAACTGAAATTTGCCTTCTGATAAAACTTACCAATGATTTAAATAAAGATTAATATAATTTAAAAAAAAATCCAGAAAACTTGATCAAATGATCCGATTTTTTCCCTTGATTTGTTTTCCGTGCTGAGCACCAATGCTACCAACGCCAGGGAGGCAGCTTCCACACCTGGATCCTACCTATCGACCCATCAACTCATGAATCGGGGACCAACGGTTTTATTTCCCTTCCGAAGGAAGGCGTGATCAGAGAAATTATGCCTCAGAACATCCCGGTGGCACCGACTAGGATTGAAATCAGGCCTGCTGGAGTGAGAGGTAATCACGCTTACCACTACACCACCGGTGCCGCAAATGATCAGATATCATTCAGAAAATCTTTCTGGATATTCCTGGAACACTTTGTGATCGGTTATGACCAACTGGAATACTCTTTCTGATAGAACTTACCAGTGATTTAGTAGAAGAGTATGATATTTTGAATAATTCCATTTAATCGAAGGTTCATTAGAAAACCCTGATCAAATGATCAGATATTTAAAATAAAAACTATTCCTGGACATAACTGGAGCACTTTCTGATTCTTCATGAACAACGTACTTTTCTGAAATTCCCTTTCTGATAGAACTTACCAGTGATTTAAATAAAAATTAATATTGATTTGTATTATTCCATCATATCGAAAGAACATTGAACAAAACTTGATCAAATGATCAAATAACTTTCAGAAAATATTCCTGAATATCCTTGGAACACTTTCTTATCGGTCATGACCAAACTGAAATTCTCTTTCGGACAGAACCTAACACTGATTTAAATAAAAATTAATGTTGTTTCGAATAATTCAATTTTACCGGTAATCACTAGGAGAATTCCAATTAGGTAAGTTGACCATGACCGATTAGCAAATACTCCAGAGATATCCAAAAATATTTTCTGAATGATCAATTGTTCTTTAGTTTGTCATCGATAAAATGGATTTTCTCAAATAATATTAATTTTTATTTAAATCATTGGTAAGTTTTCAAGGGATATCTTATGATGGAGTTTTCCAAACAGCACCATGCGTCTCTTTAATTATTATCGATTTTTAAAGTTTTTGTTCAAAAATATAATATTTTTAAAGGAACGCAAATAAAAAAAAACCCGAATTTATCCACCTATGGTGTGATCAGACCCTTCTTACTTATTCAAGTTTATTTATTTTATTGTCATTATCAGTGACCAAGCCCCCGACCCCTGTGTCATCCAGTGACGCTACGCCACTGCCTGGGGGTACCCGGAATATATCCGGGTGTAGTCTATTTGGTGAGGCTACCAATCAGCTTATCATCGTATTTTAATGTGATTTAATGGGTTTTAATTCAATTCATATTCAAGCAACTTCCCCGGGGTACCCTGGACATGTCCAAGTGTGTCCAATGTGGTCTGGAACACTTAACACGACTTGCATTGATCTTATTTTTGAATTCTTTAGTAATTTGGCCCATATTCACCGGATCTTATTCCGGCCATATCTCCGGAATCGGTTCACCGATTCCAAAACCGTTCAATAGCGTTCAATGGGACCCCAAGACCTATCATTTGGCGCCGAGTTTGTCCAAATCGGTTGAGCGGTTGCTGAGAAACGTGAGCGCATTCATTTCGTTACATACACACACACATACACACATACACACATACACACATACACACGTACAAACACACACACACACACACACACAGACATGTTCCGATCTCGTCGAGCTGAGTCGAATGGTATATGATGGTGTTGTGATTCACAACACTTTTGTTCTCGATTCCATGGAAATGTCATATGAAGGGCAAATCCTATGAAGCATCAAAATAGCCATGACGAAATGTAGCAGTGAAATATTTCACCACTTTGTTCCACTGAAAAGAATTAAATCTGTATTTTGTTTCCACTTTGTTTCAAATCACAAATGAAGATGGTTTAATTATTATCTATTATATGAAACTGTATAAAAGGCCAAAGATTTTAAATAAAATATTCAGTAAATCAAAATACTCCGAGTAGGCACGCTGCCTCTCGGAGGCAAGAAAAATCATCAGTTTTGATTGGATTCGCAATTCGAGTTCACTGTACCACCGCCGAGCAATTGGAGTTATCCTCGTTAACCGAAATAAACACAACGTAGGGCCTCATCATTGGATGAATCAGATGGTTTTGATACGTTGTCCGTTAAATCCAGCGTGAAGGCCCATATTCACCGGATCTTATTCCGGCCATATCTCCGGAATCGGTTCACCGATTCCAAAACCGTTCAATAGCGTTCAATTGGACCCCAAGACCTATCATTTGGCGCCGAGTTTGTCCAAATCGGTTGAGCGGTTGCTGAGAAACGTAAGCGCATTCATTTCGTTACATACACACACACATACACACATACACACATACACACACACACAGACATGTTCCGATCTCGTCGAGCTGAGTCGAATGGTATATGACACTCGGCCCTCCGGGCCTCGGATCGATAGTCGGTTTTTCAAGTGATATCTATACCCTTCTTTGTAAGAAGGATAAAAACGGTTTTTGGTCTTCAAATAGGCTAGAATGGACTTAATTATGATGTTTTTTGATGAAATATGGCCAAATTTTTTTCAAGAAACCCAATTCCGTGCTCAGAATTTATATATAAACCGATTTAAAAAGTTTAGTACATGCATTTAAGCGAAAATAATAGGTACGTTTAAAAATTAATTACAGATTCGTAAAGTAGGCGTTTGGTAAATCACATTACCAAGACAATATGGTCGATCTAGTGGTCATTGCCCAAATCATACGCACTTAGTTTTTGTTTTGCCGAGATTCGCACAGTCGAGGGCTCGGCAATCAATTTTACTGAGATCTCATCAAACATGACGTTGTTTGCTGAGGTTCAGCAAAGCATTTTCCGAGACTCAGCAACCAAACGTAGCTTTTGCTGAGAACTCAGTAAAACAGATTGCCGAGCACTCGGCTGTGCAAATCCCGGCAAAAATTGCCGAGATTCGCCAAAAAAAATTAAGTGTGTACGTCTATCCATTAAGCGTGTACGTCTATCCATGGGTTCTCCGGGAAGCTTTGAGGTATGTTCAAAATCCTTGAAGGCACACGCTATTTCGATGCTACTCACTTTTGAGTTGAAAATCACTCAGTTCAGCCAAAAGGGAAGTTACTCAGAAATGAGTAAACATGCTTTTACTCAAATAAGAGTGAACGTGCTTATGGATCAAACTGGGTAACGGTTACTCAGATGACGACATTTGTCCACTGAGTAAACCTTACCCATTTCGATATAAACGAATGAATGCTTTGCATATAAATTTTTTCGTCCTGGAAGAAAATTAAAAAAACAAAAACATTTTGAAAATTATAATTCCTTTTGCAATCGAGTCCCAACCTTACAACACTAATTTCTATTTGTCCTTCGGTGCCGGTCCCATCTTGCACTCCGCGTACTTGTTGGTTAAAAAACAGCGGATCTCAGATAAATTTCGTAGGACCGGCACTTGGTGTAGAACGGAGGTTACTTCTTCTTCTTCTTCTTCTTTAGTTGAATCTTACCATCCATGCAGAATTGCGTAAAGTCAAGGATTTCATTTCTTTCCAATTCATCCTGGGCTCGGCAAGCGGTTGAACTTGCGACCACTTTTGGAAAATTAACGTTCTCCGGACGATGATTTGGATTCTGCAATTTGCTGATGATTCCTTTGGCACAACATACCAATGAAGAATGCTTTGATCACATTAGTCGACCCCTCGCATTTTGCCCGAAGATCCTTGATTTCTATTACTTCGCAAACGGCCTTGATGGCTCGATGACATTCAGGCATGGCAAACCATTTACATTCATTTCGTGCATTCATTTACATTCATTTGCCTCTAACTTTTTTCATCAACAGAATTCCATGAAATGATGTATCAAGCTTTTGTAGGTTTTGATATTAGCTACAACCTTTTTCAGTAACTCAAATCTGTATATCTTATGCATGATGAACTGGGGCGAACAGAACTTACTTATGTTTTTCAGTGAATGTTAATTACATTCACTTAAAAATAGTATCAAGTTCTGCCCACTCTAGTTCGTCATGCATAAGAGATACAGATTTGCGTTTTTGACAAAAGTTGTAGTTAGTATCAAAACCTATAAATATTTCATACATCATTCAACGGATTTCTGTTGATGGAAAAAGTTAGAGGTAAATGAATGTAAATGAATGCACGAAATGAATGTAAATGATTTGCCATGCCTGATGACATTTCAAGCCGTAGTCTTTCGGTCTACGCTCGATGAAAATATTTGTCGCACCAAAAGTACTATAGAAGTAGTGGAAAACAGTATGACCATTGCACAGCTCGAAATACATCAGTTTCTGACCGGCACGATTTTTTGCCTGTCGCAACGCTGCCTTAATATCTATGACTTTGATGAATCCGAATCCTGCCAAACCGTTGTCGTTTCCCGTCACTGTTATTGCTGAAACGCATCTCTTCCTACCAAGATTGCCCTTCATATTGACAACGGTCTTCAGTTTCAAACATTTGGTGTCGAATCCTTCAAACTGGTCCTCTCCAACTGCATACCACGGCCAGGCATTTTATATCCCGACCAATCTCGCTCAAGGGGACTGAGCTTCATCCGTTTGAAGTTCACCATCTCATCGCGAATCTTCTTGAGTTTGACTTCTCGCTTGTTATCTTCCGGAAGCTGGTGCTGTTGGACAAGCTCTCGACCTCGAATAATCGGCGCTGACAATCCTGGCCATACAATGTTGGCCTTACCGAAACCAAGCACCTGTCCTTTGTTCCAAATCCTTGGGAGTAATACGTCCGGATCCCTTGCCTCGTCTTCGTTTCTTGCCGGCGTTACTAACCGAAATGGTGCCCTTCCAGGGCTGCGCAGGCACTGAAGTAGGAAAAACTCGTAAAAGCGTGTTGCTACTCGTTTGACAACGACAGAACTTACATTTATTGAAGAAACTGGTCCCCCTGGAATTATATAATATCGGAACAGTGGGTTGAAGCAGCTTGCGACTAGATGATGATGACCATTCACCCAGTTGAGGATGGTTGCGCCAAGAATGCTTTACATTTATTTTTTTCGTCCAGGAAGAAAATTAAAAAAAAAAAAACATTATGAACATTATAATTCTGTACTTTGACTATATGTTTAGTATTACTTCTGCGTGAAGTCAACTATTTACATAGTTTAAGATGCTAATTTCGAATAACAGACTGAAGTGTTAATTTTTATACGATAGATGAGGAGGAGATGAAAGTATAGAATTGATAGTTCCGTTTAGATTTTCACACTGCCGTAATCTAAACGGAACTATCAGTTCTATACTTTCATCTCCTGCTCATCTATCGTATAAAATTACCACTTCAGTCTGTTTTTCGAAATAAGCATCTTCAACTACATAATACTTATTGATATCTTAGAGTTCTAAAACTCACCAACTAGCTGTTGATAAGTTTCGCTATCCAGTCTATTACGTAGCTGCTCCATTTTCACAGCTTCACTTCTAACTGGATTTAGACATTTAGACACACTGCGCAAAAATCGCCAAAGTGCGCCATTTTGAACTTAGGAAAAATTTATATCAGAACCATTTAAGGGGGTAGTACACTTTGAACGTCCAAAAAGTAAGGCATTTTCGTTAATTTTTTTAAGCAATAAAACACTCAGGGAGGGCAAATATGTTATAACCCATTTATTAGTCATCCTTTGAACTACAATTTGTATTTTATTGAACTCGATTGGCGTCTCCCCGTGGCCGGTGCACCAGGTCGCACGGGCGTCCTCGCGCGGAAGTCGGAAAACGGCGTGGGAAAATACTCCTTTCCATGTGATCCTGGAACATAAATCGAACAAAAATCCTGATTAGTAATGAAATTTGGGTTAGAAATACGTATTCCGATTTTTTTTTTAAATAATTTTTTCAAAAGTTGTGGCCTTAGGAAAAAAAGTCCATTTTTTCACCCTAAAAATGCTTACAAAATCGTAGATTAAAAATCCATTTTTGACAAAATCGAAAATGTGGATACGTATTTCTAAGCAAAATTTAATTCTGAACAAGAAAACCTAGGCGATATCCAAATTTGATGATAACTGGTTAGAGTTATTTCCCACGCCAGTTTGAAAAACCCCGTTTCGAGATAAACGCGTTTGAAGATAAAATTGCTCTCTCAGCGCGCCGGTACATGTTTTAGGAAATCGCTTCGTAAAGCGATAAGAATATTCTGGTGGACTTGGAGTCTTTTCTAAATTAAAGTATACATCCCAAGAAACATTTGAAGCCAAAAAAAAAAATGCATTTTTTTGAAAAATCAAAGTGTACTACCCTCTTAATCAGAATCTGGGTAGATTCCACTAATCGGAGCAAAACCAGTTCACTAATTTTTTGACAACCCCATGCAGCATGCAAAAATGAGTGCGATCTACCCAGTCACTGAGTAGCCTCGAAATAGCGTGTACGCTATGATACGCTATTGGTACATTTCAATACACGTATCAACTTTGAAATTCGTTAAGTTTGTCCCGCTGGATAGATTGACGTGGTTACTGCTGGAGTAACTATGAGTAACTTCCATTATAGGCCTGATCATCAATAATGTTGTCAATCCGACAATAGCATAGTGAGAAGGTGCATCGTGAATGTTGGAAAATTTCTCGTCTTCGATGGGCATTAATAACCAGTATGCTTGCCTTACAAAAAACGATTGTAGTTATGTTCGGGCTCTCTACGGCTCTCATTTAACATGATTTTTGAACACAACTTAGTATTTTTTGGATCATTTTCACACTTCATAAGTAATTTGTATCATGTCTACCATTTTATAATAATTATCTTAATATAAGAAGATAATATTCGACCTCAAATCATCTGTTATACTCACCATAAGCTTCATCACTTCTTCATATCTTAACAAGATTGTAATTTGTTAACATATAAATTATGGATAACTCATCGTGACCAAAACCTTTACAGACCATGACAATCTACCGCAGATAAGTCAGTTCATCAATCGTGCCAAGTTTCACAAGTTTTTTGTTGTCCCTTTTGCAAACCACAATTACCATCTGTTTTGAATTGTGCAGGTTCGTAACAAGTCCCGCGAAACGAGAAGCCTGCACGCGGCGGCGTAAGGAAGGAAATACAGCCCAACAACTTCATCTCGTCATAGATCATGTTCGGGAACGCATGAAAATATGATATGCTCCTCTTTTGAAGTTAACCACTGACTGTCGGGACTCGCGTGAGAGGCAGCAGCTCCTTTCCCATGCCGACCGGTATAACGACTTCAGTCAGGCAGGCATCCATTCTCGTCGTCGCCGTCGTTTCGTTCGTATGATCTGAGAAGAGATCCATACATACCTACATACAGACATTTCGGCTTCTTTTGTTATTTTATGAATGGAACTTCTTCAGCGTTGCATGGTGCTTGCTTCTTCTGCTGGAAGCGCTCACTCGGGGGATGGCATTATGTCGGTTCTTCTCCTCCTCCTCCTCCTTCGCTTGATGTGTCGGTGAGAATATTAGGCGGATCAGGGTAACGAACAGGAAAAACGAAAGATAAAAATGCACGCTACTGCAATCCGTGGAAAGGAGCTTACTCTGGGTCTCTTCACTATCGTTAGGTACCTCTGTACCTATACTAGATTTCTTTGTAGTTCCCAAGCGCAAAGGATGCTGCGAGCAGAAAATAGTCCGATTAGTCACTTTTTTTTTACGTAACAGCACTAGTGACAGTGCTATTTTCAGTCCCTCAAGTTGGATGAACCATTGGCTCAAAGTGATCGGAAATAATCCCTGCAGTGAACGTTCGGTTTTCCGATGGATCAAAGAGTGAAAGTTTGTTATTTTTTCGTCGTTTTGCTACTCTTTTCCGTTTGATGACTAATTTTATTTTTCCTCTACCAAGATCCTCGCAGCATCATTCGCGTGTTGCTATTATTGAATCAAGCCGACACGAGCCGCTTGCTGTACGTTCGTTCGTTCGTCCCTCTGACTGTGTTGGTCTGTGCAAAACGGACCGTAAAATATCTCACAGCTGTGCGGTACGCGGGTAAATACTAGGAGGATGATGCTTGTTGTTGTTTTTTATCCTTTTGAACCTAACCTTGCACAGCAAGCATTACAGAGTGAAAGTGGAGAAAAATCGAACATTTTGTATGTCTTTCTTTTCACGCTGCTTTCGATCACCCGTCTCGCCTGATGCTTCGTCGTCGTCGTCGTCCTCATCGATATGGGACAAACAAGAGCAGCAAATGAAGCCGGGATTTTCGAGCCTGAAAGTACATTAATCCTCGAAAATCTACCAGACCATGAAATTGGACAATGCGTGTGCCAGGTCCAAGGGATTTACAGGGAAAAAAATATGCCAGGATCGACAGCAGCAGTGCTTATTGGGAATGTTTCGGCCCGATGAGTTTGAAAGTGAGTGCGACAGGAAGATTACACATTTCTGAAGCATCGGTATTAATTTTGAGCGATATGCGTTGTGAAGTTTGAATTTAAAAAAAACTGTTGCAATTTTTATTAAAATAATAGGGGAAATGACGGCTTTGGCGTGACAGACTATTTTCGGCAACCTAAATTGAAACGCTAATTTCACTGGATTTTCTTGCGAAAACACTTCGCTGAATGCATTCAAACGATTGCCACTGGAATTAGATCTGGATACAAAATAGAGACTGTTTTGGAAACTAAAGGCTGACTAAAAGTAAATTGGTACGCCCTTGCGCGCCGCTAGCACGCCTCTAGTGTTGGGAGTCGAAAACCTTTAACAGTGGTTTGTTTACACTTCTATAGAGAACAACTGGTGTAAGTTTGATCAAAGTTGTCGATCGCGTTCAGAAATAACGTCAGATGGAACTCGAAAGATGAAAAAGTATTGTGCACAAGAAAATCCGTAGTGATCAGGTTCCAAACTGGCTAAAGTACTGAAGATGCCGAAAACCACAGTTTGTCGAGTGCTCAAAACCTACAAGGAAGCCCTGAGTGTGGAAAGGAATCAGCGCACCTAGGAAAAAACTGGCACCATGGATCGTCAGCTGCGCAGCAAGGTGCTGAGGTGCTTTAAAGCCGATCCCGATCTAACAATCCGAGCTGTGGCCAGAAGGTGCAACGCCAACTTTCAAACGATGCGGAACATTCTTGCCAGGGAAGGATACAAGTCGTACAAAGCCAGTTAACATTCGAACCGGCACATGAAGTAGAATTCCGTGGCTAAAAGCGTGCAACGCTCTTGTACAACCGTGTTTTGACGAAACACAAGGGCTGCACTTTGATCGCTGACGAAACATACGTCAAACTCGACTTTAAGCAGCAGTGGGGATGTGCCGGGAAGATTGAATTTCGTGTTTGCCGACAAGTTTGCGAAGAAGGCCATGATTTGGCAAGCGAGTTGTGGTTCCTGGAGGGTTCTATGCTGCCAACAAGATCGATTTTATACCCAAGCTAATGAATCCTCCGAATAGCCCCCAATCGAAAAATATTGGGCATTTTCAAAGCAGTGACTTTGACGAAGCGGCGGTGTAGTCAAGGACATCCAGCAAATGCGGGCAAAATGGAAGAAATGCGCTGATTCCGTGTTCGATTCCACTGTGTGGGCGCTGATGGGCTCCATCAAGAGGAATGTTTGAGATTTCGTTTGAACTGGAGAAATGTAACCTAGGGGCATCCCACTCTAAACTTTGTATTTCTCGCGTTCTACACAGAAAGTCCTTACTGATATCTAAGATACCTGGAAATACTTAAAAATACTTTAAAAATATTTGGCGTTAGGTTACCACAGTTGCCATACAAATTTAATCTGTTTGTTTATCTAATATCGTATATAATTTTTCAGCGAATATTTTTAAAGTACCTATCCTTTGCAAGAAATTCAATCATTATAATGCCTTGAAGTGACGGTATGTTATCCCGATTATGGCTTCAATTTCGAGAACAAATTGAATGATGCCACGCATTATGCTAGCACTCAAACATTTCACATTATGGTCTAGCTCTGTCTAGCTGATAGTTGTGGGAATCTTCCACCCGTTCCCCGTTGATTTGAATTCCATCATTGTGTAATATGTGGAAATTAGGCTATTGACAGTGTGACACTAACTGAAGTAGTTTGGGCTGATCGGAGCTGAATTAGCAGTTGTGGAGGCTTTGCACACCATTCGCACCTTATTTTAGCATCCGGAGAATCACATCTCATAGCTTCCAGCCTAGTGTGTTTATCTAAAAGTGTAGAATAATTTATAGTATTTAGAACCTTCGGCGCTCTTTTTCTAAACCATTGATTTCCAACCTGGAGTTCGCGAACCCCCACTGAACGAAAACAAACTAGGCGATGTAGACTTTTGGAATAGTTTAATTACTGCTTCTATAAGCCCTAGGTTTTCAAATCGTGTACCACGTATATGAGATCAGTGAGTATGCTCCACGGTCTGAAAATACTGCTGTAAATATTCAGAAACGGTTGTGGTATATCCTGATGAATGTGGGCGTCTTAGTGGAATACCTGTATAATGAGAGAGAGAAGGATTAGTATTTTCCATTTAATTCCACTACTTTATTTGCTTATCCTTGACAGATACGCGTATTTCGTCTACAATGTGCAGACTTCTTCAGTGTCTTGTACTAATACTCGACTGAAGAAAAACATCGCATTTACCGAATATATATTAACACAGGTACATTTTCACTTAGAAACTAGGTAAACTTAAATTTATTTTTCTATAGGAACAGGTACTCCGCTGCTTACTCGTTGATGTGTCCTAGGTAGTAACTTGAAAAGCCATGTGTGTCCGTTTCCTTGATCCCTGTTGAGTAAAGTTGAATTATGTTGTTTGTTGATCTCGAGGCTTTCTGCAACATCCAATTTCCATGGTGTAGAAACGGTTCGTAAAATCGTGATGTCCTCCGTCGATAGTTGGTGGTCCTCTGTGAAGATGTGTTCTGCAACCTTTGATTTGAAATCATATGTTAGGCCTTTTTCTTCTTGCTTTTTGGTCTTATTAACCTCCGCTATATGTTCTTTAGATCTAGTTGCTAAAGTTCTCTTGGTTTGTCCTACATATATTTTGTTACAATGATTACAGCTTATTTTACATACACCTGCTTTACCTAAAACATTAACTGGGTCTTTAGTGGATCCTAACAATGATTTCAACTGGTTATGTCTACTGGTGAAAACTAAATCTAATCCGAATTGTTTTAACTGTGGTCTTAGTTTACAAGTAATATCTTGATCAAATGGAACGGACACTCGTTTCAATGGTTCAGGTGCTGTGGTGAGGATTGTAAATAATCTCCTTTGTTGCCTGGATTGTGGTTTCCTTGTATCCGTTGAGTCTTGCTGTTTCGAAGATGTACTGTAATTCCTTAACCTTTCCTGTATCGCTGAGTGGAAGAGTCTGCATTCGGTGAATCATGTGGTGAAAGGTGGCCATTTTCTGCTGGAACGAATGATTGGAAGTATAGGGGATAACTCTTTTGGTGCTTGTTGGTTTCCTGTAAATTTCGTATTCAAGCGAGGAAGATGATGACGATTCCCTGATGACTAGAAGATCGAGAAATGCGAGTTTCCCGTCTTTTTCTATCTCGTGAGTGAATTTGATATCCTTATGAATTCTGTTGATCTCATCTAAAATTTGTGGAAGGGCTTCCCGTTTAACTACGCTGAAGATATCGTCAACAAACCTCCACCAACGGTTTGGTAATAGTCCTTTCTCCTTCAGGATTGTCTCCAAGTTGGCCATGAAAAGTTTACACAAGAAGGGGGATTAGGGGTTTCCCATTGGGGCTCCTTTCGTCTGCTTGTAGAAGTTACATCGGAAAGAGAAGTAGTTCTCTTCCATACAAAGGTGGATCAGCTTAAGGTACGTCCGAACCTTGTTTCTCCATGCTGCATCCTCTCGTTGTGTTAATAGCCAGTCCTGTGACGTCGAAAGATACCATAATCTCGTCCTCGTTGATGTCTCCTGAAGATTGTAGTTGCTGGGTGAACTCCTGGGTGTTACTAACTGGTTTACTCTGGAACTGATTCGGCATACTCTGGAACTCTGTGACTAGCTACTTCGCTAGTTTGTGAGTGGGGGAACCAACTGCAGACACGATCTCTCGCATTTCATTTCCCGGTTTGTGGACTTTGGGAGACCTTTGATCCTGGGTAAGATGGGATTGGATTCCCGTAAACGGCCTGCTCCATCTCCTAATATTGATTTGCACTCCTTCAATGCTTTCTCCACGCGTTTCACTATGTTCTGTAAGGGGTCTACTCGAAGCTGTCTATACGGTCCGTTGTTAATCTTCGTTGTCATTTGATTATCGTAATCGTCCTTGTCCATGATAACGACCGCGTTTCCCTTGACTGCCTTTACGTAGTATACTGCTTTACTTTTTAGCTCCTTTACAATCCGAATTTCTTTTTCGTTGGCGCGTCCGTCCTGTCCGTCCTTGATTATGTTCGATGTGATAGTCCTAACCGTATTCTGTGATGTTGTTGGAAGCGTCTTGGTAATCGCTGTTTCTACGTCAATGATGATCTGCTCCACGTCTGGCTTGGTTGTAACCGCGTTTCCTAGCCCCTTGTTGAGGTGTGTCAATTGTTCTTCCGTGAATGCGGTCGTCGATCGGTTGACAACCAACCCATCAATGGAGTGAACGCTCGGTGTCGTGGTGATGGTTGATGGGATCTGCTCACCCGTTCGGTGTGTCGTCCGTCTCCGTTGAGACTCCTGCCGTAGTCTGTTTAGCTTCCTATCCTGCAGCTTCCGCTTCCTATCCGATTCGCACTCCTCTGCTAAAGGGCGTCCACGATGAAATTGCCACACTATGAAATTGCTCTAACTTTTTAACCGTTGGGTAGAATTTAATGAAAATTTGGGTGGATTTAGTTCATAGTGCATTATTTACATCCTGCAAGTTTTAAAGTCCTGTGATCAAAACTCGCGGAAATGGAGTCGAAAGAACAGCTCGTGCGTGATAAAATCTTGCGCATTCATCACGAGAACAAGGATCTCTCGCATCGTTCCATCGCTAAAACGTTGGGAATCGCGAATTTCACGGTGTCGCGAGTGATTAAGCGGTTCGAGGAACGGTTGACCACCGATCGGAAGCCCAGAAGTGAAGGAAAAAGTATTCCGTACAACACCAAAAATCACAACCGCGTAGTTGGGGCCTTCAACCGAAATCCGAACGCCTCCGTTAGGGATGTGGCTAAGAAGCTGCACCTAAGCCGAAGTTTTGTCCAGAAGGCCAAAACTAAGGCTGGGCTTCGAACGTTCAAGGTACAAAAGGCCCCTAATCGCGACGAGAAGCAGAACAAGTCCGCCAAAACCCGTGCCAGGAAGTTGTACCTCAACATGCTGACGAAAGTAGAATGCTGCATCATGGACGACGAAACATATGTGAAGGCCGACTTCAAACAGATCCCCGGCAACCTGTTTTTCACGGCCAAGGATAAATTCAGCGTTCCGGAGCATGTCCGCACTCAGAAGATGTCCAAATTTGCGAATAAGTTCCTGGTTTGGCAAGCCATCTGCTCGTGCGGGAAGCGGAGTGCACCTTTCGTGACCCAGGACACGATGAACGGACAGGTGTACATAAAAGAGTGCCTCCAGAAGCGGCTGCTTCCTCTCCTGAAGGCCCACAACGTCCCAACAATCTTCTGGCCGGATTTGGCCTCATGCCACTACTCCAAGGACGTGCTGAAGTGGTATGCGGACAATAAGGTCAATTTCGTGCCGAAAATGTTCAACCCTCCCAACACTCCGGAGCTCCGCCCCATCGAGAAGTACTGGGCGATTATGAAGCAGCACCTTCTTAAACGACCTAAGGTAGTGAAGACAGTCGAGGAACTGAAGAAAGTATGGGTTTACATGCAAAAAACGGTTGATTCACAGGTTGTGCAGAATGTTATGGCCGGGGTTAAGGCCAAGGTGCGGGCATTTGCGTATGGACTGTAAATAAAATACGAGTAAAATGGTAAAATGAAGTTTAATAGTTATTTCTCAATCCCTGAAAATTTGATGGCAATCGGATGAAAACTCGAATTTTGCGAATCAATTTTGTGTGTGGCAATTTCATCGTGGACACCCTTTACCTTGGCCCTAGACAGAAACTCCTGGAATTTAATTGGATACTCCTTGGCCAATTTGAGATGTAGATAATAACATTCCAAAACCTTCATGTCCAGTTTGCTATATAGCCGTCTGATGCTATCCTTGATGAACTCTGCTTCCATCCTCTTTACTACGCTGGGTGGGGTGGGTGTCCGTACCTTTATCCTATGGCTTATAAGTATAACCTTATATTTTTGGCATTTCTTCAGAAATGCTACGTCCTTGTGAAGCGATGCAATACCTTAACCTATTATCGTCAGGGGGTAAACAAAGTCCTAGAGCACTCAAATTTGGCCAATAGTTGCTCTGAAACACAATGTATCCACATGCCAAAATTGAACTCTCAAGGACGTTGCTTACCCCCCTGACGATAATAGGTTAAGCTATTACCGAAGCCAACTTTTCCCTTGTTAGGATCCCATGTCAACCATTGATCCATTTGTGAGATCACCAGGCACGAATTATGTACCGTAAAACTGGGCAACATCGATAGTTCTTAAAGTATATTCTAAATATTTTTTACGAATATTGAATGTTTTTTTTAATTTTATTATTTTTAAAACCAGTACTGAGGATGCTAGAGTTAATTCATTAGTTATATGTTTAACAAAAGTTAAAGCATTTGCACTTTTTTTTTTTAGTTTTATGACATAACATCAGTATTTTGATTTGAGGTTACTTTGATAATGCTCGATGAATGTAGAAAAAAATTCGTGAAACTCAAACAACTTAGTTTTTGAAATATGAAACTATAAATGAGTATATAATCAGAAACACAATAAGCAATAAGAATACAACGTTGAATTTGTGATGGCTTTATCGAAAATATACTTCATAAGTCATGGTTTGAATGTTTTTTCAAACAGGCGAAAACCACGAAAATTGTTTTTAATATGTTTTTAAAATATGTAACACACGTTCGAATCTAGACTGCCATCCGCAGCTTCTCTGTATAAGCTTTCTCTTCGTTTGTGGTCTTCTCGTATTACACCGCTTCACTTACACCACTCTGTTAATATGACTATGGTACAAATATGGAACCAGTTTCTTTCGTGGAGAGCAAATTTAATCATTATGTAATCCTACCAAAGTTTTCCACATTATCCAAGACACCTCGTTTTACGGTACCGCAGGCAACAGTTGATCAGCTATTTAGTGTTCTCCACTGATACGTACCATGGCTCAGTTCCGATTTTGGCGCGTTGACTATCCTGCTTTGATCTTCTAATGTTTTGTAAATAGTGTGTCGCTTCGCTTCAGTATGCAAGCGAAATATTATGTTTTCAACTCAATGGAGGCGCATGATCCATTGATCATACTGAGGTAGGAAATTAAAACTGTAACTTATTGCATATCGCATATTAGCTTATTGCGTGCTCTCAACTTAGTGTTCTAGATGCACTTCCACAGTTATTAATTGAGAGCTTTCGATGCCTGTACCATTTTTGCATTAGTATAATTGTGTGGCAAGTACAATCATACTCTATGCCCAGGGAAGTCGAGAAATTTTCTAACCCGAAAAATTCCTAGACCGGACCGGGAATCGAACCCAACCACCTCCAGCATGGTCTTGCTTTGTAGCTGCGCCTTTACCGACTGAGCTAAGGGAGGCCCCAAGTGGTAGACGACACCAAAATATAACGCATTCTTAAAGGCATCAAAGTTGATAATGATGATGATGATGATGATGATGGTCCCACCTCTTACCCCTACAAAGGTTTGAGCTGGATGAGTTATCTTTAAGATAATTAAATATAAACATTTTAACCAGGTTTGCAAACAAAATCGAGCTGGTTACAATTACAGATATAAATGTCCTGTCAAATATGCTATAGGCATCAACCAAAAACATTCAAAGGTGTAACTAGTTATCAAAAGTCCAAGTATAGTCCTCGACAATACTTCCATTTACACGTGACCTGGGATTTACACGTTTCAGCTTCCGCAGTGCCAGGACTATATCCAAGGAAACGACTTCCAGCCAACCCTTTACTAATTCAAGGCTTTTGCCACAATTTCCACGTATTAGTCATTTATACCTGTATTCCGCGCGCGAGGCTCAAACCATCGTAGACTACTCAAAGCTATTTTTACTATTACTACTACAAAATCAAAAAACTAAAAATCCATCATCACCATCGAGGCAAACAATGTAGTTTTTTGTATATGCTACACAAATTACTAAAATGTCTTTATGACAGTCTCCATACAAAATAATCCGTTAGAGATAACTTTGTCAAGATACATGATTTATCCATTCATAAAAATTTAACTGCTCAATAAACAGCTTTTACATGTGAAATGCAGCGTCTCTTGAATTCTGTAAGTGTAGTTGCACGCTTGATGTGTCTAGGCATCGAATTGAAAACATTTATACCTTTGAAAAATAATAAATTTTGTGAAGCATAATTCAAAAGATGTGGTGTTCTTACTTCATCCGCGTTTCTAGTGTTATCTCTATGAAAATCACTTCCTCTTTCAATCCGATCACACAAATATCGAGGAAGCAAACCGTTAACTACTTTAAAAATGAACACCATAGTCAAAAACACAATTCTTTGCTTCACTGACAGCCGTTGCAAAGCGTCCAGCATAAAAGTTGAGGAAGTGAATCTATTACATCTTAAAATCAAACGCATTACTTTATTCTGCAAACGCTGTAATCTCGATATTAGTGTTTCATTGGCCAAAAATAAAATGGAAGGGCAAAAGTCTAGATGAGGGGAGATGATTGATTTGTATAACTGTATTTTACTACCAATAGTTAAATCGTTTTTCAAGCGACATAGGATTCCATACTTCTTGACAATTTTCTTGATGACATTGTCAATATGAGAATTGAACTTGAGTTTGTCATTAATAATCACGCCAAGATATTTAATTTCCTGAACGCGATCAAGTGTCTCATCATCAATAACAACAGAGACATCATCATCTACACGATTCCGCGACATTATCATGAATTTAGTTTTATTTATATTCAATTTCAATTGTTTATACTTCAACCATCTACTTAGAGAACGCAAATCTTCATTCAAGCGTGAAACGGCTTCTTCTAAATCTTTAGCTGCAATGAATAGCACAGTATCGTCAGCAAAAAGATTAATATCACAAAACCGTAAAACTCGTCGCATGTCATTAATATACATAATAAATAAAAGGGGCCCTAATACGCTTCCCTGAGACACTCCAAGGTCATTGTCAACGGGACAAGATACAAAATCATTAAAAACAGTCCTTTGTGTTCTGTCAGATAAATAGCTTACAAACCATTTGTATGCAGAACCCAAAATTCCAAAGCGCTTGATTGTTCTCAAAAATAAGGGCCTAGAAATTGTCTCAAAAGCGCGTTTTAGATCCAAAAACACAGCAACAATCGTATCTTTATGCTCCAAATTTTCTTTCCATCTAGCTAACACTAAGTTTAACGCGGTTTCACAAGAATGGCCTTCCCGGTATCCCGATTGTTCAGGTATCAACAAACAGTTACTATTTAAATATTCTAACAGCTGGCCTTTTACAACAAGTTCCAAAATTTTCTCTAATGTGTGCAACATGTTGATGGGACGAAACTCTTCGGCTTTAATCGTCCCAGCAACTTTTTGTATAGGAACAACTAAAGATTCTTTCCAAATATGCGGCACGTGCCTAGATTGCAATGATTGATTAATAAGGTCCCGCAGAGTGTGTCGAATGACATGAAAGCAATCTTGAATAACTGTAGCATTAACATTATCTACTCCAGCCGTTTTTCCTAATGAAAAGCAAATATTTTTAAGTTCATCTAATGTAATTGGGTGAAAACCATTAAATCTACAATTACTATTAATCGGCTGTTTTATTTCATCCGGTTCATTGATCAGTTCAATAGATTGATTGATCAGTGAAACGCTCTCGACGAAATATTCATTAAACTTAGAAGCAATTACTGGTTCTGACTGTTCTAATATGCCATCAAAAGTTATGGTCCGCGATTTACAATTACTAGGCTTCATCAAAGATTTCAAAATTTTCCATAACTCTTTGCTGTTGTTTTGATGCTGATCAATTTTCCTCTGAATATATTCACATCGAGTTTTCTTAATCAATTGTGAATATTTATTACGCACGACCGTGTACCTATTCCAATGATTATCACTATTAGATCTACAAAACTTTTTGTACCATTTGTCCCTCTTACGTTTAAGACGCAAAAGATCCAAATTGTACCAGCTGTTCGAGTTTTTCAAAGAAACAAACTTTTGTTCAACTAATTTATTGGTACAATTTTTCAAAACGTTAGTAAGAACAGCTACGGTAAAAGTTAGGATTGAGCTATCTTTAGGAAAAGGTCGATCTGGCGGATCCATGTTATTTACGGCATTAGAATCGATACATCGATTTAATCGGTACCAAAGAATCGATCTTTGCAGTATTGATCTTTAATTCATAATTCTGAATTATATTCTGACAGTTCCAACTAAATAACAAAAGTAACTTATTTCATTAATTTATGTACTCGTGTTTTTTTTGAAAAAAAAACGTTTATTTTTCAGAAGATATGATTTTAAAATATACCAGACGTTCGGAAGTTTTTTAACTGAAAAAATCTGAACTGAAATAAGTTTTTACTATAGGACATTGCACATCGGACAGCATTTGACAGTTGGTTAACACATGAAATGCATTGCAGTTGGCGAACGCCATTCGCTAAGAGAAAAGCAAACATATTTCAGAGAAGAAAAAAAAACAAGTGGAATCAAAGAATCAGCACGGGAATCAATGCCACAAAAGCATTCAATTACCAGGTACAATTGCTGATAAATGTGTCAACTGTCATCACAACCAAGGTTGCTTCCACTAACTTCGCTTTAAAAATGTTTTCAGAATTGTGAAATCATTAGATGTTGTGATGATATTTTGGACTTCAAAATTACAAGAAGAGGTTGTTAAGCATGTGTTTGACACATAAAACCTATCAATTTGATTTTTGGAGAGTCACACTATCATAAAATCACTTATCCTGAGTCTCTAAAAGTGAAATTGACAGGTTTAATGTGTCAAACACATACTTCACAATCTGTTTTTGTACTATTTTATAGCGAAGTGAGTCGAATCCACCCTGATAATAACCCCATATAATGTAAAATCAGCCAAGTAACATGAAACTATTCATCTGTGTTCAACCTAATTGTTGTAGTGTGTAATAATGCAAGAAACATAATATAAAATTGTCATTATCAGACTTATTTTAAACAACTTTAAGAGCGACTAACCTGATTCTTATTTTCAGGTTATATACATTAAATTTACCAAAGGGTTTGGAGTGAAAGAAAACTGTTTTATCCATGCACCTTTATAAAAAATGACATTCATCTGTTTCATTGAAAGATGGATTTTTACGATTGTTCAATAAGCAAAGAATCGATACAAAACATTGAAAATTGTTATGAAAAAGATCGATCTTGCAAACAACAATATGGACCAAACCTAGTCCTTGGGTATTCCGGTTTATAAATGATGGAGTGGGATTTGATACTTCAATATCCTTCCCATCATAACATAGAGGCACATTTCTTTTGGGGCATCCTCAAATCATGTATCTATGGCACTAACCCAATGCGCCATTATTCCCGGGTCAGTGCCACATCCCATTAAAGATTGCCTCAGTCATAAACAAGAATCGTCGATCCGTGTGCACAGTGCAGGTATCAAGTATTTAGCACACACACCGGCTGCCTCATGTGAGATACCGGGCACAGAAACCCATCCGTTGTCATCCATCACTTGAACGCAGCCTGCGCCGCGAAGACCCACTCGTCTTGGTCGGTTCATTAAACTTCCTTCATTTCGCCATCAATTTGCGCTCACTTTACGATGTCGAAAAGGCCACGTCCAACGCATCTATCTTGCCGAAATAATAGCTCTCATCAGCTTTCGCCTAGCGCCCAGTAGCATCGTCTGCTGTAAACATTCTGATCGTGTGCGAGTGTCTACAGGAGGTACAACACATCAGGAAAAGTGCTCCCACTTGTCGTCATCACCGTCGGTCGTCGGTCGTCGGGTAGCCAAGAAGTTTTGACTTGTGCACTAATATGTTCGCACATTACACGGATCACAAATCACCGTCATCAAGCTCACCGAGCAGCAGCAAAAAACAACAACAACAACAAATCAGATGGGACCGAGCTGGGGCTGACTTGAATATGAAAATATGTGCTGCTGAAGCACCCCGTGTTCCTCCCTGACGGAGATGCTGTCACGGTACAGACAAGAAACAACAACCGAGGAAATTCCGAGGTATTCGTCTCTCCGGTCTAGAACCAAAGTGAACGCAAAGTGGAGAAAGTGGATGAGTCAATAAAAAAAAAGCAGGAAAAATGAACACGATCCGCATATTTTGAATACTCCCATTCAGTCATTGCTAATGTACGTCGTCTATAAAGTCTGAGCCAGCCCCAGAAGCGACACTCTGCTGCTTATGGATGGGAAGAGGCATCCATCGGTTGATGGCAAATCTTGTTGCGCTTCTGGGGGATTTTTCGACGTTCTGTTTTGTTGTCGTCGTCGTCTTTTTGACAGTCAGTAGTGGCGGCATGCCTGAGAGTGCGGCGGAGATCATGTACGACAAGCAATTCACGCGTTTTCTTGCTGTTCTTGATGGTGGTCCTCTTCCGTCGAACCCCAGCCGGGGTGTGTATCACATATGCTGTCTGCGCGTTAGTATGTCTATTAATGCGCCCAACTTCTCCGGCGTCGAAGGCGAGAAAAGTGCCTGCCTGCTAGTCATGTTTATTTGCTAATTGACGATAAAATGATAGCGGAGAAGTCGTAAAAAAAAAAAGTTGCATATTCGCAACGAATGGGCAGATCGGTTATGAAGTGGCGTAATTTACCGGACCGTATAGTGGCGACGATTTACTAGTTAGTATCGTGTACCACAGAGGAAAATGAACTGTCGATTGACGCAGAATTTTGATTTAAAATTGAACGAATTGATGGAATTCAAGTGTATGTATTCTCTTTTCAATGAAATATTGCTATGGTTTGGTTATACATATATTCAAACCAGTCAGTAAAAGCCTCGTGAGCGACGAACCGATATTACTTTACCCACTCCGAATTCCGCGAAACTTTGCATAATTGTTCGCTAAAAGCAATTAACCAAGTTTGTTCTGGAATTTGGTCATTTTGACTCTCGCCTAAGAACAACAGTTGAAATATTCTAAAGGGTGTCCACGATGAAATTGCCACACACAAAATTGATTCGCAAAATAACTATTAAACTTCATTTTACCATTTTACTCGTATTTTATTTACAGTCCATACGCAAATGCCCGCACCTTGGCCTTAACCCCGGCCATAAGATTCTGCACAACCTGTGAATCAACCGTTTTTTGCATGTAAACCCATACTTTCTTCAGTTCCTCGACTGTCTTCACTACCTTAGGTCGTTTAAGAAGGTGCTGCTTCATAATCCCCCAGTACTTCTCGATGGGGCGGAGCTCCGGAGTGTTGGGAGGGTTGAACATTTTCGGCACGAAATTGACTTTATTGTCCGCATACCACTTCAGCACGTCCTTGGAGTAGTGGCATGAGGCCAAATCCGGCCAGAAGATTGTTGGGACGTTGTGGGCCTTCAAGAGAGGAAGCAGCCGCTTCTGGAGGCAGTCTTTTATGTACACCTGTCCGTTCATCGTGTCCTGGGTCACGAAAGGTGCACTCCGCTTCCCGCACGTGCAGATAGCTTGCCAAACCAGGAATTTCTTCGCAAATTTGGACATCTTCTGAGTGCGGACATGCTCCGGAACGCTGAACTTATCCTTGGCCGTGAAAAACAGGTTGCCGGGGATCTGTTTGAAGTCGGCCTTCACATATGTTTCGTCGTCCATGATGCAGCATTCAACTTTCGTCAGCATGTTGAGGTACAACTTCCTGGCACGGGTTTTGGCGGACTTGTTCTGCTTCTCGTCGCGATTAGGGGCCTTTTGTACCTTGAACGTTCGAAGCCCAGCCTTAGTTTTGGCCTTCTGGACAAAACTTCGGCTTAGGTGCAGCTTCTTAGCCACATCCCTAACGGAGGCGTTCGGATTTCGGTTGAAGGCCCCAACTACGCGGTTGTGATTTTTGGTGTTGTACGGAATACTTTTTCCTTCACTTCTGGGCTTCCGATCGGTGGTCAACCGTTCCTCGAACCGCTTAATCACTCGCGACACCGTGGAATTCGCGATTCCCAACGTTTTAGCGATGGAACGATGGGAGAGATCCTTGTTCTCGTGATGAATGCGCAAGATTTTATCACGCACGAGCTGTTCTTTCGACTCCATTTCCGCGAGTTTTGATCACAGGACTTTAAAACTTGCAGGATGTAAATAATGCACTATGAACTAAATCCACCCAAATTTTCATTAAATTCTACCCAACGGTTAAAAAGTTAGAGCAATTTCATAGTGTGGCAATTTCATCGTGGACACCCTTTACTAGAAGTTCATGATCTACGATTTTGGAAAATTTTTAAGTGGCCAGCCAGCCCCGATGACTTCTTACCAACTTATCCCGGAATTTTATTTATTATTCCCGCGAAAGTGCCTCACATCTTTTCTTCATTTCCTTTTCCTAAATACTCCCCAAACTCAAATTTCCCAATTTTTTCGGAAATGCTTTCTGATGGGGTGTGAATTAAATTGTTTTAGAAATGTTACTATACTTAGCATGTCTTTTGTGAAATGGTAGCTATTTTCCCGGAAACCGAATAGATTTCCTGGGAATCAGGAAAGTTTACTGTTGGTTAGTTTCTCAGGAATAGTTTCTCGGAATTATTTGTAAGATGGTTCACTGCCGCTCTGGTTACTCCGTTCATAGTGTACATGATTCGAATATTTCATGATGAATAAAAAAAAAATGTTGTTCTATGACATCAATAATAATTATTCTGCTAGTAATGACTGTGTTCTCAATTTTGGCATAAAACTATGCCAAAAACGATCTGTGCCAAAATTGAACGGGTACTGTAATACTGATTATTCGAGAACAAATTTATGGGATCCTTAACCGATTTGTTTAATTTTAAAGTAGCATGAAAAATGCTCTTTATTGGATTTGTGAGCATAGCATAGCATAAACCAGGTTGCACAATGTCGTAGGTGGTACGAGCTCCAAACTGTAGTTAAAAAGGAGACCCACCTTCATCCGTTGCTGTTAGATAGTAATTTGTGATTAATTACTACCTCTTAGATTAAGGATGTGTCTCCCTCCAACAGACCAGAGCTGTTTCGGCCACGTCCTTGCATCTGGTGGGGAAAGGGGAGGAATTTTAGTCCGACACTTACTTAAGAGAGATGCAGAGAACTCTACGACCCCTCATAAGTGTCACGGGAAGGGTGGATTTTTGTTAGTAGGGAGGGTAAGCCATAGGATACGCATTAGATTGATATTTCCTATCGAGAACAGAGGAACGAAAAGGTAAATAAACTTAGCTGAGCGTAACTACACAGCAAAAAAATAATTTTGATATCACGTCAAAGTGGATGCACTACAATCATGTCGAAAATATGGTGTAATATTACTTGCTAAAAAGGACAAAATTATCATTAATACAATGCATGAACTGACATTACGCTGCTTTTACTGCATTTGTTTATTTATGTGGTCATAAAAATTACATGAAATTTTCGACATGATTGTAGTGCATCCACTTTGATGTGATATCAAAAATTTTTTTTTGCTGTGTACGCGTAGGTCAGAACAGTTGGCATCACATGCAACGGATAAGAATTCGAAATGCGCTTTTCAACTTCACTTCTGTACTTTCAAATTAACAGTTTTTTAAAATGAAATCGTAAATTTATAACATTTTCACTAGAACGAAAACGACGCAGCAAATCAAAAACACGTCATTTGCGCAGCGCTGTCTACTTCGATCTCCCTCTTTATTGGTTTTGTGAGCTTTACAAAATTTATCGAAGTGGGTTGCACTCAACGAAAGATCGGAACCATACACACCAAAAAATTCTGAAATTTGCTGGCGATGTAAACATCCATGCATGCAAACATTCATACATGTAAACTTCCTTTTCACTTAAACTAGCATCTTGCAAGGAATGTTGCTAACAAAAGTGGACAGTTGCATACAATATATGGAATATTGCATGACATGTCTCATAAATTGTCATGATCTATAATCTAAACTTGTAGGTATGATATAAGACGCTCCATTTATGTGCATCATAGTAACGGAAATTTACGCTACTTTTTTTTAGCTGTGTATCTTTCAAAGCCAAGGAAGACAATCCTATGTTTCTATCAGATACATGTTAGGAACTCGCGATCTTTGCTATATGCTGTCGATTTATGTGTTTGTGCCATTGTCTAGTGTACGAATTTAATTCATTTTTTCGTTTATTTGCTGCTTTTTTATGTTTCAACATTTGGTTTAAATATTTCAATTGGTTAGCCTTTGGCTCTTCATCTTTGTTCTAGTTAATTGGTTTTTCTAATGTGATGATTGCGTTTAGCGCTAATTTACAGGATACCCTTTTATGGGATTGTTTTCGTTTGAATTTAAACATTTGCTAACCTACCTACTTGAGCACAGGCACCTACCTAACTACTTAAACTAGGTTGCCAAATCACGAATGATCTGGTGGTTTGATCGCAGACAGGTGACTCTGAACCTTTCCAGCGTGGAAGTCTTTCGCTCGTCGAGTGCTTGAAGACCGGCCAGGTGGTGAATCTCAGAAATACGAGTTTGCGGTGAACTGTTAAGGATCATTCTGAGGATCTTGTTTTGGATCCTCTGAAGCTTTAGGTGGTGGCACTTAGCACAACTCTCCCAGATTGGCATACCATACTCAATCGCCGGCAGAATGATCTGCTTGTGGACAGCAAGCTTGTTTTTAAGGGACAGGGTGGACTTCCTGTTTATTAGAGGGTAGAGCGACCTGATCAAGATGTTACACTTGGTGGATGTCTTGTCCTCATGGGATCGGAATAGCAATTTGCTATCGAGGGTGATACCAAGGTAGACTACTTTACTCGACCATTTAATGGGAGAGCTATCAAGATAGACCTTGACGTTAGCAGGTGGATCAAGCCCAGGTGAATTCGAGTGTGGAAACATAATGGTTTGTGTTTTAGCTGCATTGATGCAAATATTCCAGTTCTTGAAATATTCGGACAGAACATCCAGACCTGATTGTAATTTACTCGCCAGAGCACAGATCACTCGACCCTTATAGATGATGGAAGTGTCATCTGTGAACATTGACAGGATACCACCACCCGGCAGGGGAGGAACGACTGACGTGAAAATGTTGACTAGGATAGGCCCAAGCAGGCTACCTTGAGGGACCCCTGCATCAACGTTGAACGTATCAGAGGGGACATTGTTCAAGTTGACCTGGAATGATCTTCCCGACAAGCAGTTTTTGATGATCTTCACGAGGTAGATTGGAAAGTTGACATTATCGAAGGCTGAATATCAACTTTTTCGAATAGCTTCGAGATGGAGGACAAGAGGCCGATGGAGTGATCGCTTTTGGCACTGGTACAATATTTGCCAGGCTTGTGTATTGGAATCACTTTGGCTAACTTCCAGCATGCAGGGAAATAGCCAAGCTCCAAACATTTGTTGAAGGTAACGGTAAGATGGTTGAAGAAGTCCATACTCAAGTATTCTACTATCATCATGTACTACTGCGGGGGTGTCAGCGACTCTAGACATTGCCTCCAGTACGGCAGGCTCATGGGGGCTCACCATGGCTTGGCCAAGGTTATGTGAAATCACAAAATGTTGGCCAAGAGCATTGGCCTTTTCAACTGGGGTTGTGAGTAGCGATGGGTCCGAGTTCTGGTCAACAGAAGAAAGCGGAGGGATCGGTCTCGACTTATTTTTCAAAATTTTGGTCATCTTCCTAAATGTTTTGCACAATCTGGGAGAGAGTGAATCTTGTTGGCAAAATCGTTATTTCTGAGTTCCACCATCCTGGCCTGGATAATTTTGGTTAGCCTATTGACATTGGTTTTCAAGTGGGGCAGCCCAGAAACGCTGAAACTGCTTACGAATGGTGTTACGGAGCCTGATAAGATCATTGGTTGGGCTGTCAAGGTTCTGGATGCTGGTACGTGTTGCTCCATGGCAAGGGATATCGCCTCTTCGATGGTTTGCAGACACCGATCGACTTCTTTGAACGACTCCGGTAGGACGTCGTAGTCGATTGCTGTGCATTACGGCGGGAAATCCTGTCAGGGGCGGATCTTAGAAAGTATTTTTTATGCAGAATATGTAAAAAAGGATGGACTTTGGATGTTAATCTAATTGCATATGTAGAGGTACCAGATATGTTTTACAGTCAGTTGCATGCGAACGATCGTCAGGCAAACGGTTCTCCGAAGCAATCCAAGACCGCTGCAGAGAGAGAATTCGGTGTTATCAAGCCAACATGTAAGCAGTCAGAGGTAATGCGTCACCATCCATTGGTTGAGACGCTGGAGAAGGTGAAGGCAACTCGAGGTAGGAAATTCAAATTAATTTGTAACAACCTTTGGAGTTATGAATTTTGGTTGGACCTATCCAAAATTGGATCATGTTGGACCTATTTTTATCGGCGCTAATTTAGTCCAAGAAAGTCTAAGAAACTTCTTCTTCAAACTTATAACGACAATAAAATATGATTTGATTTAATGATTAACGTAATTTTGGTTTTATTGTGTTTTTTAAAAATAGCTCACATTTGACTAATTTTCTTATCAATGTTGCTCAATTTAGAACGTCCACAAGATGAATGATTACTAACAACTCAAAATTTTTGTGCAGTACTAAAAGATATAAACTTCATGCTAGCAGACTAATATTGCATTAATTTTATTGAAAAGTTTGAATATTTGGCAAAATTTCTAAAGTTTATTTGTATCATGGTTGGAACTAGTTGTTTCCTGCATTGGTTGTCAGGTATGCTTCGGTATGTCTACAATTTCCTTCGCGCACAGCAACATAATTTTCTGTTTACTTTCCTCTTTACAACTTTCTTAAACAGAGCATAGAGGAAGTAGATGTGATTTGAAACATTGCATAATGGTTTTTGATCCAAGTCTCTTTAGACTGACTACTTTCCTAGGGGTTTCCGGAAATTAACTGGGTCCTGGCTATTCCTAATAACTGCCATTGAGCTGGTTGTTGAATTTTAATGTGATTCAATGGTTTTGACCATATTCAGAAACTGGCCGCTTTTCTGAGGGGATCGAAACATGGCCAGGTGTAGCAAATGTGGCACTGGACCCCACAAATAACTACCATTGAACTAATTGTTTAATTCTAATGTCGGAGACGAGCCAGCCAACGGCTGAAAGTCTCCTTAATAAAGATATAAAAAAAAAAATCTAATGTGATTTAGGTGTCACTTGGTAAGTTTTATTCGTTTGAGGTCGTAATTTGCCTCATGCCTCATACGAGCTTTTGCTCTGAATTTGAAATTCAATAATTGAATCCTCTTAATTTTCAATTAATGTTGTACTAAGCATCTACTTATTGGAAAATCAAATGTTTGATTTGAGAAAAGTCACAGTATTCTATTTTGCATCATTATACGAGCATGCTGTAAACTACATAATGATGATGCTTGATAATTTTATGTTAGGGTTGTCCACCAAATTGGAGAACAAATAAGTGCTTTAACCCCGTAGGATCGTTATACCGCTTCCTGCCCTACTTCGATGACAACATTTTGTTCAGTATTAATCATTTTGTTCGACCATTTTCCACAGAGATGGCGCTGTTCCACTGGTAGGAAGTGATAAAAGTCCCCATATAGAAATCGAGAGAAGTGGGAATAATTCGCTTTCGGTGCATGTTCAGGTCAAAAAAAGTGAACGACAACCTAAAGAAATTAGTCAGGGGCTTTGTCGTTCAGTTTTTTCCCGGAAATTAATGCTAAACAAGCTACACTTAAATAAAAATGATTTTTCCCCATTCAGTTTTACCTGTTTTACTACCAGTTCCAGAGAGCCAAAAATTCAAATTTGAGAGAGAAATTTTCTCTCACGAGCTCAATCTCTCAACATGCCATGTATTTTGTTGACACTCGATTTGTGATTTCCCTTTCACAGATTACAAAATAGAGTACCTGACACTACAAAACATGCCTGGTACCTCTATATATGCATTTGCTTTAACATTCGAAGTCCCTCCTTTTTTACAAATTCTGCGCAAAAGATACTTTATGCCCCGCCCCATACATAAAATTCGGAGGGAAATTCTGTGAGGGATGAGCTATTTTGTGTGCAGAATGTGTAAAAAAGGAGGGACTTCGAATAATAATCTAAATGCATATATAGAGGTACCAGACATGTTTTGCACTGCAGTGTCCTCTGTGAAAAATTATAGGAAAACAGATTGTGTCTAGTTTCCGATAGATGTCAACGCAAACAACAGCTGTGACATCTGATGGAACATGAATGCAGAAGCTTGACAAAATGATCAATTGAAAGTACCGTCTTCTGATAAAGAAAAAAAAACTGCCTGTTGCGTTATCATAAAATACAACCTTCGGTCTCTTCTCTGCTTCAGAGGCCTAATTTAAAACTAATGATGGAGCTATTGAAAATAATAACGTATTTTTTTAGGCAATTGATTTATCCCACAACATTTATGGCGTCTTTGTGGACTATACTGGGGGGCTACTCCAAAATATATAACGGCTTGCTTTGGACCCCACATTTGAATTTTCATAATTTATTACATTCCAGGAAAAATACTTGAACCAACATTGAACCATAACCACTAGCGTGCACAGGAATCTTGTTAAGGAGGGGCAATTTTTTTTCCAATGGTGCATTTAATCTGGGGATGGGGAGTACATCAAAGTGCGTGGTGGATACTGCTGTCCACCCACCTCTGTTTCCCTAGTGTTCAATTTAGCTAATTTTATTTATTTTTTGCTCCGGTGGTGGTTCATCTTCTGCAATGCAAACAGTTTTCAGATAGCCAATGGAATTGGCAATTTAATCTCATCGACGATGTCGATGATAATCGGTTCGTCAAATGGTTGCATTAGTAGGGCTTTAACCGAAATGATACTTAGACGAATTCTTAGTAAGACAACAATAGACCAAGGTTCAATGGAAAAATAATACCCACTTTTCAATTAGGGAATGCAAAAGCTGTCTTTAAACTTTGTACAGTTGCGAAAAAGCCCATCCTCAGAATTCCTTGAGGGTCCTTTCGAAATTTATTGAACTATATGAGCTCTTTTAAAATTCTACTCAGAAGTCCTCTGGAGTTATTTTTAGAACTCTTATTGACTTTTACTCAGAACACCTTCGAACTGAAATTCCCTTAGAGTTTCAGAAGAACTTTCTCAGTATTATCAAAAAATTATTCCCGGAATGAGCTAGAACTTATTGGTACTCCCTTGAAATTTTCCTCAAAATCCCTTCGGAATTTCAATCAGAAATTAATTTTCTCTGTTTTCTTTTCAGAATTATCTTGAAACTATCTGCAGAATTCACTAGAAATGAAACTGAAATTCCCCTAAACTTTCAGAAGAATTTCCTCTGTATTCTCCAGAAATTATTTCCAAAATGAGCTTGAAATTATCCTCGGAATTCCCTTGAAATTTTCCTCAACATCCCTTTGGAATTTCATTTAAAGTTTGATTCCCTCGGTATTATTTTCGAAATTATCTTGGACCTATCTGCAGGATTCACTAGAAATTATTCGCAGAATTTTCATGAAATCAATCTCAGAATTTTTTTCTTTTGGAACTGTCCTCAGAATTCAATACCCTTGAGGTTCTTCTCGGAAGTCATGTTTAAGTTGTCCGTCCATTCACCAAAACGTTGTAGTTTTTCTACCAGAAATGTTCAATAAAGCTTGCCCCTCCATTCACCAGAACTTTGCAAGTTTTACATCAGGAATTTTCAATTCAGCTTGCCCCTCCATGCAGCAGATTGTTGCAAATCCTACACCAGAAATTTTCAATGCAAGCTTGCCCCCAGGTAATTTTACACCAGACAATTTCAATTGCCCAGAACGATGCAAATTTTCCACCGTTAATGTTCAATAAAAATTGCTTCTCCAATCTTCTGATTGGCGCACATTTCTTTTTTTTTTTATTTTCCACCAGACATTTTCAATACATATTGCTCCTCCTATCATCAGAATGTTGCAGGTTTGCCACCAAATAAAGCTTGCCCCTCTTTTCAGATTTTTCATCATAAATTTTCAGTAAAGCAGCTTCCCTCCAATCATCAGAATGGTGCAGATTTTCCACCAGAAATTATTATTGAAATTTGTTTCTCTATTCAGCAGAAGAATGCAAATTAAACAACAAAAAATTTCAGAAAAGCTTTCCCATCCGTTCACCGGAATGGTGCAGATTTTCCACCAGAATTTTTCAATATAGCTTAATTTTAAATAAAGCCTGTGCCTTCATTTACCTGACCAGTGAAAGTTTTCTACCAGACATTTTCTGTTCATTTGCATCATAAATTTTCAGTAAAGCATGCTCTTCCATTCACCACAACGGTGCACCAAAAATTGTCAGTGAAGTTTGTTTCACCATGCACCTTTGTGGTGCAATTTTCAGACTTTCCACCATTAATTGTCAATGAAGCTTGTATTCATCAAAACGATGCAAATTATGTACCAGAAAAATGAATAAACCTTGCTTTTACATACACCACAGTCATGCGAACTTTCCTCCAGAAAATTATTGGCGTGATTCAATTTTTCCACCAGAGTTATTCATTTTGATTAGTTTCTCCATGTACCACCTTGATGATATTTTTACACCAGATATATTAAAAAAAAGCTATTTCTTCGATTTACCATCACGAAGGTGAATTTTTTCAACCTTAAATTTACCCTCTTAGCTAAAATACCAAAGAATAATACCAAAAAATTGCATGCAAAATACTTTGCAAATAACAAAAATTGATATTTGGATACCAAAAGAATACCTGTGTGGTATTGTTTTGGTATTGCATTAGCATAATTTGGTATTGGAATGGTATTGTGGGAACATTTTTTTGGTATTATTTTTTAGTATTTTACCTCTTATGTCATACTCATCCATACCAATTTAAGGTATCCAGATATTCGTTCATGCTCGGGATGTCAGGCTGATCAACACAAAATTTTGGTATCAGGTCAGAATGAGGTATTCATAAGTTATTTTCGCCTGCTCGTGATTTCTTGTGAAACTTTATGTCAAAATAGGATTAATTGGTATGTGAATTAAATTACTAGGTTTTATTTTGTAAAACCGTCCCAAAATAAAATTACAATTTCCAAACACCTTTCAATGGACCACGTGTTTCCGTTCAATCATTTGAGAGTCAACCGCACCGAAGGAATGCCAACCCCTTGTTGTTATTTCAACCAAAGCCGATTACCATACTAATGAGCCATTAGCCTACAAATAGTCCTTTAAAAATGTACAGCAACAACGTTTACTGCTCGCACCATCTGTCACTCTTACGTTGAAATCCTACGCATCCCTGTCAATTCCTCGAAGACACATTCCAGCAGTAAAATTTAAATTTTCTCTCTCGGAAACCCCGGAAACGAACCGTCCTTAAACACAATCGTAAAGTTTACCGTTTCATCCTATCTACCTATTGTTAATGTTATCCCTCGATGTTTTCTTCCGTGTTATTTCAGGAATCATCCGGCACGGGTCCTCCGCTAGCAAGAAATCCATATGGTAACGATGATGCAGGAAGAAAAAACAACTACACCCAAAGGAAACGGGGACTGTGTCGGCAGCTAAAAATAGTCCTCTCCCAGGAGGATGAGGTACCAACTTCTGAACTGAAAGTCGTAAATTTGGCAGGGGATGTAAAAACGTGTTTTTCCGAATCGTTTCAACTTTGCCGTGTTGCAGTGCACCCATAAACTAATTACATAATTGAAGGAATCTTGCCAGGGAAGAAGTGTTAAAGGATTTCGTGTAATTTAGTGATGGCAGTCTGAATAAACATTTACCGGTAAAGTTACCTTCCACAAGCAAGAAGTCAAAAAGCGAGGAGCAACTCATGCAAATCGGTGCCGTTGGGAAACTATCGAAAAGAGATTACAAGCAACCGGCATACAGAAGCAATTAAAGGAATTGGACTTGAGAGAATTAAGGGCGAGCACGTGATCGAATTCTCCGCAATCAAGGGAAAAAAACTCCCCGACTTTAGAATTATGTGAATCGTTGCTATTGAACCTTGAGACAAACGGCTACGGCGAAAGTGCCGAACAAAGACAATCCAACGACGTCGGATGCACTTGAGAAAATTGAAAACAGCGATTTGACCTTTTCGGGGTCGACCGTAGACAATGGGCATTCCGGAGCGTAAATAGCGAAAGTGATTAATTTTTGATCGCGCGGAATACGAACGACATGTTCGAGGAAGTGGAAAATTGAAAACGAAGATTCGTAGCCGTAGAAAATCGAGCAACTACTGATTCGTGTAAATATTTGAGAAACACCGTCGTCATCTCAAGTGGAGAATATCTCGACCGGTACAAGATGACAGCGAACAGGATGGAACTACTGCAGGCACTGTTTCTAATCACGACTGTGACAATCTGTCGATCGAAAGGTAAGTTTTGTACCGAGTTATTCGGAATCTACTGTTCCGTTCGCGTTTGATTGAAATGGAGTGGGATATTCATGAGCCTTGTCCGTTGCCGATGGGAAGATAATTTTGTGAAAGACGGCACTGCCACGGGTACCTGTCTGATGCATGGATGGTCGAGGATGGTTGGCCGACGTGGACAGGTCCTTTGTATAATGGATGGAAAAATAATCCTTCAATCAATTACCGGACGGATATCCTTTTACTGTAACCGTCTTGCTCGTTTGCTGGTGGGAGGTGGGACCTCCGCTAGTGGGTAGAGATTTAAAGATCGTACGCGGATGGCAGTGATTATGAATGGAAGTATTTGTTGTTGTTTTCGTTACCTGCTATTTTTTCTTCCCCAGAGGCTGCCATTTGTAAGAAAATGGAGTCGTATCAAACTTGCTACCCAACGCTCAAATTTTCAGGAGTACTATTTTATTAGGTGATCTTCCAAATACAATCAGTTTTCGACTACATCAGGGCCCGCCTACCCTATTTTCGAGCCATTGAATATGACGTCACAAAAACGCCTGTTGGGGTACATATAACATTGACTATTTCGACTCGAGATTTGACTAGATACCCCTGGAAACCCAGCACTGAACTTTTCATGAGTACTATTTTATAATGTAATCTCGATGAACATTTCAAATGGTCCTATCTGCTTTGATCGATTCTCTTCATCGACTTTCTCTTTTCATAACCACTGCTATGCAAACATATTTCGCGCTAATTCTACCACACAGTTTGATAAAGGAGGTTCTTATCTAGCGTCCGAAACGTCAAATACAACAGGGAAAGGTTTTGCAGCTGAGTTATTAACGAAAGAGAAAGTCGCCCAACTAACATTTTCAGCTTTGTAAGCCAACTTTTCCAGCGTTGTGCTGTAAAGTAGCTGAAAAGAAGCTGCAGATACAGCTACAAGCAAAAGCTAGCAAAATAGTTTTGGTGAGCGTTTACTCAACTTTCTCACAACCATTATTCAATTTGTCAGTCGCACTGAATAACATCAGCCAATAAACGCTAATGTCACTTCTATACTCACACTACCCAACTTTCAACTTGTAGCTGCAAAACAAAGCTAACAAAGTGAATATGTTACTCATTTGATGGCTTCTACACAACCAACCACTCTTGCTGAATAACATAAACATCAAAAGTGCTTTTTCAACAACTAAACAACCTGTACTCAGCTTATAAACTGTGTTAGAGCAACTTCGGAAGCATTTTCACAGTCAACTAGGTTTATTTTTAGACGTGTGCAGTTTTACAGCTTTTACTCTGTTCTTTTATAACTAGTCGAGAAAAGTGATTCATGTGTACTATTTTAAAGCCTCTACCCAGCGATTTTGTTGTAGAAGGGAATGTTGATTTGTTTACATAAGTTCAATGTGTTGGCGTAGCACAGTTGGTAGTGTCAAGGTTTGCCAATGAGGTCGTCTCGAGTTCGATTCCAGGTTCCGGTGCAGGGTTAATAATTTGGTGATGATTTGTAACTAATTTCGATTAATTTGATTCACAGCAAAATAAACTCAATAAATTCCTTCATAAAAAAGCGTAAACAGTATTTAACTCGGTTTCAAGAGAAAGCTGTGTAGTGATTATTGGATTTGGATAACCGGGAAAAGGTTGAATAAGCGCCTTTCAAGTTCACACACAACTAAACAGCAGGATAACAGCTGTATAGAAGCGTTAATGGATATGCGATAAGAGCTTCTCCCGACCGTTCCTACAGCCATAAGTAGCTGACTAAGTTCGCCAGATTTGCTTGTATAGAGGTTGAGTAAAGGTTTCCTCATATCGTATAACGTTTGAATACAGCTTGAGACTGTATAAATGAAATGAGTAAAGCGTTTACATTGCGAAAATTGTTAGTTTGGGCGTTCAATATGGCGTCACAAAACCGTCCGATGGGCTGCATATAATATTGACATTTTCGAATCGAGATTTGGCTAGGTACCCTTCAGTACCCAATGCTGAAATTTTCAGAAGTACTATTTTATAAGGTAATCTTCAAAATACAACCAGTTTTAGACCCCGCCAAGGCCCGCCCACCCTCTTTTCGAGCCGTTGAATATGACGTCACAAAAACGCTTCATGGTCTGTGCATCACATTGATGTCAATGAAAAGCATTGGTGTATTCATAAAACAGCAAAAAAGGTTATCTTCCATTTAATTCCACTTAATTAATTTTGGTATCCATGTCGTGGATACCAAAATTAATTAAGTGGAATTAAATGGAAGATAACCTTTTTTGCTGTTTTATTTAGCATTCCGCTAACAACCCAATTTCATTACTTCATTGGTGTATTCAGCAAAGTTGTATATTTTAATGATGCCAACAATTTCTTAGAACATGATAAATTGATCAACTTTGAAAAAAGCACTAATTAACTCAAAAAACAATATTAAAGTAGGGTTAAAGAAAATCTACCGTTCCGATTCAAATTTCGGACACTTTCATTTTTAATTAAATATTACATCCAGTTAGAAACAAGGTAATAATGTTAGATGATCGTGGAGGGCACTAGTCAAAAAAATTTAAAATTTACAAGACATGTGGATCATATTCGACCGAGATAATCAACTTTTAAAAGTGTCCGAAATTCGAGTTTAAGTGTCCGAAATTTGAATCGGCACGGTATTACAGGGCGGACTCGATTATCCGGAGTCTTGAAAAAAATTTCACTCCGGATAATCGGCCCTCCGGATAATAGAGCCATCAAAAAAAAAATTTTTTTTTTGGTCTTATGTGGTCTCATTTAATGTTTTAGTGGTTCCATTGAACGCTTTTGAAGGATTATGGAATCGGACCACTGGTTTTGTAGATATGGCCGGAACAAGTTCCGGCGTTTATGGGCCATGAGAATAAATTATACTTGAAAGGAACAAAACCCATTAAGCGACACATAAAATTAAATCAAAATTTGATATCAAGATCAATGGTGGAAAAAATTAAGTACCTTGGACCATATTGGCCACTTCCGGACAAGTTCCAGGTTCCCCGGGAAAGTGACCAGAATCGGACTTGGATAATAACCTATCATGAGGCACATTAAAATCTCGAGATCTTGACCAGATAGAAAATTACTGTCTTCGGCAAAGTTGTTCTAGAGATCATAATCTTTTCGCTGGTGGAGAGTAGTTCAGAATTTTCTCTCTACGTAGCGCTAGAATACATGTGAAATTATCGCATGTGATATATCTCGAGATCATGACCAGATAGAAAATAACTGTCATCGACAAAGTTGTTCAGAAGGTCAAGGCCTTTTCGTTGGTGGACAGTAGTTCGGTGTTTTCTCACTTCGCAGCACTAGTATACATGTAAAACTCTCGCATATATAAAAAATGTCTTCAGCAAAGTTTTTCAGGAAGTCCAGATCTTTTCGTTGGTGGAGTAGTTCAGAAAATTCTCACTACGTGGCGCTAGTATATACATGCAATTTGCGCATATACAATAGCTCGAGATCCTGAGCAGATAGAAGTTACTGTCTTCGGCAAACTTGTTCAGGGTGTCAAGTAGTTTTGGCTGGTGGACAGTAGTTCAGAATTTTCTCACTACACGGCGCTAGTATAAACGTGAAATTCTCATATAAAATATCTCGAGATCCTGACCAGATAGAAAGTTACTGTCTTAGGCAAAGCTGTTCAGGAGATCATAGCTTTTTTGCTGATTAACAGTAGTTAAAAATCTTCTCACTAGTGGAGGCGAACCAGTGGAGGCGAACCAGCCCCAGGCTGAAAGCCTCCCTAATAAAGATAAATCAATCAATCAATCTTCTCACTAGGTAGTGCTCGTATACATGTTAAGTTCTCGCATGTGATACATCACTAGATCCTGACGAAATAAAGAATAAATGTCTTTGGCAAAGTTTTTCAGGAAGTCAAGATCTTTTCGTTGGTGGACAGTTGTTCAGAATTTTCTCCCTACTCGGTGCTAGTATACACATGGAATTCTCGCATATACAATAGCTCGAAATCCTTAGCCGATAGAATGTTACTGTTTTCGGCAAACTTGTTCAAGGGGTCAAGATTTTTTGGCTGGTGGACAGTAGCCTAGAAATGTTGCACCACATGGCGCTATTTAGTAAACGTGTACAACTATCGCGTATGCTAAGTTTAAGATTCTGAACAGGTAGAAAATTACTGTCTTCGAAAAAGTTGTTCATGAGGTCAATGCCTATTGCTTGGTGCATAATAGTTCAGAATTTTCACATTACGTGGCGCTAGTATACACGCAAAATTCTCGCATGTAAAATATCTCGAGATTTTGATCAGATAGATTTCTCTAGTGGACAGTAATTCAAAATGTTCTCACTACGTAGCGCTAGAATACACGTGAAATTCTCGCATGTGGTTTGTTTCAAGATCCTGACCAGATAGAAAGTTACTGTCTGCAACAAAGTTATTCAGGAGGTCAAAGTCTTTTGGCTGGTGAACAATAGTTTAGAATTTTCTCATAAACTCTAGGCTTTAAACTCCTGAACAACTTTGTTCAAGACAGTAACTTTCTATCTGATCAAGAACGTTAGATATTTTATATGCGAGAATTTCACATGTATACTAGCATCATGAAATGAGAAAATTCTGAACTACTGTCCACCAGCCAAAAGACCTTGACCTCCTGAACAACTTCCTATCTGATCAGGATCTCGAGATATGCATATGCGAGAAGTGTACATGTATACTAACGCCACGTGGTGAGAAAATTATTAACTACTGTTTACCAGCCAAAAAGTCTTGACCCCCTAAACAACTTTACCGAAGACAGCAACTTTCTAGCTGATCAAGATCTCGAGCTATTGAATATGGGAGAAATGCACGTATATACTAGCACCGCATAGTGAGAAAATTCTAAACTATTGGGTGACAAAAAGATCTTGACTTTCTGAAAAACTTTACCGAATACATTTACTTTCTATCTGGATCTATATCTAGAGATATTTTATATGCAAGAGTTTCACATCTATAGTAGCGCCGCAAAGTGAGAAAACTCTGAACTACTGTCCACCTGTGAAAAAGCCTTGACATCCAGAACAACTATGCCGAAGACAATACCTTTCTATCTGGTTGCGAACTCGAGATATTTTATATGAGAATTTCACGTGTATAATAGCGTCGCGTAGTGAGCAAATTCTGAACTATTGAGCACCAAGCAATAGGCTTTGACCTCCTGAAAAACTTTGTGAAAGACAGTAACTTTTTATCTGGACAGGATCTCGAGATATATCACATGCGAGAATTTCACATGTATACTAACGCTACGTAGTGAGAAAATTCTGAACTACTGTCCGCCAGCGACAAGGCTATGATCTCCTGAACAACTTTGTCAGAGACAGTAACTTTCTATCATGTCAGAATCTTGATATATTCCATGTTGTAATCAATTAAGTCAAATCCCACGTAGTATGGTCACAGTTTTCGTGATTTCCATTTACATTTTCCCTATTATCCGCATTTTTTAGTTTAATCAAAGTTTAGCTTGTTTAGATCAAAACAAGTTTTTTGAGGAATACTCGCTGGTTTCAGATCGATTGGTAACTCAGCAGCAAAATGGCAATGGCCCTTTGGTACATTTTTTTTACGGATCTTCAAAAATTTTGTTCGGTTGCCATTCCCCCCCCCCCCCCTGAAACGTGACGTAATTAGTGAACGGACCATCATGAGATTCAGTTTTTGTATCTTGTTGTGGCACATGATATGTTTGATTCCTTTCAGGTCAAAGCTAATCCAAAACCCCTTAACGCCGGATTTTGTAACAAAGGTACACAAACACTTAAATATAGTCATTTCCCGATCTTGTCGGATCGAAAGTCGGTTTTCCAAGCGGTTTATGAAAAATAATTTGCAAGATCGGTAAAAAAAATATGACTCCGGATAATCGAGCCATTTTCTCCGGATAATCGAGCCATTTTCTCCGGATAATCGAGCCCCGGATAATCGAGCCCCGGATAATCGAGCCTGTATAGCTCTACAGAGTTATGATGTAGAACTTTGGTGTCTTTAGCAAATGTTCATAAAATCAACTGCTCTGCAACTTTGTCCAAGACATGGAACCATTATCTCGTAACTGGAAAAAGTTAGAGTTCGGATGTGTAATACTAGCTTAAAGATTATTCAGGTGTGTATTTCAAAAGATGCGAGATATAATTTTGAGCAACTTCTCCCAAGACACCCAGTCTCTAAAACGTCGAAAAAGGGTAGAAAATATTTTTGACCGTCTTATTCATATTCGTGCCGCTGTGCGTCGTGTTAGCTTGACAATATCTCGTCGCATGCCTGCTGCTGACCCGTCCCTGATAATGAATTGTTTGGGGCAATAAGCCGCAACGATGGTGATGGGGCGACCGAAACTTCCACCCCTACGGTATCGATGGTCTTCAGTTGAAAATTGGCAGCAGCCAACAGCAGATGTTTCTACATAGCGCAACAGCCACTCCTACTCATCCAGAGTTGGTTCGATCAAAGCGCAAGCCGGAAGTCGGAAAGGTAGCTGTTAGTTTTGGGCTTCCAGTGGGTTTCAGTTACGAAGGCAATGTCGATGTTTCGTTCATTGAGAAACTCAACGAACTAGATGTTCTTGCTCTTGAGCGATCAAGCGTTCCAGTTGACTAGCTTCAACACTTCAGAGGTCATACTCGATGACGAAAAAGCTTGGATTGTAAATCTGGTAATAACGTAATAATGTGCGTATAAAGAGATCGTTTGCTCTACTGTAAACAGAGCATCTGTGTTTTCGTTCGGTGGTGGTGCATCATCCTGACGCCTGGATAGTCATGGAGGCGTGTGGGGGGTTTGTGAGATACTGTGGGATGCAACGGTTACCTCATACGTTTGACGATTCGTAGGGTTGAGCACCCCATCAACTGACTAGACTGATGCAGCAGCAGCAGCAGCAGCAAAGCGGTTGTTGATTGGAAGCGGTACGAAATGGACGCCGTTGGCGGATGGGGCCTCCCTTAGCTCAGTCGGGTTCTCGACTTCACAGGGTGATTGTACTTGCCACCCAATTATACAAATGCAAAAATGGTACAGGCATCGAAAGCTCTCAATTAATAACTGTGGAAATGCATTTAGAACACTCAGTTGAGAGAATGCAATAGGCTTGAAATGCGAGGAAGAAGAAGAAGAAGAAGAAGAAGAAGAATAATAATAATAAGAAGAAGAAGAATAAGAATAAGAAGAAGAAGAAGAAGAAGAATAAGGCATATGGCAGGAAAGTACTACCCATTGTTCTCCGGAACGCATTTGCGACCTGGTTGGTTCTGCGGGGAGGCCCTTTTGTGGATTGCAATGAACTGCGCACGTTTTGGGCACGACTTGCAAGTTACCGATGAGCAACCTCACAATTGGCGCATGTTGGGTCGGCGTTCTCTGTTGCTTGCCACAATCGTTGGAACGGTAGACCATATGGCAATTTTTCGTAAAATGACCGAACAGAAGGCTGTTAATATTGGGTGACATCACGGTGGACGGGTTTGTACTGATCCCATTTCACCACGATGTGGAACAGGCCTCGAATATTCTGCAGGTCCTTGAGGTACGTTGAATTCTTCCCAAGGTGGACCAGATACACGATACTTGCGAGTGTTGTCATGTCGATTCATCTTGAAAATATGAACTGGCATGGCTCCGCTCACCACCAGCTTGAAGCCTTCAGTGCAAAGGCGGATAGTACATTTTAGACCTTTACCGATGTAATAAATAGTCTATTTTCCCCATCAATCCGGGCGGGAACCCCTTCACGAAGAAAGGCGGAAGCTTCTCTTTCTTTTTCACTTGCGGTTGTAGCCAGCCCGGGCGATCCGTCTCTAAAAACGTGTGGCTTAAGCGCCACTCCACAAGGGAGACCACACGTCCAATGTAAATTTGCCCGGTTGAGACTCTCCTAAGGGCGAGTCCATTAAATTTCCTAGAAAGGATTTACGGATCAGGCAAGCCGGCTTTCAACTAAACGACCACGAACAAACGCGCACACTTCAAGAACGTTGGGAAGTCACGGACGAGATGATCGAGACCGTGAAACCTCAGATAAAGGAAAGTAAAACTCGGACGAACCGGAAGTCCATCATTTCCCGAAACCCTTCGTGTCATATCGTGAATCTAAAGACACGAAAGATAACTTGACTCGTTTCATTGTATGACTGTTCCTTTCCTACCTTATCCATAAATTAAATGGACCCGCCTACCCTAAGGAATTTAATTCAAACAATTTAACCTTATCAAATTATATACAAATTTATACAAAATTCCTGATCGTTACACGGTTCATCGCCATTTTTCAGAACGGCGTAGCGGTGGTTCGCCAGCAGCTTCTGCGATGTCAACTGAGTATCAGCGGTGTCTGATCGGGTTCGTTTTCCGATCGGAATGGCAGCGAACACTATAGCAACGAACTATGTGAACAACTTGAGAGAGCGAACGAAATCCAAACTGAACTGCTTGACTTGACCGAAAATGATAACATTTTAAAAGTTTAGGGAATGTTATATAACTTCAAGAAACCTCAAACATTTTCATCTTCTATTTCATAGCTCATTAGAAAACTTTTTATAACTTCTGCAACTGCGTAGAAATTCTGGAGATTTTCTAGAAGTGCAATAAATCTTATAGGAGTTCGGCAATTTTTGTTAATGCTCAGCTAACTTCTTAGAAATCCAGATATGCAAATTATTTAGTAGAGCTTCATCAAACTTTATAGAAATTTGGAGAACCTCATTAAGGGTTTGATATTTTTCTTTAAGTTAATTGACATTCTTCAAGCTTTAGTGGCTGTGCAGAAGTTCAAGTGAAATCGTAGAAATCATTCCATAGCATAAAAAATGTCATTGCTGAGCAGTTCCACGCCAACTGACACATCGATTGTATATTTCCCTCTCAGAATTCCATGAAACTTCGCAGAATTATTGTTCACCAAGTTTGTGCTGGAATTCAGTGCGTCAACGCCTAATTTTTCACAATGGCATATTCGATAAACACAAACTGAAACTTGTTTCACTGCAATCGTGTCAGTCATCGAGCCCTTCAGGCCTCGGATCCAAAATGTGTGTTTGAAGTGATATTATAGCCTATCGGCACACCTCGGTGTCAAGCATGGGAAAATTCATTCACTCGCGCGAGTGCCACATAATCAAAATAGCCATCCTCACCTACAAACAGATTGCCGAGCGAGTGTAAATTCTTCCAACCAAGTGACTCTGCATGTCGACTCAGAACTGACAGTAGTAGAAGGAAAGAAAGATAAACTGAAAGGCAGCCGAAAAATTGTCTCTAGCGAGGGAGAACCAGATTGAATGCGTAAAATCCGAATGCTAACGATTTAAATAGCCGAGTCAGATAGTTTTTGGCTCACTGATTTGAATCAGTTGAATTGGCCACAGCAGTTTTACGGTATTTGCTTGACGCTTATGTCTATGTGTTACAGTATAACCGTTTTCTCCATATTAACAGCAATTTAAATGTGTCAATGTATGTTCAAAGCTGGAAAATAACAAGTGATTCTTTCTGCAAAATTCTCATTCAGATCACTCAGCAGCAGTGATGGCAAAATCAGAAATCAATTGATATTTTTCCGCTCTCATGCGCTCGCAATATCACGTGTGATATTGGAACAAAATATAGTACTTGATATTGATTTTACAAGCTCCTTTGATATTGCGAGACTATCCACAACGTGCAAAAATCAAGCTGAGAGTTGACTCGACACAAAAATGATTCCATTGCACATCGTTTTTTTTAGAAAGAGAAAGCATAGTTTGCTATCTCTTTTTAATCTTCACCGATGGCAGACGCGAAGGGACTGCTGCAAGCCGTTATGGAAGTTTCGGTTGCATTCGGGTGTAAAGCAAAAATCATTAAACTCAATATCTCCACAGTTTGGTGAGATTTGCAGTTGGTGAGTTTTGTTAGCTTGATATTCCGAGCTGCGATATAACAGGTTGCAAAATCAACCGCAGTAGTTTGCTTGTTGATTTTTGTCTACGAAAATCATGCGTGACCTTGGGCGTTGGTGAGATTTGATTTTTTGATATTTTCCCAACACTGCTTAGCAGAATGCAATCGTAAATGGCTTAGCATGGCAAAAATAATAAAAGAGAAATCATCCACACTACTACATTCAGAATGAGCTGTCTGTTTTGCTCAATTCTGCGTTCATCGAAGAAAATAGAAGCAATGCGAATACGAACGAAATCAGTGTGGCTCGCACAAGCTGCTGTTCGTTTCTGATGTTGTATGCGTGTGAGTGAGTAGTAAATGCAAAATTAATCAATTTTTCCCATGTTTGCTCGGTGTAGTAAAAAGGCAAATAGGTATACCATTTTGTGTGCTCTGGTCCCACTGTTGAGTGGCCGTCTGATCCCATCCTCCCCATGCATACGTGCATGCAAATGTTTGGAAACAATGCGCTAAAATTTCGAAGAGAATTTATTGAAAATTTAGCCTATCGCCTATTTTGCATTTCGTCTCCAAATGATGATGATGATGATATGATGATGATGATAGTGGTTTACCATCCATTGCAGCACAGAAACTAAGTCCAACAGCAGTGGGCTGTCTTCTCTGTTTGTCTTGATCAAGCTTAATAACCTCTGATTGTCCTCAACATGTCGCTGTATGAAGGGCCAAAAACGGATTGGGTGGATCAATAGGCAAAGTCGCCTATACGCATCTACGGAACAGTAAAGAATCTCCTTCCAGCAACTTGATCAGTCAATTTTTCAAAAAGTCAAGCCCGCAAACAGGAAGATGCCCCAATGAGTAGGGAGAAGAGCCCGCCCTTTATCAACAGGGAGTTGGCATTCTCACTCTCCCCGTCCAAATCGCTTCAATCGGGTGCCCTGTTGGACCGTCCTTTCCCTTTTAAATATGTATTTCAATGTATACAGGCATACCTCGATATAAAGCAACCTCCATATAACGTAACTCAATATAACGTAACTTCCACCTCGATATAACGTAACTTTTTTTTTAAGTCTAAAAATTGAAAAATATCAACCCACAATCAATTATTAACGTTACAAGTCCATTTTAAATTATTTTATACATAGTTTTATTAAATTTTTCATGTAACGCTGGGTTGAATAAACATTTTTATTTTGCTTTATTATAGATACTTTCAGTCTGTAACTGGTTTGTCTCTTTGAAGGATTGTGGCTCCTGAGGGGGTCCCGGAGAGAGAAAATAAATAAATTACATAGTGTTTGTTACAGAGTTTAAGTATCTCAGAGTTCTGTGTCGATTGTTTTAACGAACGAAGTTGTGGTTAATTTCCGAGAGAGAGTCAATGTCCGTAGCCTGCGGGGTTGTCATCGTTGTTCTTCCGTTTGACATGTCATTTAGAGAGCTGGTGTTGTCCAAGTGCCGTCGTTCGTCCGTTGTCGTGTCATTGTTCGTTGCGGGGTTCTACGTATATTGATAATAGCCTGTGTCTTTAAGGAAGTCGAGAAGTGATCTTTCCCTGTCTGGGTCATTGGATAATGCGTCTCTGATGCTGAGACCGATACCGCATTGGTCTCGGAGGTTTTTAAGTGCAGGGCAATTTATTATGAGATGCTCAACTGACATTTTGGTTGAGCACCCCATACATTGTTTGTGGAATCCATCACGGGATCCGAGATCGTGTGAGAATCTGGTGTAGCCGCAGTGTAATCTGGACAGTACTCTCTGGTCCTTCCAGTTTTTTGCGTCGGACCAGCATTTCGTATCTCCTTTTATTTTGCGTAAGAAAGGGTCTCGGGTATTAGCCCATTCCTTGTCCCATGCCGAATCGTTTTGATCCAGATTTTTAAATCCGCTGCAGGGACTTCCGGTTCCACTGGGGTTTTCGATCTGCCAATCGCTGCCAGCTTGTCCGCAGCCTCGTGTCCACTGATATTGCAGTGGCTGGGAACCCAGACATCTACGGTGTTACTGTTCGAAGCCATTCTGATTGCTTGCACCAACGGGTGTCGGTTCTTCGGACTCTCAAGGGCCTTCAGCACACTGGCCGAATCGGTAATGATGGCCTTTCAGGAAAAACTGGACTCCGTAACGGCTGAGAAGATGGCAGCTGCCTCAGCCGAGAAGATCGATGTAGGCTTAGGAAGGCCTCTGCTGGTATCTAGGTTGGGGCTGAATACGCCATAGCCGACTTCTTGAATAAACATCATTTTTATCCTAGAGAAAGAAGCCAGTTCAATGACGGATGGTTTGTTTTCTTTGTCTTCTTTTTTTTCTCCCCTACCCAATCGTGTTGTTGGTTTGCGAAGGCAAGCCTGGGCCCGCACGAAAAAAGTTGTTTTCAAAAGGATGATAGCCCCATTTCTAATGTTCGGCCTAGTTTGCAGTGACAGTTCATGACTGGATCTCGATGACGTTTGCGTGATCGATAGCAAAGCTGGCTCCTCTCTCTCAGATTTTTATTATTTCAGGCATGGGAGGCATGTCACGAAAAGTTTATAAATGGAGAAATAAACCAATACATACTGGGAAATATTTCATTTGACGGAGAAAACATCCAGCATTTTTGTCTGTGATCTCTATTGTGAAAACCCAAAATGGAACATGTAACAAAATTATGAAAGATTTTGAACAGTTATAACTCTGTCCATATCGGATGGATTTTAATTCTAAACAAGCCAATCGATTGGAAAGGCATCCAAAATCTGTTAAAATGAACACTTTATCAATTGTCAATAGGTCATTATTGAAAATTACACGAATGTGCAACTGTTGCTATCATAATTTAAATTATCACCGATTGCCTGCGAAAAGCGCTTTTCCTAACACAGATTTAAAAATTGATTTCACTCCGGTCTTGCCAAACGGTGTTTATTCAATCACTGCGTGTGGTGAGTGGTGGTGTTCGGTCGTCATCAGCAGCAATGCTTTCGGTGCTTGGCGTTCTCCAGTACATAATGAAAGCCTACCGGCATGCAGCTAGCTGCATGCTCTCGATTCAGCCTTCGATTCTACGAAGAGAGAGGACGAAGCCGCGACGCTACTGATCGGATTCAGTTGCGCGTCGTGCGCCACAGTGGGCCATATATTCCAAGTGCATCGCCCTCGTTCCAAACAACATACAGCTTGCCAGCTTTATCTGTATTGAACACCCTAATAGTAGCTCAGCATTACTCAACCATTGCGACAAAACGTTCCTTTTCAGGACCACCATAAATTTGTTAAATAGTTTTTTTTCCATAAAATGTCCATCTCAAGGTCATTAATTGGATATCAGTTCCCATAAGTTTCAATCTAACATTCCATGTATTTTTAAGACAACCCACAATTACAAAAACCAAAGTTGGTCGCGGCATGAAAGTGATTTGATTTTGATCCAGAGATGATGGATTTTAATTCGTAAACGCCAATCGATTGGAATTTTTTTTACAAATAAGAATAAGACTATTAATTTACAAAAGGTCACTATTGAAAATTGCACGAATGTGCAACTGTTGCGATGGCGATCAAAATTATCACCGATTGCCTGCAAAAAGCGCATTCCTTAACATAGATTTAAAAATCCAATTCCCTTCTGTCTCGCCGAACGGTGTTTACTCAATCACCGTGCGTGGTGAATGGTGGTGTCCGATCGTCATTAGCAGCAGCAATGCGTTCGGCGCGTGGCGTTTTCCAGTACATAATGAAAGGCTGCCCGCAAGTACCTAACTATCAAGGCTGCCCACAAGAGCCCTGGATTCACCGAAGAAAGAGGAAGAAGCCGCACCGCTACTGATCGGATTCAGTTGCGCGTCGTGAGCCGCTGTGGGCCATCTATACCAAGTGCGTCAACCGCGTTCCAAACAACATACAGCTCGTCACGACAAAACGGTCCTTTTCTGGACCACCATAAATTTGTAAAAAATCTCCTTCTGCAGTTAACAAATAACATTTTTCATATGAGACCACGTAGTCCTACGTCACCATTGCGTACAACCCTATAGGGCTGTCCCTTGTAGTTTTTTGATGTTTGTATAGTACAAATAATGAAAATAGAAAAATTGAACAATTAAGAAATTTAACAAATAAAATATGAATATGTCGCGTACTAATCAGAATCGCGAACGGATGGGATGAATCTATATTCTCTCGCACGAACATCACAAACTAACACTAACAGTGTGTGGCACGTTTCATTAGGTTCCTAGATTCGCCTCAATGCATTACCAATGCATGAATTTGTATATTGTGTGGCAAGCACAATGATACTCTATGCCCAGGGCAGTCGAGAAAATTTTCAACCCGAAAGATTCCCTCGACCGGACCGGGAATCGAACCCACCGCCTCTGGCTTGGTAATAACGTGCTTTTACTGACTAGGCTATGAGACACCGCTAGAAAACTCATCGGTAATATTAAAAAAATGCAGCGGTTGTACTAAAACGTTGATTTACTTTTTTTCCTTCATTTATTTTCCGTCGTTCTTGTTTTCCGTACTGAATACCAGTGCTACCGACGCCAGGGAGCCAGCTCCCACACCTGGACCCTACCCTATTGACCCATCAGCTCATGGACCGGGGACCAACGACTTTACGTAATCAGAGATTTTATGCCTCAGAAATACCCCACAGGCACCGACTGGGATTGAAGCCCAGGCTTTTTGGGATGAGAGGCAATCACGTTTACCACTAAACCACCGGTGCCGCAGTTCATTCACTGTTAATATCGATTCCATGTTCACACAAACGGCACCATTTGAAATATTTAAAGAGTTTTAAGGATATAGATTTTAAACAACGAAAAGAACTAAGCACAGAAAAGACCAATCGCGGTCCTACATCAAGCTTCCGTTCGTGCCCCTAGGCATAAACTCTAGTACTTTTTTTTCATTTTCATATCTTTCATGTAAGCTTTGGGAACTTATCTAATTAAATTAGGGAAAATTATATAAGAAAGGTTTTGTAAGCCTGTTAGATGACTAGAAAAAAAAAATTAGGTCATCTTTGGGTTACAATAAACAATTTTCGATTTAAAAAAATAATTTGTTTTTGCTTCGATATAACGTAACTCGATATAACGTAACTTTGCTTTATATCGAGGTACGACTCTATACGAGTTGATTGTTATGATTATTGTCAATAATACTTACATTTCGATGAAGATCGTGATACTTATAATTACACAAACCAATCTTGAATTGAAGACCAGGTCCATCAACAATACACTCGTTCTGAGAAGGGGTTCATGGTCATCTTCTTCTTCTTCAGGTTCGCTCATCACCCGGAATGAAGGCTCGGTGCTGTTAGTAATATCAAACAGTGTTACATGCAAACGAAAAAGAGATACAACCAGGATTAGTTTTTTAAAAGTAATAGTCATCTGAATACCCAACTAACCATATCTCAGTGACATTTTCTCAGTCTGAACCTACATTAAAAGTTATTATATATGGTTACTTTGGTACTCACATGAAATGTTGTGCAAGTACCACATGTTCAACAACGCCCAACTATGGACAGCTCAAATGTACCATTTCCTTTTGAATCAGCGTACACCAACATGATAATCTTTTAAGAAACACCTAAGAATGTATAGAGATAAAGCTCAAAAATGCAGTTTTAACTGATGGTACTTTATAAACATCAAACTGTCCAATATTGAACCCTGACAACAACTGCACGGTAATGTGGGCGTCAGAATGGTTCATCGGTTGCGAAGTGAAGTGCTTCTCAAACTGAATCCACGCCCGAAACCCATACACCACACAAAATCAAATAAAAATGTTTCTGTATGACAAACACGCCCAGACATAAACGAGAATATGGGTTCACTGTAACAACTACGGATAATCATCGCACATACTTGCATTTTACTCAGGCACTTTTGAGCAAACTGAAATCACTCTCTCATACTCGAAATGTGCCACGACCAAATTGGCACATCGACGCCCTAAACGCTATCTGACCAAAGCGCAGGGCCTATTTTGCATTTCGTCTCCAAGTCTTTTACTAAAACATCAGTAGAATCTTGCGAATAAGCAATCAAATTTTGTATTTTTCTCTAGCGTGCAAATTTCACGGTTAATTACTTTTATTTTACTATTGAACCTACCATATATTCCACTGACCAAGTTTTCGATTCAACAGTAGGGTTTTTGATCTAATTTCCGTCCTACTAAGCACAACGTACACTTTACCTCTCTTTTCTGAACGAGTTTAAACTAAAAATGGAATATTTCTGTCAAAGATGACTTCTAAATTTATTCACCTTTCCATACGTACCGTTGGATTTGATAAAGAGCCACAAATTGTTGAGATATTGTTTAAAATCTAATACTGCTTCTTGATTCTAAATTCGTTCTACGAGTTTCAATTCCGTCCTAACGCATTGAAACGCCATTAGATTTTCTTCGTCCTACGAATAAACGTAGAAAAAGGGGATTTGCAGGGAGCGCTTCTTTTGTTTTGAGAACAATGAGCGTAAATATTCATACAATGCGCTCTAACAGGATTTATGTTGTAGCTAATGAACTAACGCATCGGAACAAACCTATTATTGATTTGTGTACGGTGAAATCATTGATATTATTGATCTTTTTTGATCGATAGAACGGAAATGGGCGATTACGACGAAGTAGTGCTCTACCCTATTCGATCTCGAACATCATTTGAACTAAAAAAAATCTAATTGAATTGCGACCAGTGAACCATACACGTGTGTGTGTGCTGTTATTACATCAGCCACTGGGAATTGGGCCGTGTGTAGTTGGTCAAATTGAAATTTTTGGATCACTCCTATGACAACAGTTTCATCGTGTTATTTTTCCATTCTCCCTGCCAAACTGAATTTCACTTCAAAACATGTGCAGGCCTATCTTGCCATCAGTGGGTTGGTTTCAATCCATCTTTTTTGTTTGTGTGTGTGGACATTGTCATTACTTGATAGCTTCCGGATGACATCCCCAAATGTATGTTAAAGCTTGTTGGTTGGTTGGTCGGTTGGTTGGTTGTCTTTATTAAGGAGATTTTCAGCCAGACGCTGGTTCATCTCAGGGTGTTAAAGCTTATGTGTGCGGTTGTAGAAATGTGCCTTGGAAATATTGTTGTCAAAACTGAAAATTTCCTTTAAGTTTGTCGTGACGCATTAAGTTGCTCCTGGAACATTATCAGCACGTATGCCAAAGGCTGTCAGTATTATCGAGTAAACGTATGAATTGAATAAACATACCGGCAGACTGTATATCAGTATGTTTAAACATTCATCTCGATGAATTACTGCCTGAAACACCACCAATTTTCCTTCCCTTCAAACGCTTCCAAAAGCTGTGAAAAATTCACGAAAATTACTCTGATAACACCGAAAACGCACACACCGACAACCATTTCGCATTTCGCATCGATTTCAATTATGTTGTGAAAATTATTTCAATACACTACCCACACCTCACGCAGTTTCAGTTCTGCCACAGAGGGATTGTTGAAATTGGAAAATATGGCCGACACACTGAATGGACATTTGAATCCCTTTCGGTGCACTGGTGAAACTTCGGCAAGACAAAACCGGCGACAGTTTTTCATTTCGAAATGTTGCCTCCATTTTAAGAGGATATTATTTTCCAACAAAAATGTGATGAAGACCGTTTTTGTTCGGTCCAGACAGGCTGGAGAGAATATATGATAAAGGACGGCACGGACAGTGGTTCGGTTGATTTCCATGATAGAGAGTTTCATATTTGTCGGGTCGGGTGGTAGCATTGACTGACGATTGCCATAGTAATGAATGGTGTACAAAGTTAATGAATGGGAAAACTCCCCCGAACAATGATGGTATCGGTAGCCTAGAAAAATTTGTCTGTCGATCACGTTCTACGCTTTTGGCGATGAGTTTGAAATATGATGAGTCTGACATGTGGGCTATGTTGATTGTAGTTTAAAGGGGAGATTATTAAAAGTTGATATCGAATATGCTCGATTTGTGGTAAGCGTGAAGCAACCAGTCATAAAGTACACACATTTTTATCCTGAACAACGGTTTTTTAACAGATCTGTGCCAGTTGCTTTTTAATGCTTTTAATTTTTTCAAACTTAAATGGCCACGCAGATCACAACTGAGTACCAATCGAACTCACAACCAGATGATGCTCCTGCAAACATGGCAACTAGGGTTGCTTCCATTCATTTTACATTATTAATGTTTTATGATATCATAAGATGTTATAATGATATTTTGTATTTGTAAGTTGAACAGGTTGAAGGAATTTTGCTTTGAAAGAGTAATAATTATTGATTTTCTGATCGCTGTTTGTGAAAAATTAAGAATGACGAATGGGTGAGAGAAAATGATAAATGCGCTTATTGCCTCTATTATAAAGCAAAATTGGCAGGTTTTATGAGTCAATTACAAACTTTACAATCTCTTTTTGTTACTCACAAATACATAATAATATCGTTGAAATATCATATGATTCCACAAACCCATTTCATGTGAAATGAATGGAAGCAACCCTGATGGCAACCACTAAACCACTAAATCCTACCAACAACTCCAACGTACACCCTATCGAAACATGAAGATGATGATGATGATGCTGCTGGTGATGATTATAACCAATCAACATGCCAGCAAATCCCCTTTCCGGATGGCTTGTTGAGTGTGGTTTCCCTTCTATCAATAACGGGTCTAACACCTGGCCAGATTCCAGCATGTTTCCACTGCCTCTAACATCGCTCACCCCACCCCACAAACGAAGGGCATTCATTAGTTCGCGCGAACCCAAAGTACTCGACTTTGAAATATTTTCCAATAATTTCAATTCGACTCATCAAATGGTGCGTTCCTCCGTACGTACGCACCCTGCACATACGCATTTAAACAGCACCAGGCAACCACTGGGTAATGGATAGTTTATGATATATGATCGCCTCCCTTCGTTTATGTTTTACGAATATCGATTTTTTTTTTCATCTGGATGCGACGAATTTCCTCGCTTGATTGGTCCCAGCTGAAGCATATTTCTGGATCCCGGGTGACAGTTGTGCACTAATTCCACCGTCAGGAAGGATATGCGGGGATTTGAAAGCTATAAACATTAAAACTACGCACACAACCACCATGCGTCTCGTGCTGCTGTTGGTGAAATTTTGCCATCTCGGAAATTATTACCCATATAGGAAAACGGGGCCTTTGTTTGCGTTGACATTTTTGAGATAGATTAGATGTAGCAACTAAACATGCCGGACGGAGATTAGGAGGAGAGGAGGAAGAACCCGAACCGTAATAAAGGCTAAAGTCATACTGAAGAATATTTGCAAAGGGATGAGGGATAATGGGTTTGTGTGGAAATGGCACTAGTTTTGGGTTGACAAAGCAGAAAATAACGAAAAACGCTGCAAGGGATTTGCGTCGCAATTCTCGGATTGTTGTGAATGAGTCAGATCCTGATTTTTTTTTGTCATCCGAGAGCAGTTTGGATTTTGCGGTGGCCTTGTTTAGATTGCACGATTAGTAGACAATGTGCCTTGGAAAATTACTTTTCTTAAGAAAGAGAAAGAGAGAAGGATTAGCAGTTTACATTTAATTCCACTACCTTAATTGCATACCCTTGACAGATACGTGTATTTAGCCTGCAATGTGCACACTTCTTCATAAAAAACTACAAGGGACAGCCCTATGGGGTTGTACGCAATGGTGACGTAGGACTACGTAATCTTATAAAATAAATGTTATTTATTAACTGCAGCAAGAACTTGTGTTTTGTGTAGGAATAGGAATTTGAGCGGGGTTCTCTCTGTTTATACTCTTTAGTATGATTATGATTGCCCTGAAAAGAAGCTTTTGATATGAATTTTAGTTGGGAAATGTTCAGAAATTTAACTCTTTTGGAAAATATTGGTGGCCCTGAAAAGGGCCGATGGTAGTACAGACTTAAAGCCTTTGGAAGATGATGATGACGTGTAGGTAAGTGGATCAGCAAATCGGACCGGACAATCCCATATTCTTCGGTTCAATGATTGGGCACTCGCAAGAGTCTCGGCTGGAGGTGGCTGCGATGGGTTGAAAGGACGCAGTGAAGAATACCTCAACGCCGAATCAGCACTTGCCCCGGCTACTGCTGGACACGGGTTGACCCGGTGGTTGGAAAGGCGCAGCGAAGGAAACCTCAACTTTGCTACGAGAAATGAGCTCTCTGAAGAGGCTTGGCCTGGTTGCTTCAGGATCAGAAGCTTGGTCGCTACCGTTCTGCCGGTTCCTTTTGCTGATTGTCGTGCGATAGTTCTACTTCCACACATGGTGTTTACCTGTAGTTACTTGATGACTAAATAAAAATAATTGTGAAGGTGCTACGACGAATGGGCACTTGGAAGAGTCTCGCAGCAGCAGCAGACACACGGGTGCTTCGTAGAGTGCACTTGCTTCCAAGTTTGGTTACAAGATTACAACAACTCTGGAGAGCATTTTGTGTGATCGTTGGGAGCGTGTGGTTCTGAATATGGCGATGAGTGTGCAAAATGTTACGCAATTGGATCCTCCCTATTTGCACACGCCCGAAGATTGGAGGCGAATGCCACTTCGACTTGTTTCGTCTACTAACGACTCTCTGATAACTGTGTTGGGGTAGCAGCATATGTATGTACGTTATTGGTGGATTTGTCAGTTACTTCGACGCTTTTGGACAATGCTCGACATTTTCCACTTTTTCAATAGATTCTTGTTAATCAACAGTCGAACGCATTGTTATCGATGCGTACACATATTTCTGATCGATTGGTGATGAAATTATTGAAATTGGTCCAGGGGCAACTGAGTTTTTAACGTGCAAAATCATTCATAATTTCGTTACATGTTCCATTTTCAGTTTTCACAAAGTGTACCCTCATATAGGAATCACAGAGGTAGTCCTACGTCAAAAACTGTACGTATGGAAATTTTAACGAAAGACTATAAGAGATTTTAATTTCCGCTAATATTACTCAAACATTTGATCTAATTGGTTTTTTGTCAAAATTCAAAGATTGTCAAAATTTTATGTGTGGTCCTATAATAATGGGCAACAAGTTTGTTAAGAGTCTCCTTTAACTCAGTTTGTAGAGGCAGCTACAAACCAAGAACATGCTGGAGGTAACTGGGTGCAATTCCCGGTCCGGTCTTGGAATTTTTTGGGTTGAAACATTTCTCGACCTCCCTGGGTATCGAGTACTTGCCACAGTGCAATTAATTTTCCACTATAATAACGGAAACGTAGTCAAGGTTCGCATGTCGTCTCAGCAACGTTCAGTACGTGCGAGTTTATGATCTCATCTAAGTATAACAAGCTTAACTACGAAACACAAATGTTGAAACTGGATACGTAAGGTATTTGGACATAATAAAGCAATCATTAATTATCATTTTGTATTCCCTTTGTGATTTTGTTTTTTTTTGGTACCGGGATGACGGGTGATATTTGTATATTCGAACAGAACTTTGCAATAAAATCTGAACCTATTCACCTAAGGTGAGATTTGGCCCTTCTTATTGATTTAAATTTAATTTCTAGCTGATATGTTGGACTGTGTCTAAATTTTCAGAATCATTTTCAGAATCTGATCACTTCCCTGGAGGTACCCGGAACCTGTCCAAATGTAGCCAACCATTGAACTAGTTTTTGAAATCTCATGTGATTTGATATGTCGCATGTTGGCACTTGATATGACTATCATTTAAATACACAGCAAAAAAATAATTTTAATATTACATCCAAGAGGATACACTTCAATCATGTTGAAAATTTCATGTAAATTTTATAGCCACAAAAATAAACAAATGCAGTGAAAGCACTGTAATGTCAGTTCATGCACTGTAGTAATAATTATTTTGTCATTTTTGGCAAGTAATATTACACCAGATTTTCGACACGATTGAAGTGCATACACTTTGATGTGATATCAACATTAATTTTTTGCTGTGTAGGTTTTTAGTTCTCGTGTGATTTGATGTGTCGAATGATGGGTTTTGGCCCAAGTTAGAAACGGACCACTTTTTCGGGGGTACTCGGAACATGCCCAGAAGTGGCCAATGTGATCCCGGGCATTTGATATGACTACCATTGAACTAGTTTTTAGTTATCGTGTGATTTGAGGTGTCGTATGACGGGTTTTGGTCCAATTCAGAAACTTGCTGCTTCCCCGGGCTACTCGGAACCAGTGCTGAGATTTGTCATTGTCATTGACAGACTTTTGCGCGATATTGACAAAATTGTGTTTCACATAGTCAATGATAGACTTGATCCTCAAAAAAATCTTTGTCAAAATCTCATTCATTTTTTCGTCAATGACAAAGATTCACCTGGTAACAGAAAGTGTAATTTCTTGCGTTCTGAAACACATTTTTGTTATCCAAGCGGTTCAGGACGTAGATGCTTATTCACTTTAATGGCTCCATGTAATTGTTTTGCTCAAGCCATTTAATTTCATTTCAAATTTAGCTAATAAACAAATCAGCACATGTTCGTCACTGACAAAAATGTTAATGACAATTGACACGGTTTGCCTTGACGATGACTGTTAGCTCAAACGAGTGACCAAAGCAGAATTTTGAGTATCACCGTGTATTGTCGAAATTTTGCAGCACTGCTCGGAACACGTCTAGATGTGACCAACGTAGTCCTGGGCACATGATATGACTACCATTGAACAAGTTTTAGAATTCTCGTGTGATTTGCGGTGTCGTATGCTGGGTTTTGGTCCAAGTCAGAAACTGGCCTCTTCCCCAGGGATACTCGCTACATGTCCAGATGTGGTTTTCGTAGCCTGGGTACTTGATTTGATTACCACTGAACTAGTTTTTGAACTGTCATGTGATTTGAGGGATCACATGATTTGGTTCCGGAGCACTTCTAGTATCAAGAACCATTTCCCTTGGATCGTGTTCCGGCCATATCTCCGGAACAAGTTGACCGATTCCTGAAATTTTCAAAATTGTTCTATGGGACCACAATCTTGACGAAGGATTACGTCTTTCAGCAACATCATGGGTCATAATTTTGATCACCATTGCAACCGTTGGACATTTGTGTAATTTTCAATAGTAACTTATTGAAAATTGATAAAGTATTCGTATAAGCAGCTTTGAAGAAAAATTTCTCAATCGATTGGCTTGTTTAGAATTAAAATCTATCCGCTATTGACAGAGCCTGACCACTTTTCATATCGCGGTTGATTTTGATTTTTTTGAAATTGCACTCCCAATATGTTGCCGAAAGACTTAATCCTACATCAAAAACTAAACTCGATTCCATCTGTCGTGCAGACCATCAACAGTAGTCTATTTTGACGTAGGATTTCGTCTTTTGGCAACATGGTTCAATTGAAAAAAATTGACAGCGTTACGAAAAGCGGTCAGTTTTTTACCAGTTATAACTCTGTCAATAGCGGATGGATTTAAATTTTTAACAAACCAATAGATTAGATTTTTTTCTACGAGCTTGAGCTTAAGCTTGATTGACCGCCCACGGTTGCTACTCTGTTATTTACAGATCAGCTGTAATTACACAGAGAACCAATAGACGAATCTTGGGACTAGCAATCATCCTCAATGTGTAAAAACTGGTGATCTCAAATAAGGTAATACCAGCGCCGGCCGTGCCTGAACACAGGTCAAGAAAGGAATGGGTAGGAATATGTTGACATGACACTCGCTTTGATGGAAGCCGAGGACACCTCTGAACTTCCTGGGATGTTGGATAAGAGGGTTGGGTTTGCAGCAGGGTTCGTTTTGGTAAACGGTAAGCTGAATTGATGTCCTAACGATCATATAACGCGAAGGAGATTGGGGTTAAACCCATGGTCTTCTGCTCAGAAAGCAAAAACGTTTGCCACTAGGCAGACGAGCACCTCTTTAATCATCAAGTTGCTGTTATTACCATGTAGTCATATTATCAAATAAAACGATTGACGAATCTTGAATGTGGATGGGCCTAAGATTAGACTCATGATGTTCTGTTAATTAAACAAAAACGGTTACTCTAAGGCCACCGAGCCCCTCATATCACATAGAACGTTGCTCAAGTTGTTGTAACCATTCAAAACCGGCGCCGACGACGACAACAACAAGTTTCGCAAAATACACGATACATAAGCGATTTTTACCATAAATATCTTTAATATGAAAGGACCTGGAACGGCGTAAGGACACACCTAACAACACAACAAAAACTGATCGGTCAAGTTCCAAGCCTTCATGTTCGATCGCGATATTTATTATCTTAACGAATCTTGCTTTAACATGAAAAAATAAATCATAATGGATTATTCGTAGACACCTTACCGTAAAAACCCGAGGAATATGCTTCATGCGATCGAGGTCCTCCTTCTGACAAATAGAAACGATGAAAATAAATCTTTATTACTCCCCCGAAGGGATACATCCGCTCCCGCAAACAATGCTTCCGATCCCCAATCCGGCGCAACCGGCATCCCGCCCACGCATGTCAACACCACCATCAGATAGGGAAAGTTTTCCCCTACCTGATAGTGGCGCGGGCGAGCTACCAGCCACACTAAACCGACCATCGAACGCATTGCCCACAAAAGCAGACACGTCTCCTCGAAAATACAATCGAGAAATCCAAAAAAACGTTGATTATTTGTCGATTTACTCCTTCGTACGTAATATCCAGCAAAAGTATGAAACGATAATCCCCTAAAGCAATAATTAAATAATAATAATAATCGACTTACCGCTACGCCATTCCTTAACCCGTACCTAAACGTTTAAAAGAAAAAAAGCCTACCTTGCCTAGTAGGAAAATATCTTGTGATCTGCTACCACTACAGATTCCCATCCGTCAAATACGAAACTGTATGTGTATGTGTCATCGTTCGTCATATCACGTCCCTTTCTTTTGAGCGAGCAACCCATCTTGTTGTATCTCCTGCTCTTAGCACTGTTGCTTCGAAAATTGATATTGGCTCCTAGTTTTTAAACACACTCACACTGGCTATCCGAATTTACAAACCGTAGTGAACACTGCCATCCTGATTTTTCTTTTAAAACTTATTTTCTATTGTTCTCTCACACCCGGCCAACGGAAGAAACGCGCGAGGGAACCGCACACCAATATATCATTCCATACATGTATTTTCAACAATACCAATGCGTACTCTAGAACACTCACACCCACTGTGTAAGACATCGATTTTCATACCACTACCAATTCTCGACAGGGTGTGGAAAAACGATTCAAGATGGCGACTTAAGAAAGGCAATTAATAAACCGTAAACTAAACAATAGCTCAACCAGCCAATCACAATTTAATGCTCTTCATTCCATTATGAACACCGAAGGCAGTTCTCACAAAATACTATTCTACACAGCTCTCTCATGGGGGACTTCACCCCGCAACCAACAATGCTCCTTCAGTGGCCTCTCATTATATAACGAAGATCTTCTTATATAACACAAATCCGCATAACCAGGTTCAGTAAAATTAAAAACCTTAACTCCCGCTTCCAATGGAAGATTACCTTTTCTAAATAAACTCCAAATCGGCCCCGACAAACCGTAGATTAACTAACGAACGATGTTCTTTTCAAGACCGAACTCTACTTGCGACCGGACTGCATCTTTCCTCCGAACGCAATCGATTAGAAATTTTTCTACGAATATGCTAAAATGAACGTTTTTTCGAATTTTCAATAGGCCACTATAGAAAATTCCACAAATATCCAACTTTTTCAATGGTGATCAAATACATCCTGCAAAAAGTGGTTTCCCTAATACAGATTTCAAAATCGAATTCCATCCGATCTTGCCGAACGGTGCTTATTCAATCACCGTGTGTGGTGATGTCCGGTTGGTCATCATCATCAGCAGCAGCAGTGCTTTCAGTGCGTGGCGTGACATAACACATCGATAAATTGCTAACTCGCAAATGTTCGCAAAATTTTCTTCAACAATTCTTTTTTTAGAAGTTTAATCTACCAATCGGTATCAACAATTTTGCTCGGAAAGGCCCGAAAGATAAACAAACATAATTTTGAAATACCATAACATAAGCAAAAAATGGTAGCTAGCTTCCTCCCTGATTATGAGTATATTTATTATTAGAAATACTAAAGACTGGAACGCAAAAATTGGTCGACAAATAAAATCGTTTCTTTCAGACAAAATTCATATCACAAAAAACTTCTTATTTTTCTTTTGGTAGTTCAATTCATATATTTAAAGGAAAAAATGTTCGTTCATTCTTTTGGTTTGCCAAATCCGAACTGCCGTGCCTTCGGCTTAATCCCTTCCATTGAATTTTGCACAGTGGTCTCATCGACCTTATTCGCCGCCGAGCACCAGTTAGATTTAAACTGCTGCTCGTTTTCCATGGATTTATTAATTTTTTTGAGATTCCGTTTGACCAAGGCCCAATACCGTTCGATAGGGCGGAGTTCTGGGCTGTTGGGAGGGTTGTGGTCTTTGGGTACCACAATCACGTTGTTCGCATTGTACCACTCGATTGCCTTTTTCCCATAGTGGCAGCTCGCCAAGTTCGGCCAGAACAGCACAGTTCTATTATGTTGCTTTAGGAACGGTAGCAGCCACTTTTCCATGCACTCCTGGACGTAGATCTCTTGATTGATGGTTCCCATAGTATTGAAAATGCCACTTTTTAGACCACAGGTGCATATGGCCTGCCAGACGAGATATTTTTTCGGGAACTTCGATAGTTTAATGGTTCTGAAAATTTCAGCCACCTTCCCTTTCCCTGATGCGGTATAAAACTCCGAAAGCTGCTTGAAATTCGCTTTCACATAAGTTTCGTCGTCCATGACGACACAGTTGAACTTAGTGAGCAGATTCGTATACAGCTTTCGGGACCGCTGCTCTACCGACGTGTTTTGTTTGTGATTTCCGTACGCCACCTTCACCTTCTTAAACGTCGACAACCCGGCTCGTTTCCTGGCCCGTTGAACAGTAGTATGGGAGACATTGTGGCTTGACAATGGAGAGGTTAGGATTCCGCTTATATTTCACCTTCTTCGTCGTCGCTGCCACGTCCGGATTACGATTGCCGCCGCTTCCAGGCTTCCTGGCGGTCGACAGACGCTCCCCAAACACTTTTAAAACGTTTATCACGGTCGATTTGGTTGAACGTTGGATTCTCTTGCCGCGCGAGCAAAATTTTGACATGCTGCTCCTCTTGCTTGGACGTCATTTTGAAAACTGGAGAGCAAACGGTTTTAACAGAAATACACCAATTTGAAGTTGACCAATTTTTGCGCGTTCCAGACTTTATTCTCATTAGGTGCGAAAAATTTCACATACCTTCATTTGAATGTACATGGGTTAATAACTATTTCGAAATTCGAGATGACTGCTCAATAACGCACAGGACATATAGGAACCCAGCGGTGAACAATGTGAAGAGCTAATGAGTTTTCCCATTCTGGCCAGATCTTCGACCCAAATACTCCTAACAAACCACCCCGGGAGCTATTTGACAGTTCAAGTGTAATGTCAATATGCCCCGAAAACTCTGGTACTCTGGTTCTGTTAAATCGAATAATGGTGGAGTAAATTCACAATTGGTCTTATTTTTGATCAACTCATTTTTTCTCGTTTTTAAGTTTTTGTTTTGTTTTTAGACTTTTTTATGAAAAAACATTGATTTTTTTTTTCTAATAGTCTTCCAATCGACTCAGCTTGTTGGGATCGTAAAACGTGTGAGAGTGCGGAACACAATTTTCTTAAACGTATTTCTCGGCAACCATTCTACCGAATTTTAACGCAGCAAGCACCAAATGAAAGGTACTATGACTCTATAGAATGCTAATTCATAGATTTCCAATTAATTAACTGGTTCCGGAGATATGGACGGAACAAGACCCGAAAATTGCAGAATTCGGGAACTAAGTTGGGTTTGTCGGCAACCACATAACTGAATTAAACGAAACATCCAGCAAATAAAACGTATTATGATCACATTGAATTCTGTTGAACAAATTAAAAATCGGTCAACTATTTCCGGAGATATGGGTGGGACAAGTTCTGAAAAACTTAGAACTAAGTCGGATTTCTCGGTAACCACTAATGCGAATTGCACGCAACAACCACCAAATGAAATGCATCATGACCCCATATCCTCGCCCATGAAACATTATTGAACAGATTCATAATCGGCCAATATGGCAGGAAAATTTTCCGGGGAATGTGAGCCATGGTACTTAATTTGGCCGGTAAAGAATAAAACCTATCAACAAATTACTTCAAAATATGATAACTAAATCAATTGTGGCTACTTCGAGCGCCGCGGACCACATTAGTCAGTTCCGGGTATGTTCCAGATGCCACCGGGGAACTAGCCAGATCAGACTTCAATTAAAACCCATCATGCTAAATAATGAATTTTGATTTCATCAAATCGATCAAATTCCAAGATATAACGAACACAATGCAGCATCAGCAATACGTCTCACTCAAAACTTATTCTTGGCTTGGTTTCGACGTCCACATGAAGTGAAACAAAAAAATGTTTTGAGATGTGAAAAAGCTGTGCCACCAACGATGAATAACCCCATTGTTTACGTACGGTGGAGACACCTACAATTTGTAAGTGGGTACGTGAAACTAAGGTTTTCTGTCTAGATACTCGGGGGGTGTAACAAACTAACGATCGTCTCACTTTTCCTATAGCATTAAATTGTTGGTCTAACCGCAAGAAAGAAATAGCCAAATAATTGAATAATTTTCTTACTGTACACAGCTTACAGTTAATTTCGATTAAGAAACTACGTTTTATAATGATTGGTGGCTGTGTTACAGGGGAGAGTCGACACACTTGATGTCCTGGTTTGATGTTGGATGTTTCTCAGCGCAAAAACATAAGCTTGATTCTGCTATTGGTTTACGGTGCAATATCTTATGTAATATGATAAAACTTTTAAAGCCTCCAAAGCAATGTGAGAATTATCAAAAGCACTTATTCAAGTGAATAATTGGGGGATCCCCTTTTGATGACATCGGATTCTGTGAGAAGACTACGGGTTCTAGCGAAGGAGTTTTACTCTTCGAGGAGGCCAACCAACTCCTTACCAGAACTGCCAACCAGCGTTCATTGATGTGGATCCAGGGGTTGCAACCTGCCCAAAATTATCATCAATCAGACAATGAAACAAACTTTCCAGGCCGGTTACGGGATGTAAGATCTACCACCGATTCGTAGTCTTGACTACTTCAAACAAGGGGAACAGGATTTTTCAGTAATCAAAGGAACACATCTTAGTCCTTGTTACTTTTTATGCCTTTTTGATAGTGACAAGACTCGGCTTTGTCCACTGAGGATGATCTTGAAACAAGGAAATATGATTTAGTTAGTCTTCATCAATGTGGTTCCTAATCTTTTTTTTTCTTTATTAACGAGACTTTCAGCCTTAGGCTGGTTCATCCTCGGTTCCTAATCTTCTATTCGTTGTTCTCTAGTTTGAAGTGGATAAGACTAGGGTTCTAATGTATGGTCATTATCGATGTAATTCCTTAATTTTGTTGCCAAGGAATCCAATTTTGACTGACAAAGGGACACGCCTTTGGAGGGTATTCCAACACTCCATAGGGTATAAATAGCGGGACCTTTCAAGTAGAGTCGGATCCTTGCGATAAATGCAAGAATGACAACTATAAAACAAAAATCGAATACTTCATCATTTCTCAATAGTGATGGAGTAATACGACATGCACAAAACTAAGGACACGGGATATACTACAATAGATCAAATTACTGGCCGCAGTGGTGTTAGGTCCCGAACAGAAGAAAAAAAAAACTCCCACCACCTCTTCATCAGGAAAATAAAAGGAGATACGGCAAATGGGAGGATCCAGCAGACCATCGCTCCCAAATTATCCTCTCTCGCCTAAGATCTGGCCACACTCGCCTTTCCCACACCTCAGTGAAAACTCTGTTGGGCATTTCCTATCTCACTGCCCCCAACACTTGAGAGCAAGGGAGCTATACGGAATTCCATGCAGTCAAAATACGCGCTCAGCAATGACGCAATGCTCTACTAGGTTAGGCAGAACTCTTCCACCTAGTTTGATAACTACCACTTCGGTGCTCGCTGCCGGCAGCAGACCCCTCACTGCTACCGATGGCACGCTCCTCTTCATTATGAACCGAACACCCGCACCCGAACATCCGGGTGATGGGATTACCGACCGTAAACTGACCAATGATACGACCAAGACCCATGCGCACCAAAACCCGAACTACTGATTCCAACAGACCTCCGGCACAACCAGACCCCAGCCGCAAACAACTATTGAACCTCCCTGGCAGCAAACTAGACTGCATACAAAACTCTATTTTAAACAGAGGGTATTAGGGGGACCCCCTTTTTGGGCCCCATCGTCCTTCCCGGATATCCCCAGAGACAAACCAGCCAATGCACACTGGGCAAAAATTTACAAACTCGCGACTAAATTGAATATCTCGGCTGCCAAACGGTTTCAGTCAACATGTTATACATATTCTCAAAGGAAAAACTCTGCTGAATCGATTGGTGATTGTCTCATTGGCCGGAGACTTTTGCTATGTTGTTCAGAATCAAGAGACCAAAGTGTATTTAATATAGAAACTTTATTTTGGGGTATAGTGGCCTTATTCTGGTTCTCCGGATAATCTGGGTTGACCGATAAAGTGGCCACATTACAAAAATTGTCCTAGAACTTGCGATTTTTTCTATGTTTGTTCAGAATCATGATATCAAAGCAAATTTAATAAAGAATTTTGCCCAACTTGTGCGGTAGACAAATGCTGCACGGTTTAGATTATACGACCTACTTTATCGGTCTACCCGGATTATTCGGAGGACCAGGATATGGTCATTTGATCTTAAACTATAAATTCCATATTAAATACGCTTTCATCTCGTGATTCTGAACAAACAACAGTTCTAGAACAATGTTTATAATGTGGCTACTTTATCGATCAATCCAGATTATCTGAAGAACCAGGATATGGCCACTATACCCCAAAATATAGTTTCCATATTAAATTCGCTTTGATCTCATGATTCTGAACAAACATAGACAAAATCGCATGGTTCTAGGACAATTTTTATAATGTGGCCACTTTATCGGTCGTTCCGGATCCTCCTTTAGGCCAGTAGAGTTTTCCTGAGGGCATATATGGTGTATTTACACCATATATGCTTAGTAGTACTATCAATTTCCTGTAATATACGTTAAGTAAAATGTAAAATTATGTCGATAGATAGTGGCATTTCCTTCTTTACCTGGAACTTGGTTGATCCCTCTATCTTGGTACACAAACGTCTCCGGCCAATGAGACTACAACCAATCGATTCAGCAGAGTTTTTCATTTGAGAATATGTATAACATGTTGACTGAAACTGTTTGGCAGCCGAGATATTCAATTTAGTCGCGCTTTTGAAAATTTTTGCCCACTGTGCAATGGCTGAAAGTCTCTTTAATAAAGTAGCCTAACCGAACCTTTTGATGGCAAGCATTTTTAAAAGGCAGAGTAGACACAAGGACCTTTCTTGTGAAACTTTATAAATACTCTAGAGCCATATCTAAGGATTCAGTGTGTCTTAACCTTGGGGGATCAAATATCCCCAAACTGTGTTCTTGATTTCATATCAATCCGAAGAGAAGATTAAAAGACTCAGCACCAAATCAATAATTATAAATGATTCTACTCTTTCAAAGCTTTGAGCTGCAGAGATGAACTAGTCGAAGGCTGAAAGTCTCTTTAATAAAGAAAAAAAAAAAAAACAGAAAAGCTTTAGCTGAGAAAAATTGATACGATTGGGTTGAATATCTAAACAGTTATCAAGTTTGCGTGTTTGTACACTTCACGGTTATTTAGATCGTACCTATAGCAGAGTCCACAAAAGAAGACTTGAAAATGATGGCCTCAACAACATTCCTTAACTAATAGTTAAACACCAAATGAATCTATTTGTCTTTGTAATTAATAGCTTTCATGGTATAATCAACCAACGGCAAATATTCCCAGAACACGGAATGAAACTTGATCATCAAAACAACCCTGCAGTTATTTGAAGAGTAAAGGATAATTCCAGCCCAACTATTGTGCATTGCATTCTAATGGCGTATTGATACAATTTCAGCAAACCCGAGGGAAACTTGCACCACCCCTAGCTGGAAATATCTATCAGTCAGTCCAAGCCAAGGCCAGGGATGCACGTTCTCGTTTGTTTATGTTTATTTGCCCAGTGATTGAGCGCGCAGCACCAAACAACATTTATTGGAATCGGGGAAACTGATACCAATGGTAATTATAACGATGTTGATTATGCACCGCTCGTACTAATCAGCGCTACCCATGTTGCCAACAATGATGTAACTCTCAAATCCAAGGAAAACATTAAATTTAAAATTTCCATCCCATTTCGATCGAAAACCGCAGACGTCTCGAAAGGGATTTCCAATTCCGGAGGCGAAAAATTATTATACTCGATTGCTTGTTCACCAATCTCCCAAACCTTAAATATTCTAAATCAACATTTGACTATCGTAGTAAAATGTGCGAAGGAAGGTCAAATGAAACAGCATGGAAAATTAAAAGTGATTTATTGATCCCCGGAGGTCAACTGAAATAGGAGAAATTACTGAAGGAAACCGAGGGCTGGGAAAGGGGAAATCGTTTAACCCTAAAAATTTGACTGCATACGTTTTGGCTTCGGTGTGCTCGGTTTGGGACGGAGCAGATGTTTGCGAGCACTGGGTGAAGGTTTTCCCGTGTTCTAACTCGGAGAAGGGGAAGTGCTGCTATCGAGACGGTGTCGGTCTTGGGTTGCTTTCTTGAGAAAGGAAAGTGCTCGTAAAGATGAATTTAATTTGTTAAACCACAATCGAACCTACACCGGCATACTAATCAGCCCAAGGATGTACAAGCACTTACCAAAGTTTTTGTTTTGAAGGGAGTAAGATTTCGTGCATCTTAGGAGAGAGCAATCTTTGTTAACATTAGTCTGGTTATGGAGATAATTAAGTTAAGCATCAGCGGAAGTGTGATGGTACAAAGCACTTCTGTTTCACATTCGATTCCCTTACTGAACAATACACGCAAAAAATCAATGGTCAAACATAAACACTACATAAAGGATTGCTGCCTACTGCCTTGAAACCACAGGCGCTAAACAACCAAATTTATCGTTCTTGGTTTGTCTAGTTCGCTCGTTTGACAACCGGAGTACAATACAAATTAAGAAACGGTAAACATGCCGCTGTTCTCTTCCATCTAACTAGGTTCCTATGCACTCTTACACCTGAATCGCCCTCTGGGTCAATCTAGTAGCAAACATGGGGGTGGCATCGAGTGTGACTGACTTTTCCAGGTCATGTTTGATGAACCCTGATGCCTGTGGCTAGTTTGCGCCTTTCCAATTCCTGCCTCTCCATTTACAGACCGTGCAAGGAACGATTTTGCGATTCAAACAATGCCTGCTCAATTCAAGCACATACACACTCGCCAACTGACTGACTGATTGTCTGAATTGCACGAAGGCATTCACCTCACCTGTGGCACCGAGAGACAGGTATTTGTTGTGAAGGAGAACTACCCGGTACTAGAGGTTTTCTTAAATATCTTGAAGGAATTCCAATCAATTTGATTGGTATAATATTGATTTTTGCTTTGAGTCATGTGTGTGTGTGCTTATTTCTGGATGGTCCTTCTTTTCTCTATCAATATGATGTAATTGAAAATAACTTTGTTGCTTTCCGAGAGGAAAGAATAAAGGAACCGGTGTGATGGAATTCTTTTCCCCCGGAGTAAGAGGGTAAGTTGTTCTTTGACATATTCTTCAATTAATCTGAGGTGGAAGGTATGCGACCGGTATCAAACGAAAAGTCACCGGCGTAGTACGGATTTAATCAAGTTAATGTTATTGCAAGCAGATTCCCGTTCTCCTCGTGAAGATCTACGTGATGGGAAAGATGTGAAATTTCCTTCATTGGCCCCCAATGTTCAATAAAGTCGTAATTATCTCAAACGACTTCCTAATTAGAAAATATTTCGATGTTCTGATTAGTTGTGTAATTTTAATCAAAAGTATTTGTTTCTGAGACGTTTAATACCTTTATGAAAAACACAGACGACTTGCTATTCCATCAGAAGACTAAGAAGAGGGGAGCAGTGCAGTATAAAGGAATCGGTCAGCTATTTTCAATGACAACAAAAAGGGGCAAATGAGTCTCCTCTCCGATCGGCACGGGTGCAAATCTCATCTGCGATGCGAATCTTTTGATCTTGATCAGTCAACATATTCGCAATCATGAACTCTGACGCACAGTATTGAAACTCGACCAAACTCAAGGAAGGAACCATGATCAAATAGAACAGTTACGTGGATCATTGGTTCTAAGACGCAGAATTGTGACCTATCACAATCACGATCGCCAAACAGCTAATGTTAGTAACGCTTTGTACATTCCTATCAATGTGCTCGTCGAAGCTCTCTCTATGACCATCCATCAAGTTGACGAAAGAAGTAAAAAGCAACTGGTGAATGCCGTCTTCTGTTGTGATCCATCACCGATCTGGTCATTCCCGACCTAGGCGATTAAGAGAGGTGACACAGTCGGAAGAAGTGTTAGTTTGTTTACTAAAATGAACCGCCCATTTTGTTATGGCAAGTTTTGCTATAAGAAATGCTCCTCGTGTTTATTAGCGAAATTCACATCAAAGATTGATTAATTGCGTAGGAAATCAGTTAAGCATGGCATTTGTGACCAGCATACACCTTCCGATCGTATGAAACAGGTAAAAAACTGTCCAAATCCGCAGATAAAAATTTTTGTTTTGAATTTCTGTATGGCAAAATAGTGAACTTTTCGTGAACATTAACGGTAAAGAACTCACCAACACTGGGAGACCGTGAGTTCATGCCCACCTGTCATTTCCCATCTCGATTCCCGACAATCACAACACTCATCTGTGCTCGTTTTGAAGCAGTTGCTACTTTGCTTGCTTATTTGAGTGTGTGTTGGTGAGTGAGCCCAACAGCTTCCGTTTCATGTTGTCTGCTTTGTTTGTAACTCACACAGTCGCGCCTGCCGAGACGAACTTGGAATGCATAGGCATTGTTTACATTTTCTTCTGTCGTTTCGCTTTTTCTCATGATCGTACAGCAGAAGCCTTCACTGTTTTCGTCGTGTTTTTCATCATCAGCAGCGAGTGTAACGTTTTGCTTCTGAGCAACGACCATTACTGGTGATTGTTGTTTGTCATGGCTCTAACTCTCACTGCGTGACAAAACGATCTGTCAGCGATAGTCGGTTGATGCGAAGACGAGTGTCACGTGAGTGTCATGATATTTTGCATCACTGCTAAGACGTAAGAGATTCGGGCCAGAATACTGTTCTACAGTGTCTGGATTATGGGATTGTAGCCACATTACGAAATGAATTATTCTATCCTGCATGGTAGCGATCGTTTTCCGGTTCAAATCAAATATCCGTTGGAAACAGCAATGCTTGCCAATCGATTTCGTTACCTACGGATCTTATGGGTAGTGCGATTATATAGAGAGTTCGTTGCAGCAGCAAAACGTCCGTTTTCAATTGAGTTCTAAGATTACGAGCGGAGCGCCATCCATAGTAAACGGCACATGGCTAATCGCTTTCAGACGAAGTGAAGACGTTAGGTAGATGCAAAGAAGGGCAGTGCGAGATCGTTGATCATTCTAGGTAGGGATGCCATATTTACAGACATTTGATCATGTTTACAGAGTACAGAAATTGTACAGACATTAGGATAAAGTTAAATTTTTATACACACTTTGATATCCATCAACATTGACTTACAGTTTCGGTAATGAATTTACTTGTTTTAAACATATATATTTTTAGGTTGGACATGCTTAACGTCAATATCACTATTAAAGAAAGTGAACATTTTATACGATAGATGAGGAGATGAAAGTTTAGAATTGATAGTTCCGTTATAGTACGGCAGTGTAAAATTGTAAGCAGAAAATAGAAAACGAGCAAAGGGCAATTTTGAGGAAGAAACGAATCGGATCGAGCATTCCCTTTACCAAACTCGTCCTTTGATGATAGGCGGTGAGGGGTGTTTTCCTTTACCACAACTGTCAAAAGGATAAAGAAAGAAGTAGATAAAATAAATTTCAATTACACATTTTCAAATATGCTTACGCAAATTTGTAATACTTCAATATTGTTCTCCATTACTTCCACGATAAATACACAGAAAATAAAAGATGTTGAATATTACATCCAAACAGCTGAACAGTGGTAGTTCCGCTGGTTGCGTAATATTACGTTGTACGATGTACATCGATTTTACGAACAAAATTACATCCAGTGATGTAATATTGTATATGATTTTTGCTATTACATCATTATTTCATTCATCAGTTGACCGATATTACATTTTTTTGCTGTGTACTTCAACTTGTTAAGAATTGCGATCAGCGAATTCAATCACATAAAGCCACCAACGATGCATACGCTTGCTACGACTACCACGACAAACTCTCTATGCAACACAGCTCGATTGGAGTGGTAGAAGGATAATGATATTGCTTGCCTGCTTTGTTGCAATAGACACGGTTGAGGACATAGCTTGATCGGCATCGAGAAAGGACATAACAAAAAAACTCATTAACACACGTGTTTCATATTCGGCTTCATTTCGTGAAGCAGCTTGTCGCCAATTCGGTCTTTTCCGTTTACCGGCTCACACGAGCTATATTGCAAAGGCAGTTTTTCATATAAAAAAAGAAGAAGATTTTATCATTATTGCTTTACATTTCTGACATAGAGCTATCGTTTGGCTCGTTGATCGCTTGTCATTTTGTCATTTTGAGATATTTTTGATTCTTTGGTTGCAATGCATTCTGTTGCATGAAGACACACTTTTGTTCTATTTGATTAGATGCACGAAGGCTGCCACATTCCATGTCTATTTATGTTTAACTTAGACCTTTTTATGGTCTGTGGTTTTATCAACGTTATCTATGAACATCATGGCTTATACATTTACAAAGATACCTAACGTGAATATGGAAAATTAGACATTCTTTAGGATAATGGATGCTCTCTGACTAGAATTGGTGCTGTGGAGGACCTTCGATAATTTATTGGAATCGATTAAATTTGTTTTTCAATTAAATCATTAAAATAATGCTTTTATTTTATATAATTGCAGTGTCTGATGGGATTTTAAAGTTTCCAAAACTTTTTTGCAATTATCAGAACGTATGTGAGTTTTCTCTAAGCCCTATCAGAAGTTTCAACCGCTCATTAAGGTATATGTTCTCGTTCGGAGCTCGTCTTTGAAGCTCTCTGAACCTTGCTAAAGTCTTCTTAATAGCTCTGAAATTCTACTATCCTTTCTTGCAAACTTTTAAGATCTTCAAAATTCACTGAACCTATCTGTAGCTCGTCGAACCTCTCAAAGGTTATTCAACTTTCTCAGCTTCTTTTTTCATTAGCTCCCTGATTATCTCAAAGCTTATTGAGAACGTCAGATAGCTTCACAGAATGGTTATTTTTTGATAAATTCCCTGAATTTCAATGAAGATAAGGCCGGAACAAATCATAAGTTTTTCTCGCACCAGTCGAGGAAGAGGGAAGGGTGGATATAAATATATACCACAAATGAAATAGTTCCTATTAAAAAAACATTATGTTTTCGATAGTTCCTCCTTATTTAAATTTAACATGGCAGAACAGTAAACCCAAATAATATGAAAAATCCTACTTTGCGAATTTAGACCCAGTTTTCTCAATAATTGTGTGTTTTTCAAAAAAAACTAAAGGAAGGTCTATTCAACAAAATCCAATCATAATAGTCAAAGGAAGGAGCCAAAATACATCATTTCTACATACAAGGCTATTTTTCAAGGATATGAGCCGAAATGAAATTTGGCAGAACCAAAAAACCAAATTTCTATGAAAATACGTATGGATTCAGCAATTCTATAAAACCTACTCCCATTTTTCAAAAAAAAAGAGCCAAAATGCAACTTGACTGAAAAGGAATCTCAAACTTATAAAAAATATGCGCTTTTGAGAATTTAAACCCAGCCTTCTACAAAAAAAAAAATGTATGCTTCAAAAAATGTACCATCACGTATGAATTCAGTAAGGTCCGTTCTATAAAATCCAAGCCTATTTTTAAAAGGATGGTTCCAAAATGTAATATCAATATACGTATTTTTGTGAATTTAAACTCGGTTTTCAACCCTGACCTATGGATCCAGCAAGGTCCATTCTATAACATCCAAATCTATTTTTCAAAGATTGGAGCCGAAATTTAACTTTTTTTCCTTGATTTGTTTTCCGTGCTGAGCACCAATGCTACCGACAGGGAGGCAGCTCCCACACCTGGACTCTACTTATCGACCCATCAACTCATGAACCGGGGTCCAAAAGCTTTACTTCCCTTCTGAAGAAAGGCATGATCAGAGATGTTATGCCTCAGAACATCCCGACGGCGCCGATTGGAACTGAACCCAAACTTGCTGGGGTGAGAGGCAATCACGCTTACCACTGGTGCCGCTGAAATTCAACTTGGCAGAACAGAAAATCAATGTTTTTTTTATGAAAACACGTGAATTTAAAGTCGGTTTTCTCAAAAACTTAAAAATTCTACCCTCACGTATGGATTCCGCAGGTTCTAGCATGAGCATGAGCATCCCACGGTTGCTACTATGTTATTGCCAGACCAGCTGATATTACACAGAGAACCAATATACGATGCTTGGGACTAGCAATCATCCTCAATGTGTAAAAACTGGTGATCTCAAACTAGGCAATACCAGCGCCGGCCGCGCCCGATCACAGGTCAAGAAAGGAAGGGGTAGGAATGTGTTGACGTGACACTCGCTTTGATGGAAGCCAAGAACACCTCTGCACTTCCACGAGGTATCACTGGGATATTGGGTAAGAGGGTTGGGTTTGCAGCAGGGTTCGTTTTGGTAAACGATAAGCTGAATTGATGTCCTAACAATCATATAACGCGAAGGAGCTTGGGATTGAACCCACGGTCTTCTGCTCAGTAAGCAAAAACGTTTGCCACTAGGCAGACGAGCTCCCTTTTAATCATCGAGTTGCTGTTATTACCATGCAGTCATGTTAACAAATAAAACGATTGCCGAATCTTGAATGTGGATGGGCTTGAAATTAGACTCATGCTGTTCTGCTCAGTAAGCAAAACCGGTTGTTCTAAGGCCACCGAGCCCCTCATATCACATTATAGCGTTACTTAAGTTTTTATAACTATTCAAACCCGGCACCGACGACAACGAAAAGTTTTACAAAATACACGATAAACAAGCGATCTTACCATACATTTTTAATATGAAAGGACCTGGGACCGCGTTTTTCTGCTCAGTAAGCAAGCCACTGCAACCGACGATCTTTGAAATCCTTAAACTAAAAGCTACGAAAGAGGCCTTCATTAAGATCCACTTTCACGCGACGTTCAATGTTTCGATTTTCTCTTTACGTATGGTTCAGGCAATCATAACAAGCTATGACCGACGTGACGATTGTTTAAGACCTGGTTAAACAAGCTATTCAAATGAAATTACGTTCTCGAATTTCACTTGGCATGTAATGAACAACAGAAATACGCGATAATTCATATTTTCAGCGGTTGGTGGTTAATTTTAAGTATACTAACAGTACTGCCTACGACTACGACGGCGCCTACGACAACGACAACAGCGAATTTGTAACTTACCATTTGTCTAGGATAAACACCTTTGCCCGGCACCTCTACTGGTTCTTCATGTCCGCTATCTGTCACTGTTTGCAAAATATCTAATAGCAATTACCTATGTTGTAATACTTCCTGTATTGCCATGGTCATCTGGGAGGAGGGTCGCATCTAGTGCTTTCCCCAGGAACCGTTCACGGCCACCAGCTACTGCCCGTCCAGTCTTGGGCGTATCCAGCGAGGCATCCTTCAGATTACTTACAATCTCCGACACTCAATGCAAATCGCAGGCACACTTACGCTAGTTACAAAAAAAAACACACCCGTGCAAAGAAACGGATCCAATAAACGTCACTCTCACGAAAGCACACCCGTCGTCGTCGAACGGCAAAAAAAAGGAATCGGTGGGCAATTTTGTGATACGGATTTCCAAAATCAACCGGGAATGCACGAATTTCACCACATCCAACTGCGCAACACGTTCAGAAGCACTTTTGGTACACTTTCGTTCGAAAACACTTAATTTTTTACAAAAATAGTTGCGAGTGAACCAACATCATCACCGCGTAAATAAACTAAAATTAAAATTATCGCTCGCGATGCCACAAATTTCTGGACCGGGAGAAAAAATCAAACAACGCAGATAGCGTCAAATCTTCTGTTGCTTGCAAACATGATGAATCATGTTTTCTTTCTCGATTCTAAAACTTCTCGGAGAGCGAGAAAACCACCACTCACACACACACACACACACACACACACACACACACACACACACACACACACACACACACACACACACACACACACACACACACACACACACACACACACACACACACACACACACACACACACACACACACACACACACACACACACACACACACACACACGCCGTCCTGAATGAACTTTTGCCACCTCTTCAAGCTGGTTCGTTTAAAAGGACGTTAATAAATGGAAGCATCCTATAACCGTCCGGGAGGCAGAGTGCCAGCGCTAATCCGGCAAATGCAGCCGAAAACTATGAAAGCGAATGCACGCACAAAACAGAGAACAAACTTAAAACACAACCGTACCCAAAGCTAGGCGAACCAGCCCAAGGCTGAAAGCCTCCCTAATAAAGATAAATTAATTAATTAACCGTACCCAAAGGCGTTCGAATCTCAACTCCCACGTATGGATTCAGCAGGTTCTATTCTATAAAATACATATAGAGCATTTCTAGCTCAAATCGTTAAAAAAAATGTCAATTTTGTCTCGACCCCTTCTGATTTGAATGAAACATTGCTCACGTGTTCGCTGCTACTAATGGTTGCATTTTTCATTTAAATATGATTTTTTCCTCCAGAGTAACTTTTGAAAAGGGCGTATAAAAAAAATACAAGCCTATTTTTCAAAGATAGGAGCCAAAATTCAGTTCAGCAAAACAGAAAAATCAAATCTCTATGAAAATACCTACTTTTGTGAATATTAACCAGGTTCGTTCTTCACGTATGGATTCAGCAAGTTCTATTCTATAAAATCGAAGCACAAATTTCAAACGAAATTTTGAAATCCAACCTGGCTTAAAAAAAAACTACAATCATGTATGAATCTCTCAAGAACGAGGAAGGGGTCTACGTCTACTGAGGATTCATATTTATGAAAAAATCATGTATCAATGAAACAGTCATCGGTCGTCATTGAAAAGCAATGCAACTATGTTCTGTCAATCTAATTGACTTTTATTGGTTCTGTTGTCTCTTGAATTTTAGCTAAACGGCCTATTTTCTGATTTTTATCTCTCAATCTATGAAATATACACGAAAACTATGTTGGAACGAAACTTCTAGAACAATATGAGGAACATTATGCCGTACACTACACATTTTTATATCATATGGGTGGAAAATTCGTAGAACAAATACTTTAAAATTCTTCACATTTTAAGATATCTTCGAGCATGAAACTAAGTGAAAATTCAATAAAATCACTTCGAATAGTTAACCTTTGGCCACAGAGTTGGTAGATAACACATTAAGCTTTGCTATGAAAGTTGTTACAGCAGCTTTCGTTGTTTCAGTCTCGAGATACAAATATTATAAGCCGTAAATTACCTTGAAAACATAAAATTAACTAGAAGCACCTCTAAATCAACACCGATTTTGCTGAAAATTAGCACAAAAGTTCAAATTAACATGACGAACAGTAATCACGGTTGACCCGTTACATTCCGATCATTTCGTTTAAAATGAACAGGTCTAATGTACATGTATGTCTTTAACAGAGTTGTATTTTATAGTATTCTCAATCTAAGCCCGAGATTCCGTGAAATTTGCCCGGAGTTTAAAGCAAGATTATTATCGAACTTGCATGTGCCTCGGATTTTCATTTGCAGAAAGATAGTCAAAAGCATTAGAAGCAAGTTTTGGAAAGCTAGAAAATATTTTTTTTGTCGGAAAATTTTAGAAAACAAAAAATATATTTTAGTTTTTTTTAATGGGTGGTACTTTGTTGCTATGGATGGAGCATTATAAAAACTGCTAGGAGCGGATATACAGAATGAAAGAATGAATTTATCCTGCCAACCAATGCCGACTGTACTATACACTCTTAGTTTGATTCAGTGAAATTTCGAAAAATTTTACTCAAAAAATGCCTTAATGGCAGCGTTTTTAATGTGTTCGGAATTTTTTCGTGTTCAACCTTTGCGTTCCTCAGAAACCGTGCCATGCTGGCGACTCCCAAGAACTTGAAGGCTGCTACACTGGATTGGTATGATTTTAAGAAATGACATGTTTCAACAGAGATTACTCCACATCCATTTAAGTTCATGCTGATCATGAACAACGATTCTCAATATTCCTTCAAATTTAACTTCTATCATTGTTCCTTGGACTGAAATGACTCATTTTTGTTGACGAAAGAGCCCCTCACAACGCCACTGGTTGTGTCAACCATCGCGCAAGTTGACTTAATTGAAGGGAAACATGTTTATGTGCAGTGTCTCTGGCGTATGAACTTTTCATGAGGTCTCCACCTCCATCCTCAGCTCCGTTTACGCCGGCCGGAATGCCTTTCCATCCGGGTGGTGATTAAAGGTGGAAAACCTTCCGCCAGGCCAGGATAGGGAAGCATAAGAGAGACGAGATTTTTCTTACATTTCCCTCACTCTCGGTTGGTTGTTTTCCGATCGGAGACGACCGATAAGCTACCTTTGCAGGGGGAGTAGATTGTGTGCCAAGCTGTGTGACTCTGAAAGCAGCCAGTGACATTAATTATCAAAGAGATTACGCCGTGATTAAATGGTATTTATTTTCCTTTGGACGGGAACCGTAACTTTTTGCTTTGCCACTCGATTTTGCGCCGGGGGTTCAGGGCAGCAAGGTAGATAATGTTGTTACTTTACCTGTGTAGCTGAATGAACTCTGATTGCGGTGACATCGTTGTGCTCTGTTGTAACTATCAGACTGCCGATATGGGGAACGTGAAGTTTCTTCTTCAAAAGTCAAAAACTTTCAATTTTCAACGACGACGATGCCGCCTTTGACGACACCGGTTAATGAAAACTTCGTCTTCGTCTATTATCTTCGAATTATTGAGGAGCGATATGATGGCACAACGCATGAAAAGCCCAGCCGCCCCTGGAGAAGAAGGTTTCGCATCCGCCCCGGCACATAAGCGGATTAGAGCGGCTGATTGATGTTTGATTAGGTGGAAAGTGAAGAGTCATCATCGGTTTTGGCTGGAGCTTCCCACATGCACCACATGCTACATGCCAGTATCGTCCGACGTGCCATGTGAGTGAAGCGATGCAATGCTGCAAAAACCAACCGTGTAGTTAGTAGACCAAAATTTACCATCCTCACTTCGGCTGGCATGATTCCCCATTATCTCTATCACAGCATCATCATCATCATCATCATTGGTCTATGGTTGCCGCACGGCCGCCGTCGTCGTAAGGTATATAAATTAATTATGATCTAGACTGAAAAGCGGGATTAAGTTTCTGTTGTTGCTTGAGTCGTCCACCCCCGCCCATGCAAAGGGTGTGTGTTTATGTGGAAAAGGTGAACGTGTGCTCACATACTCACAGAGACTGTGTGGTCGCCCACAAAATGCGAGCGAGGTTGTGGAGGCTAATTAGTTTTGAATTGCAGGCTCTTTTTGTTCCTGGCAGGGTTTCCTAGGGGATGGTAAGCCATGGGTTTTGTTTACGTATCCACGGTTATGTGTAGTGGGCACTGACGTTTATTTGAGAATTGTTGAGGGTTGTGTAAACAAAAGCGGGGTGCTTAAAATACTGTAATTTAGCATAAAAAAGAAAACGAAACAGCTATGGATTAAAAATGGTATATTTTTTGAATCAGCAGAATAAAGAATCCAACAGACTGCCATGGTAATAATCTGGGAACGCGGTGAGATGGGAACGTAGACCGAGAGGATAAATTATTTGTTTTAATTTAAGGCAGAAAAAAAACCTTTTCATTTATGTTTATGCTATTCTCCTCGTGGGTATTAAACGTTCCAAATGGAACTGTATTTGTGCCTCCAAATTACTTTGAAATCTGTCCATAAATGATCTGTAGTTAAACCGTACCATTTCTATACTATCACAACGGAGGAGGTTTCAGACGATTGCAGCGGAAAATGCAGATGCTGCTAAAGAAAGTTATAGACGGTTTCGATAAAGTTTACTGACATTCACGGCGAAGGTGGTTCCACACAGCAAGAAAATCTGAATTTTACTGGTGATGTAAACATCCATGCATGCAAACATTCAAGCATGTAAACTTCCTTTTCCCGTAAACTAGCAGCTTGCAAGAAATGTTGCAAACAAAGGTGGACAGTTGCATACAATATATGGCATATTGCATGACATGTTTCATAAATTTACACGATCTATAATGTAAACTTGCATGATATATGACGCTCCATTTATGTGCATCATAGTAACGGAAATTTACACTACTTTTTTTAGCAGTGCAGGAATAAATAACGGGAAGATTCAGTTTTTTTTTTCCTTGATTTCTTTTCCGTCGATCTTGTTTTCCGTGCTGAGCACCAATGCTACCGACGCCAGGGAGGCAGCTCCCACACTCGGACCCTACCTATCGACCCATCAACTCATGAACCGGGGACCAACGGCTTTACTTCCCTTACTAAGGAAGGCGTGATCAGAGATGTTATGCCTCAGAAAATCGCGGCGCCGCCGACTGGGATTGAGCCCAGACCTGCTGGGGTGAGAGGCAATCACGCTTACCACTACACCACCGGCGCCGCTGGGAAGATTCAGTTTGTTTTCACGTTTTCCATCCACGATATGACGATTTATCGGAATAGGGGAGGCCACGATAAGTAAATTGATCCATTGATCAGGGTACAGCTGGAACAGTTCGATCAAGGCAACTGGCGACAAGGGTACGTCCTCAAAAGGATTGGCAGCAAAACTAGAACGTCTGAATACGTCAGGAATCTTCTCCTTCGGAATCGCATGGAACGGATATTATCAGCATCTGAAATCTCCACCGATCGTCTGGAATTTTTTTTTTCGTCAGAATCACCTGGAAACGACATTGGCAGCATCTTAAATCTCCACCGATATCATGGAACCTCCGCCGTCAAGGACGACAGCACATTTTTTTCTCGTATTCGACAGCTTGGGATGGTTTTCTTACAAATTGTCGTAATCTCCAATCTGTAAAATTCCTAAGGAAAAAAGAGAGGTTAACATATTTTGCACTTCTCTTCCGTCAATCGTATGCAAACAAACAATACACTTTAAAATGTAATTACACAAGTGTACGTATAAGAAATTAAGAAAAGTTTAAAGATGGGAAATTATGTTCTATGTTTATCTAAGCTGTGAAAAAGATTTGCAAAGATTAGAATAGTAAAATAACGCTTATCTTCGAATTAATTCCACTTAATTAATATTTAAATCATTGACAGATACGTATTTCGACTACATTGAGTAGTCTGATGTGTAGTGTGACATGTTTGCCTAGGAGATGAGTACTTAAGGGGTCCTGATGAATGTGGGCGTCTTAGTGGAATACCTGTATAAAGAGAGAGAAAGAGAGAGAGAGAGAGAGAGAGAGAGAGAGAGAAGGATTAGTAATTTCCATTTAATTTCACTACCTAATTTGCTTATCCTTGACAGATACGCGTATTTCGTCTACAATGTGCAGACTTCTTCAGTGTCTTGTAGTAATACTGAATATATTAATACAGGTTCATTTTCACTAAGAAGCTGGATTGTGGTCTCCTTGTATCCGTTGAGTCTCGCTGTTTCGAAGATGTACTGTAATACTTTAACCTTTCCTGTATCGCTGAGTGGAAGAGTCTGCATCCGATGAATCATGTGGTGGAAGGCGGCCATTTTCTGCTGGAACAAATGCTTGGAAGTATAGGGGATAAATCTTTTGGTGCTTGTTGGTTTCCTGTAAATTTCGTGTTCAAGCGAAGATTATGATGACGATTCCCTGATTACTAGAATATCGAGAAATGCGAGTCTCCCGTCTTTTTCTACCTCGTGAGTGAATATGATATCCTTTTGAATTCTGTTGATCTCATCTAAAATTTTTGGAAGGGCTTCCCGTTTAACTACGCTGAAGATATCATCAACAAACCTCCACCAACGGTTTGGTAATAGTCCCTTCTCCTTCAGAATTGTCTCCAAGTTGGTCATGAAAAGTTCACACAGGAAGGGGGATAGAGGGTTTCCCATTAAGGATCCTTTCGTTTCCTTGTAGAAGTTACCTCGGAAAGAGAAGTAGTTCTCTTCCATACAAAGGCAGGTCAGCGAACCTTGTTTCTCCATGCTGCATCCTCTCGTTGTTAGTCCTCCAAATGGTTGATCGCTTCCTTGACCGGTACGCTGGGAAAAAGAGCAGTGACGTCGAAAGATACCATAATCTCGTCCTCGTTGATGCCTCCTGAAGATTGTAGTTGCTGGAAGAATTCCTGGGTGTTACTAACTGCTTTACTCTGGAACTGATTCGGCATACCCTGGAACTCTGTGACTAGCCACTTTGCTAGTTTGTGGGTGGGAGAACCAACTGCAGACAAGATCTCTCGCATTTCATTCCCCGGTTTGTGGACTTTGGGGAGACCTTTAATCCTGGATAGAATGGGATTGGATTCGCGTAAACGACTTGCTCCATCTCCTAATATTGATTTGCACTCCTTCAGTGCTTTCTCCACACGTTTCACTATGTTCTGTAAGGGGCCAACTCGAAGCTGTCTATACGTAGTTGAGGATATGCAAAATCCCGAAAATTTCAAAAAGTTCTTAAGCATAGTTTACAAAAAATGTGTAGCTCCATCAGCCTTAAATCTATTTGAGTCACAAAATTATGAATTTTTCAAATTTAGACTGAATAGTGTTTTTTTTTTCTAAAAAAATAAATTTCAAATTTTTCTTAACCTTTGCAACGTTTAAATTTGCATAGATTTCATAATTCAATTAGCTCTAAAAACATAATTTCTTAATCTTTTTCTGCACAATAAGTTGCATTTGGTCGGGAATCTATTCAAGTTTTTGAATCCGTCCGAAAAAAAAGTGGATGGTTCCGGAGTGATTCTGGTTTCCGTTGGGGTCACTCTGGGTTGGCATTCGACTTTACTGTTCTGTATTAATTATACACGAGGTGACCATAATATTTTCGCACTCAAATGATGTAATTGGACCATTTACGGCTATATCGATGATCCATGATCACATTGGGCATCCTGGAAAAATTTCGGTGCCCCCGGGGATTGGTCACGTTCAAACTAGGCCTCCCGGATATGTTCTGGAGCCCCCGGAAATGTTCCGGTGCCTCCGGGGAAGTGACCAATTCCCAACAAGAATCATTACCCGTCGTGCGACATGGCCGGTAATGGCCTAAATGACAGTTCATGTTCACACTAGCCCACCCGGGCAGGTTCTGGAACCCCAAGGGAAGTGGCCAATTCTCAATATAAATCAAAACCCGTCGTGTGACATATCAAACATTATGATTTTACAATTGGCCAGTAATTGCCTTATTGACAGTCCACGGTCACACTAGCACTCCTGGTCATGTTTGAATGCACCTGGGGAAGTGACCAATTTGCAACATGAACCAAACCCGTCGTGCGACATATCGAACTTCACGTTTTTAAAAAACTTGGCCGGTAATGGCTTTATTGAGATGCCACAGTTGTAAATGTTCTGGTGCCCTCAGTGAAGTGGCCAGTTCAACATGACCACTCGGACAGTAATGGCTTTATTGAGAGTCCACGGTCCTATTGAGTCTCCCGGGCATGTTCCAGTGCCCCTAGGAATGTTCCGATGTCCCGAGGGTCAGAACTTGCGTCACTACTCATGATACAAATGGCAACTGAGCACATTTGGCACACAGGAGTGGAACTTTGTCTATCTGAAAAACAAACTCGAATGCAGTCAAATTGTATATAGATCGAAACACGTCTTCAAAAGAGTTGTTTATTTTGTCAAGGCAAACAACTTTGCCGAAGACGTCTAGTCTCCAAAACGTCAGAGAAAGAAGTTAGATTGTGGCTCCATCTTTGCGGAAGAGTTTTGAACTATTTGTTTATGTCAATAGATGGTCCTTATTATGATAAGAAACTTTACCAAAGACACCAAGTCGCGGAAATGCTTCGTTTTGGAGTTATTAATTTAGCTCCGCTAGATTGCATTTCTGCCCCAGTGTGCACTGTAAGTGGCTCCCGTTCTGGTGGAGGAGGCTTATTGGATAGCGGAAGGAAAAAATGTTTTTTGTGTTGCACCTTTTGAATATAGTTTTAAGATGTATTGTATAGTGACCAAGAATCTTCGGCTCTGCAAAGTTAATTCGGTTGAGCCTTGTAACATAAATTAATAAACAAAACAAAACCAGGGGGCTCTGGAACATTTTTGGAAGGGCTACCTGTAGAAACGTCTGGTTCGGTCCGAGGTACAACTGATAATGAATATTTATTCTCATGCTTTAAAGTTGTTACAAAACCAATGGTTGCTTAGATCCTACATTCCCTCCTTACGTTTAATATTTTAAAGATTTAATATATTCAAAGTTTGTAATCTGCTAAGTATTTAGGTACATGTTTCGAGCGCTTGCTGGTAGCAAAAGGGCGTTTTCGACCATCGCATCGTGAGACCATCTGAGGTTCCGTAGTAGTTTGGCTGGTAGAGGGTTTTTCCGTTGGATTCGTAGTACGTTCAGCAGCAGTTGGAATGGTTGGTCCCATGTCATCTTCTTCTTGTGTGCCCTCAGAGGTTTTATGATTATCTGCGTCATTCTCCTGTTTCATCATGGGATTCGCATTTAGGATTCGTTTGGTGTGGTTCACGTGTCGATTGGAGATCACACTGCTTTTAATGTTCTTCAAGTGGAGCCGTGATCCGTCGCGTTGTATCACAAGATGAGGTTCGGGGTTGAAAGTGGTTGTTGGCTTATTTTTCTTGACAAAATTTTTCACAATCACATAATCTCCAACATCGATATTGCATTGCTTAGCTCTCCTTTTTGAATCCGCAAACATTCTTCCTTTTTCTTTCGCCTTCATATCGTTTTCTCTTGCTTCAGTTTCATTGACTGGTCTTGAGTTTCCTGGTATTTTATCCCGAATGTTCCACCCAAACATCAATTCCGACGGTGAAAACTTTGTTATGCTGTGAGGTGTTGCTCGGTAAGAGTGAAGAAAATCTTGTAGATCATACCGCCAATTACGTCCCATAGTACAGCTTATTTTCAAGGTCTTCAATAAAGTTCTGTTTTGCCTCTCGACCAATCCATTTTGAAAAGCTGCATAAGGAACTGTATGCTTGATTGAGATTGCATTTGTCTGACAAAAATTCAAGAATTCTGCTGAAGAAAATGGCTGACCATTATCGCAAACAACTTCAATAGGATAGCCGAACCTTGCAAAAATTTCCCTCATTTTAGTGACTGTTACTTTTGCTGTCATTGAAGTAAGTAAAGCAACTTCAACGTACCGGGAGTAGTAGTCTGTCGCTACAAGCAAATGGTAACCGCCAGGAATTTCCATGAAATCCACCGCTATTTTCTTCCACGGTCCGTTAGGCATCTCGGTTCTTGTTATAGGAAGTGTATCAGGTTCTGATACAAGCGTACATCTTGTGCAAGATTGGACGAATTTCTCTACCACCATACTTTAGATCGTAGTCGACGTTTCATTGCTGCAATTCCAAGGTGAGGTTCGTGTGCAAGCTTCAAAATTTGGGTTTGTAGGATTCGAGGAATTACAATTCTTTGATCTTTCATCAATAAATGTCCATCACTGGTGAAGCATCCCGACATCTTTGCATAACGCATTAATGTTCTAGGCCAACGTCGAGAAGGGTATGGTAACCATTTAATCAGTTCTTGCAGTTCTTCATCTGAGTTTGTGGCAGTTACAATTTCCTGAAGGGTTATTGCCAACGGGCAAGCATCACTAGCTATCATTCGTACGATTCTTTCTGATTCTTCATCAAAGCTAGGTTCATTATCTGGTACAGATTGGCAGAGTCGTGACAGCGGGTCAGCGATGTTATTCTTTCCTGGACGGTACATTTCTTTGAAATCGTAGGACATCAGGCGCAACTTCCATCGTTCAATTCTTGGTGACGGCTTCAGACGATCTCCAAAAATCACGACTAACGGCTTATGGTCCGTAACCAGATGGAAAAACTTCCCGTAAAGATAATAGTGAAACTTTTCACAAGCCCATACTAATGCTAAAGCTTCTCGCTCAGTCTGCGCATACTTCTGTTCTGTCGGAGTGAGAGTTTTAGACGCATAACAGATCACACGATTGCGATTATCTTTCCCTTTCTGTACCAAAACAGCACCAAGGCCAACAGGACTCCCATCGGCAATAACATAAGTTTCATCGTCAACATTATAAAATCCAAGGGTATTTTTGTTAAGTAGAATCATCTTAATTTGCTCGAATGCTTGTTGGTGTACTGGTTTCCATTTGAAGTTTATGCCTTTCCTTGTGAGCTGATTTAGGGGGTGTGTAATGGTTGCCATATTTGGAACATGTCGATGAACGAAATTAACCAAACCAAGCAGACATCGAACTGCTTCTACGGACTTGGGGACTTGTAATTTTTCGATAGCTTCCAGTTTTTCTTGAGAAATTGAAATTCCTTGTGTAGAAATGTGATAACCCAAGAAGTCTATTTCCCTAGCGCCTGTGATAACTTTGTCAGCATTCAGTTGTATCTTGTACTGCTTCAATCTGTTATACACCATCAAAGTTCTTTCACGAAGCTCAGATTCGTTTCTAGCGGGGATCAGAATGTCATCGATGAAAATAATAAGCCATGGAAGATCAGCAAAAATCGTCTCCATAACTTTTTGAAACAACTCAGGAGCAGCAGAAAGTCCAAACATGAGCCTTTTATAACGGAATAAACCAAGGGGGGAAATGAAGGTGGTGATGTATCGACAATCTTCTCGAAGAAGAACTTGATGGAAAGCTTGTCGAATGTCAAGTTTAGTGAAAATTTGATTTCCTCCGATTTTCTTCGTTATTTGCTCGAGTGTTGGAAGGGGATGGACTTCTCTAACTATTGCTTTGTTAGCCTCCCGGAGATCTACAATAAGTCTGACCTCATCGAAGCTTTTACGCTTTACTAACATTGGAGAGACCCATTCAGAAGCTTCATTGACACGTTCAATGATGTCCTGCTTCTCTAGCTCCCGAAGTTTTTTCAAGGTCAATTCTTCAAGAGGAAATGGTATGCGACGAAGGCTTTGGCGGACTGGAGTTACAGTTTTATCGATTTTGATATTAGCAACAATACCATCCATATGTGGGAACGATTCATCATTCACTGCTTGCAAAAATTTCACCAATCCAAGTTTGACTGCTGTGTCACCTGAGAGAAGCGAGCATTTCCCATTCTGGATCACGTAGAACGTAGTGTCGGTACTCCGACCGTCGATCATAGCTTCTGCGTCGACTTCACCAAGCACTTTCAACGGTGTATTTATCCCATAAGCATTGAATACTTTGCTGCTTCCTCTCCTAATAGAGTATGCTTCAAACCCAACGCGTTTCAACGTAGCCCAATCCGCTTCGCTTAAAACGTCTTCGTCTGCTCCTGTGTCAATCACGAACTTCAAACAAACTCCTCCAACAGATACTGGAACCAGCTTCTTTCCTGCTCCTAGATGGAAAAGATCAACTACATCTGAGTTGCGCTCGATTCCATCTACAGATACTTCTCGTACGAATCGCTTTTGTTTACGGGAAGCTCCGAAACGATTGTACTGGGACGGTTGTCCGTTGGTCTTCTTCCTTTTTAGAAAACAGCAGCGGGAAAAGTGTCCCACTTGACCACAACTTCTGCATTCGAGTGATTTGGCTGGACACGATGGATCTTTCGAATCATGTCTGCCATTGCATCGGAAACATCTGAACCGCCTTGGTCCTCCGAGTTTGGAGCGTACCTTCAAAATTGACTCTTCATTGGCCTCCGTTTCGACAGCGCTGACTTTTTGTAAGTTTCCGTTCCGATTGTCCAAATCGCTCATCTGTATTTGAACAGACTCGTGGGTACGACCGATCGCTACGATCTCCTTGAAGTTAAAGTCTTTTTCTAGGCACTTCCTCTTCAGACTCACATCCGTTGTAGTTGTAATAAATTGGTCAGCTACCATGCTTTCCAGCTGATCTCCAAAATCACAGTAGGCTGCCTGCTTTTTCAGTCTGATGACAAAAGTGTCAAACTTTTCACCTACAGCTGGTTTCATCTCGCGGAACTTCTGACGTTCGAACGTTTTCGAGAGTCTCGGTACAAAGTAATCGTCCAACATTGACATGGCAATGTGGTACCGGTTCTCCATAGCGTGTGATTCGTCAACATGAACTTGCTTGACCACTTTCCGGATGTCTGGTCCACCGAACATCATCAGGGATTTGAATTTTTCCTCCTGATTGTCAACGTCCTTCCATGCTAGGTATGCTTCAAAATGTTCACGCCACTTCTCCCAGCGGGCAGACACTGGTCCGTCGGCATCTTCGGCAAACGGAGGGATCAACTGGTTTACCTAGAAAACACGCATTTTAAGGTACTTTACGAGCTACACTACGTCTGTGACGTATTTTTATCAAAATTCATGTGATCTTCGTACTATACAAAACTCAGGTTCCACACTGAAATACATATACACAGTATCACTCTGCGTATTTCATCCCAAATGTTGGGTTCCGCATTTAACATTCTCTAAGTTCAGATTTACTGCGTACTACATCCTTAAACGTCGGATTCCGCTTAAAATATCTCATATTTTCCTGCGTACTTCATTCCAAACGAAAGGTTCCGCTTTCTTTCACATTAGGAATTTCGGCGTACTGCATCCCATGAAACATTGGGTTCCACATAATGATACTTTTTACATATTTCACTGCGTACTTCATTCCGTTGCTATGGGTTCCGCGTATTTTGTTTAGAATTTTCCAGAATCACTGGGTCCCACGTCATCAACAAAATTGTTTTAGTGAGAATCATCCCTAAGCGATTAGGATTTTCATTCCGAAAAAAAAAAATACCCTGAACTGCCTCTATTTCTTAGGATGTTAAATTCCGGGTTTACGGGAGAAATTGAAATTCAATTTTCTCAGGTAAAATCATCCCTAAGAATTTTCTATCCACGGAAATGATTTCAGGTTTGGTACATTTGAATTTTCCACTGCAAACTCTTTCGAAAATCTGCTTTATCACAAGTACTCACCATAGGCCAAGCCATCTCACGGGGGTCCGAGTAAAATTTTCTGGGGTGGAGTGTCCAAATCCGTGGGTAACTTTTATCGCTCGTCGCCAAAATGTAGAAACGTCTGGTTCGGTCCGAGGTACAACTGATAATGAATATTTATTCTCATGCTTTAAGGTTGTTACAAAACCAATGGTTGCTTAGATCCTACACTACCGTGACCGTGGACTATAAATAAAGCCATTACTGGCCAAATTTTGTACAATTATGCTGTTTGATATGTCACACGACGGGTTTGGTTCTTGTTGAGAATTGGCTACATCCCCGGGGGCACCAGAACTTTTCCGGGATGCCCAATTTGATCATGGATCATCGGTATAGCCGTGAATGGTCCAATGGATAAATGAAAATGCTGAGGTTTTGACAGAACTATGCTGTGGCCAGTGCTGAGATTTGTCATTGTCATTGACAGACTTTCGCGCGATATTGACAAAATTGTTCGTCACATAGTCACTGACAGACTTGATCCTCAAAAAAACCTTCGTCAAAATCTCATTCATTTTTTCGTCAATGACAAAGATTCACCTGGTAACAAAAAGTGTAATTTAGTACATTCTGTGTCACATTATTGTTATCCAAGTAGCTCAGGACGTAGATACTTGTTCATTAAAATTGATCCATGTAATTGTTTTGCTCAAGTTATTTAATTTCGTTACAAATTTAGCTAATGAACAAATCTGCACATGTTCGTCACTGACACCATTGTCATTGACAATTGACATGGTTTGCCTTGACTATGACTGTTAGCTCAAATGAGTGACCAAAGCAGAATTGTCAATATCACCGTGTACTGTCGAGGTTTTGCAGCACTGGCTGTGGCTACCACAGTATTTTACATTTGACCGTCCATATACAGTAGCGCCAAAAGCATGCTGTGGTAGGTTCAAAACTTGACCATCTAAATTGATCAATTACATCATTAGAGTGAGAAAATATTATGTTCATCTTGTTAATAATTAATACATAATTAATACAGAACAGTAAAGCCGAATGCCGACCCAGAGTGACCCCAACGGAAACCGGAATAACACCGGAACCATATATTGATCAAATTTTTTTTCTGACGGATTCAAAAATTTGAATAGATTGTTGTGCAGACAAATATTGAGTAATGATGTCTTAAGAGCTAATTGAAGTATGCATCCATGCAAATCCATACGTTAGGCACGCAAAGGCCAAAGAGACATAATGATAAGGTAATCATCAAGTTCTAAAATTTGTTTTTTTTTTAAGATAAGCCTAGTTTTTTTTTCTTTATTTGGTAATGTCTTCAATGTTCTTCATCATAGAAAGATCATGAAACTATCCAAAGTCCTAGAGTATTGAAATCTGTTCAAAAGAATACTTTTCAAAATTCAGTTTTTTTTTTTAAATTAGGCCTAATGGTTAAACAATAGGCCAAATTTTACTGTTTTTTGACACATTGAGTTGCATTAAGATTATGGATGAAAAAAATATTCAAAGTCACCCCACATTTACAGGATCAATCATGGGTGGCAGAATTTTTCCCGATAATATGGGATGTATACAGTCAACATAACTTAAAATGTTGATGCAGCTTCAGTTAATGGCATCCAATAATCAAATCCAAAGTTTCAGACTAACACAGACTGACACTCCAAACTTGGTGAACCATGCACTGTGTCGCCTGAACGTAATGGAAAACGTAAAAATATTACACATGAATGAGTTTAAAATATTAGCATAACCATGGAGCATTCAAGAACGTGACAGATTATCCTGCCCGTAAAAACTCGATGTTACGAGCTTAGTTTTAAAATTGGTCTAAAACTAATTACTTCCCTGCTACAGCACTAAGCAACGTTGGCCTCCTTCCATTCCAAGTGTTACTGTGGTCACTGACCGCATAAAGTGAGGCTCACCTCATAGATAACATAACATGTCCCAGTTTCTGAGCCCTCTCCATCAAAGCCAGCACCCACATCTAATATGTTCCATTTTTCCTCTGTTCTCTTTTTCAGGTATGTTTCCAAAAATGCTATCCAACTAGCACAGCCTGGTGCTGTCATCTTCTTTGCCTCAGTAAGTAATAAAGCTCTCGCTTTGACTGGCCACATGTGCAATCCTGTAGTTGACAACCAGTTGGAAGTTGTACTCATCACATGCACCCATCATCCAAATCCTCACAGGCGCTCCCTTATAATCCCTCCGGGTCCAGGGTCACCTATGAGCAGTCCAATCACCCTCAATGTATCGCACGTTGTCCACCGTCGCGACGGTCCTGGTAGCAGGGCGCTGGACGTAACCTGCAACGAATCATTTAATTTATCGTTATCGTTTTCTTATACAGTAGTAAACCGCACACTACCGCAAGAATAGTGATAAGAACCAAATCAGAGAGGGAAGACCTACGACGTGCCAGAACGGACGCAGGCTGAAGAAAGCGAGTAGAATCATCCGATAGCTCTTACCATCAAGTGGTTGATAATGGCTATACGACGATCCAGGCGCAGGGCTTCGCCTATCTAGCGGATCCTCCTAGGCGGGAAGGATAATGTGAAAACGGAGGAATTAAAAAGCACTTTAGAAGCCGAATGCGATCAAGCTACATACACGTGTCTCTGGGGGATATATTGCTGCTGAGGGTTTCGGTGGAGGAGCAAAAAAAGAAAACTGTGTTCATTGGTGGATGCAGCTTGCAAGAGAAGAAATTGTTGCGCTTCGCCCTCGGGCTTATTGTGCCACTGGCCTCCTGTTTTCAAGGGCTCTGGGCTGGAAAGGAAGAACTTGGGTGACTGTAGGGATGCTCACGTGCTTACCTAAAACCCGTTTTTCAATTGTATTCGTTTGCTCAAAAAGTTAACCATCATTGTAGAAATTAACTTTTTCAACTTTTTACTTAAACTTAGACACCCCTGGTATTTTCAAGGCACTAGTCAGCCGGCTACTCCTTGGCCATCGGAGAGCACAAACCGTGGACAATGATAATGAAAAAGCCGGGTTCCGGCACTGGCAGCGGCGAGAACCCCAGCCATTAAACTTTCAACAACTATTCTTATCTTAATTGACCCATATACAGATGTATGTGTGTAAAACGTGTACATGCCGGGTGAACCTGTATGTGGAAGCCATAAAATCGTTAAGTGAGGAGGAAAAGCAAGCGCTTACCGGCTTTTCGTTTTAATTTCTTCTCAATTTTTCTTGATTTTTTTTATGGCCGGGCAGCATGCTTCCTTCGGATTGTGCTAGATCCTTCCTGAAGGATTGGAATGACTTAGAGCAACCTGCTTCTCTACACATTCGGAGGAAAGACAAATCGACTGATAAATGCGGGACTCTCGACCCGGTGGTCATTAATGGAAGAAGGGATTCGGGGCTTCGATTTGAGATAATGATCCGAATCAATTTTCGAACTTTTGTCCTGCGGAACTGATTAGCTTCGGGCCTGGAAAGGCAATCAAAGGAAAATGGGAAGGGATGGAACGGAGACGAGAACTATGCTGCTCAGATATGCTGGCGAAAGGGAAAAGAGACACACCACGTATGCGCTCTCGTTGTAGTTTTTATCTCGGTGAAATTTAATTTTAATCTTGGCCCGTTTGGTTCGGTCGGTCTGTGCTAGTTCGGTTTAGAAAATAAAAGAGAAAAGTCGTAGCCGGTGACAAATGCTGGCGCCGTTTCAACCGTGACACGTTAAATCCGTCGCCGAGTAATGGTGGCGATTTTAGCGACGTGTGATTCATTGAATAGCGATTTTGGTGCATGTACTTACCTAGTTTGATTCGGTTAGTCCGTATCGTCTGAAAATTCAATTAAACTTCCGCTCGGGCTAGTGTCAACATTTGCATTTACAAGTCGGTACACACAGAGGATGGGTATCACAATGTCTTCAAGGGAACGAAGTTAAATTTCTCCAAACGCGTAAACAAACACATTAGACAAGACAAATACGAGAAAGAAAATGATACGCATCGTGATTATTGTGTGTGTCGTCTGAGTGAGCCGAGTGCTGGTGGGATGTGTAAGGTGATTTTCCCTTTGTGTGTGCTCACCAGATGAAGAAGCTCTGAAGGCTTGCAAGGGTGGGTGTATTAAAGGGTTTTTTTTTATGCATGATATCTAGTTTGATGAGCAAAGATTCAAACGGTATAAATGTGATCAAAAGTGGGCAAGCACCAGTCAGAAAGGCATGACATTTAAATAATTAGGATTCTGTAAAATTCGCTACCACACACGCTGAATACCGAGGTATAGTAAATATACACCATTAATTTAAGCGAGGATAAGAATCTCCAACAAAACAAAAATCTTCGTGAATTTCTTTAGACTTCCTCGAAGTTTTCAGGGATTCCTAGAATTTCTCCTTAACTCCTTGAAGTTTACTATGCTTTCCTGAAGTCATCAGACTTTCTATAAGTTGTAAATGGAACTGGTTTGAAATTTATGAATCCACCCGGATACTCGTGGAACTTCCTTTCAAATATTAATACTTCCCGAACATCTCTGGACTTCCCCATTGTTTCCGCAAATGATCCGCGAAACAGGAAACAGCTGAAGGCTGATATTCATATAACTTGCCTGAAGACAATGAAATGCCCCTGAAGTTTTGGGAACATTGCTGAAAGTCTCGGAATATCCCACAATTCTTCGGAACTCCTTGAAAGTTTCTGCAATTTTCCTGAACTAAATGAGGCTGCTCTGAAGTTCTCTGATCATCCTCGAAGTACTTTGACCTTCCCTGAATACAATGTATACAATTATTTTCCGGCTTTTTTTTTTGATAATCTATAGACTTTCTTTCAAAGATTTCTAAATATCTTAAGAATTCTCGTAATTTTCTTAAAATTAATGGAACTGTTTCATGATCTCACATTTTCCTGAAGTTCATGTTACCTCCCCCTACTTCTTTGGTTTCATTTCGTTCCTACTGTGAATTTACGCCAGCCCTCCTCTTAATGTTCTAGATGAACTTCTACAGTTGTTAATTGAGAGCTATCTTAATCTGTTTCATGTTTGTATCAGTAAAATTGTGTGGCAAGTACAATCATACTCAATGCCCAGAGAAGTCGAGAAATTGTCCAACCCGAAAAATACCTATACTGGGCCGGGAATCTAACCCAGCCACCACCAGCTTGCTCTTGATTTATAGCTATGAGTTCACCAACTGAGCTAACCGAAACAGAGGCCCCATGTAACCTGCTTAACGTTTCCAAGATGTCCATGTGTCTCTCGGACCTTAGCTAAAGTTTTCCGTTAAAGTTCCAGCAATTTTCATGAAATTAATTGAACTAATTTCCCCGGAGGTTCCGTGAAGTTCTCTCAAAGTTCCTGAAGTTTTTAGTACTGTCATGGAAACATTCCAACATCCTTTCAACTTTCGTAACATTTCAGTTTTCTGAAATTGTCGGAATTTCTTTCTTGAAACTTTGAAGAAGTTAATGGAACTGTCTTGATTTGATCGTATCTTACTCTCACATATCTTTACATTTTCAAGAATATCAGAATTTCAGAATATTTTGAAGTTCCTGGAACATTCCTGAAAATATTGGAATGGGCTTCAGATCTCTCAAAATCCCAAAAAATCTCAAGAACTAGCTTCTCTGAGATACTTGAAACGTCTTTTAAATTAAAAAGCTTCTCCCATTTCTGAAGTTTCCATGATATTCCTGAAGTTCTCCGGATTTTTCTGGAGTTCAGCTGGGTGGGTAAACTTAACAACTCCATACTTCCTACAGCTCTTTCAATTTGTAATGTGGTCGCCAAAAACTGTCTGATCTGATCTGGATTTGCGGTAGAGCGTTATAATTTGTATGGGAAACGGTCCGAAACTTTTCAATTAAAGAAATGCTCATAATTTACGAGACCTGGGAATTAAATTGTGACCATGTGTTCCGCGCATACCTACTGGGGAGCAAATAAGCTTGTGGGTATGTGCTAGGCGGCAGTGCAAAAATAATAACTTTTTGTACAGAAGTCGAATCAATTTTTCGTCTGGGACGAAGTTGTTCTGTATGGTGTTCTCAATCTATGTCCCAGGTTTGGTGAATATTGAGCTTGAAATTTCATCAAGCAAATTAATGGAGTTGTACCGTTTCCTATACATTTTCCCATTAAAATTCTCTCTCGCAAATCCAGGTCGTATCCCAATTTATTCAAATTTGGCACAGTTGCAAGGGATGCCAATACTAATCGAAAGAACTGTGGGGAGCTGGGGGTTGTGATCCACCATATAAAGTTAACCCACACTACTGGATATCTCTGATGTTCTCAATGCTTAATAAATTGTAGTTTATTAATTTATTTGATAAGACTCAAACGAATTAGCTTTACAGAGCCGATTGTTGGTCATTATAAAATACATCTTAAAACTACACAGGAGTAGCTTTTTACGCGGTTTTTTACACGGTTTTTTCACGCGGATTTCGGAATCTACACGTTTTTTTTTACGTGGAGTTCGGAATTTACGCGGTTTTTTTAACGTGGGTTTCAGATTTTTTTCACGCTGATTTCAGAATTTCCGCGGTTTTTCGTTATACACTGGAGTCGCTTTTTAAGCGGTTTTCACTGGTCCTGAAAATCTCCAAACTTATCTGAAGTTCATGTAACTTCCCTGAAGTTCATGGAACTTCCCTGAAGTTCATGGAACCTCCCTGAAGTTCTCGGAAATCCTTCTGATCACGTTCCTTGATTTGTATTGAAATTAATGGATCTTTCCAAAAGATCCAATCCTTAAACCTCTCTATAGTTCTCTGAGCTTCCAATATCTTGGACCTTCTGTGAAGCCCTAAGATTTTTCTAAAGCGCACTAAACTTCTCTGAAGTTCTTTGGACAATCCCTAAAATATCGGAGCTTCTTGAATGTTCCCACTATTTTCCAGAAATCACGTAACTTCTCTGAAGCAACACGGAACAAGTGTGTATATTGATTAGTGATTGGCCATGAGGCGGAACATCACACGAATGAAGTCTCGACCTACCTTCAACCCTTTAAACCAAAGATACCTCGACATCTTAGTGATGATCGAATATTGCCAACGTCCCAAACTCCCTTCACTCCATTTATTTTTCCAGCCAACGAGGGACTGTTGACGATAAATGAAGAAAAATTCATCGTAGGCGATTTGTCGATCGTAAATATCGCCTTCCATAGCGCCCACCTTTGCAAGCGAGTCCGCCTTCTGATTGCCCGGAATCAAGCAATGAGATGGGACCCATGCAAAGGTAATGACAAAAAATCTTAAAGATAAAGCACTTAGAAGCTCACGTATTTTCATGAGAAAAAAAAAACTAGAAGTGCTTTACTGGCCTCATGGAGCGAATAGCCTCAACAGAACTGAGACTATCCGTAAACATAAAGTAGTGATCTGGTGCAAGTGAGGCGATAGTTTCTAGCGTATTATGTATTGCCACCAGCTCAGCAACATATACGGAACAAGGAGCTTGAAGCATTCGAGAGGCGCTATGAAATTCGTTATAAATACCAAATCCAGCGAACGCTTCTATGAGTGATCCATCTGTGATGAACGATCTTGCGGAATCAACTTTGCCAAACTTTGCAGCGTAAATTGACGGAGCATTTATGGAACGATGATGCTCTGGGATTCCGCGAATCTCTTGCGTCATCGATAAATCAAAATTAACTGAATTTCCAAAGTCGAATAAGCATACACCATGAGGATTGTACTGTGAAGGACTGACATCCTGTGTTATGTACACGTAGTACAATGACATAAAACGAGTTTGAGGGCTTAGCTCAAGAAGCTTCTCAAAGTTTACAATCACCAGTGGGTTCATAATTTCACACCGGGTGAAGAGCCTGAGGGACTATTCCGAACACCGATCAGAGAGGGGCAACATGCCCGCCAACACTTCGAGAATAATCGTATGAGTCAAGTGCATGCATCCTAACGCGATACGAAGATAGCGATACTGGATACGTTCCAGTTTTAGCCGCCAACTGGAAACAAAAACTACCGTACTCTAAAACCGATAAAATCGTTGTCCGGTACAACGGTAGAAGATCTTGCGGATCAGCTCCCCATCACGTTCCGGTAATTGTTCGGAGAAAATTGATCCTTTGTTGGCATTTCCGCTTCATATACTCAATATGGGATCTCCATGTGATTTGGAATCGAACCTGACCCCAAGATAAGTATTTGAAGGACATAGAATGAGTGATCGGTTCACCCAAAAGTTAAAGCTTCGGTTGTGCTGGGCTATGCTTCCTAGGAAAACCGACCAACTCCGTTTTCTTCGAAGAGAATTCGATACCTTGCTCGATAGCCCAAGTAGACAAATTGTCTAAGGTATCCTGTAAGGGTCCTTGCAGGTCGACCCTTTTTTTTCAGGGGGGAATCTGCTCCCAGACACCTTAGAAGATAACTCAGGGTGTGGGGATTGGAGAAGTAGCACTCCCTACCCACTAAACCTTACCCTGTGCTCTAGGCCCTTGCCCTCCCCGGAACCGCCCGAAAGCATTACGTCATGGGAGGGGGCCGGTTGCGCTATGGCGCATCCCTAAGTGTTGTGTCAGACGTGACACTCGCTACTGCACAGTGAGCAGCTGTGCAGGGCCTTCCTCTTGTTGTTTGCTGTTAGTTGTGCGCCTGAGTTCTAGAGCAGACGTGATAGCCAGCCAACTGTCCAGGACCAAACAGGACAGATGTGACCGCTTACCAGCTGCGTGTGCTAAGCACTCTAAGAACCCGGTGTCACTCCTGCCTTTGCACAACGAGGGTTTGTGCAGGGTTTATCAACCTCCTGGGACGAGCTGGATGGGGTTCCAGCGTCCTTACTCTGCGGTAGTTCGTTTAGCCGCAATATCTCTCCCTTGGGTTCGATAATTAACGTTTCCAGGGCACACCACGAGGAGGCGAACTACTTCATGTCCCAGGTTGACCCCTTTGGGCCCAGTCATAGACACTACGCTATCATCTGCAAGTTGTCGCAACGTGCAGTTGTCACTAAGACAATTATCAATTTCTTCAATAACGAAGAAATAATACAAAAGGGGGCGTAAACATGAGCCCGATGATGAGCGCGATGGGTCGGTACGAGTTGCAATCCGTGCCTCTTAGCGAGGCCTGGGAGGTTCTTTAACAAGTTGAACTTGATTCTATAAGCCTCCGGAGCCGAATTGCCACACGAAAGGAACGCGATGAGAGCTCCAGCATTGAAAAAGGTTGGCTGATCTCGTCTACCGAATTCGTCGTTTCACGAGGAATCATCTGTGCCGGTACAGAATCAGGACATACTTTTCGCGCGAAGTTGAGAATCCAACTATCCGAGTACTCCTCGCTCTCGTTGTTTGAAGACCGGTTATGCATCCTTCTGCACCACGTTCCACAGCGTAGCTATCGACGTTTCGCGTGATAATCCGTCCACGAATTGCCGCCAGTATCCGCGTTTCCTGGTTATGAGTTCGCGTTCAAGAACCGAGTACGCTTCGAAATGTACGGGTGTCCCATGTTTCCGGAAAAGCTTAAACGAGTCGGACTTTTTACGATAAACCTCAGTGCATTGCTGGTCCCACCAAGGAGAAGGAGGTTTTCTACGGAAAGACGATCCTGGAACCGGCCGAATTTGAGCTTGAAGCGCGCTGTCCAAGATCAGATTGGAGAAGAAGTTATATTCCTCCAACGGTGGAAGCCCCCCTACCGACGTTAAGGCATCTTCTACCACATTCTTGAACTTTGTGCAATCGATAATACGTGTAAGATCGTACGGGTTCCAACGGATTGAACCCACTGGCAACTGAAGCTTTGATCGGCAAGTGATCTCTACCGGGGGGATCTTACGCTAGACTGACTGATCCATAATTGTTTTTGCTTCTCCATAATTGTTGGGTCAGTGTACTCCAAAACTGTCATCAGACATCCCCAGAATTTAGACCTCAAATTGTCTCGTTTCATCAAGAGCTGCTTCTAACTCATACTATCTCCGGAAGTGTCTTGCGATTTCCATTGAAAGATTCTTCTGGTAATTCATTCAGACTTTCCCCGGAAATTTTGAGGTTGATAGGCCGCTCATTGGTCAAACATTGTTTTCAGTTCATCGAAGATCATCTTGTCTCTTTCAAACGTACATTTAGTATTCGAAACGATTGTAACCACGATAGATTCAACTACACACGAATAACTACACTGAAACAAATCGACATGTACCGTTTATTGGATCCATCTTATAACATAGCAATGTCAGCAGATTTATTCATTCTATGTGATGATTGATAGATTCCATTGGATTATCACTGAAAAACTATGACTGCGATATGGATTGATTTCTATCGTAATTTCACATACTTAGTAAAGGATAAAATTTTGCTTCGAACGTGGTTAGCGGTAGGTAAGATGTATATGAATATTGTCTGATATATTTCATGGTGAAAACTGTTAATATATCATGGGTGGGAACAGACATTTAGAAACTAATGGAAAATCATATTAGTTTGCACTATGAGAAATTTGAGTAAAATATACCTGTTTTCATGATGAATATTACTCACTAAAAGATATATCTTATAAGATAATTATGTTTATTTTATTGGAGTTGCTTTTAACGATTTTTGACGTTTGTTGATATGTCGTGTGTAAACAGACATGTAGAAACTATTGGACTGTCATCTCATTGGAATAGCTTCCTTTGAATTTTAAGGTTTAAAGATTGTAAACAGATCTATCCCAATCATTACATAGTCATACAGATTTGCTTTTTAAGAAATCCAACAGCAAACATTTGTTTAGGCATGGTTTTCCGGGATGAATATCGCTTCCAATAAAAAACATCTTACATGATTGTTCTTTAGAAATTATTGAAACAATTTTCAAAGATGTTATCGTACACTAATTAAAATGATAAGTCGAACTAAATATTGCTAACAATGATACTGTATTGAATAATCTTTGTTTGTTATTGTACCATAAGATAAGAGGTTCCGGAAAAGAATGTATTGAGATTGAAAAAAAAATTATTCTACTGCAATATTTACTTGGCTAAGATTCTAATTGTAAGCCTTCTACACGGCTAATTCAGATTCCAGCACTAGTACTCGAACTTCATGAACTCATATAATGTAGTCGTTGTTTTATTGCACACAGGAGCATTAAGAAAGATTTGAATACTCGACACCACCGAAACGGAGCATAAATTTGTCAGTGTTATTTTTCTTCACTCTCACAAAACGAGCATAACGTTCCATGTCGGGGGAGCTGTTCTTACTTCATTCTAATTGAACGAGCTCAATATTGAAGTCAGAATTTGCCCAGTGGAATCGAGCGCAGACACCGAAAGCATCACACCTCAACAGTTCTGGATCGAATCCCAAATCAGCTACAATAAAAAAAGACACAACTGTGAAAGCTCCCCGCTGTCTGATGTTTATTATTTGATTTATTTTTAGAAATCGATTATATCTATGCGTCAAAAGAAGAAGTCAATTTCATGTGATTTTCACATAAATTTTACTTTGATTGATTTATGACACATATATTATATTGTGGTGAAAAGTAAAGCCTTTGCTTATGGGTTTCAAATCCATTTCAGTTACTTATTATAATTTGACCGATTTTCATCCATCATACGACGATCATATAAAAGTTACCAAATTATCAGCATTGTAAATGTATCAGATATTCATATAGAATTTACCTGACACATTTTCAATCATATCATTTTCAATGGATTATCTTATAGCGCAAATTTATTAGACTTCCACATAACAGGAATATGTCATATTGGTTCAGTGTAACTTTACACGTGATGGAATCCATCATTGACATAAAAAATGAGGTGTAAACAAACATATAATGTAATATTAAGTGCTTCGAGACTGAAAAGTTCGTTGCACGACGAAAAGTACGTTTGATTAAGCTTTATTTCGCATCTGTTATGACTCAAATTTATGTCAAAATTGAAGCTCACTCTCAGATTACTCAGAGTACCAGAGTATCTCATGTAATTGTTTTTAAGTGTGTAGCTTCGTCAAATGAGTGCTTTAAGGACAAACATCTTTGCTTAAAATACTTTTGCAAAAAAAAAATATTGCAGCAGCTTGGGCCGAGTAGAGACCACAAAACTGACCAAATTGACAATGATATCCTGATAGTTCCAGAAGAGGGGCTTCATTATGGAAATCGAAACGAGGTGCTTTTCGGGTGATCAGTAAAAGTCGTTTAGACTGGCCTCAGGTTCAATAAGCTGCATGGCTTAGTTCTGATTTCAACAGAAATAAGGTGCACGATATATCAACAATGTTTTTAAATTTTATTAAAAATGCTGGAGTCGAGGTCGATTAAAGAGATTCACACTATCTCTAAGTCCGCTAATTATCAGTTAACCTCGTACATATTTACAAAATCGCGTTTGGTATTCGTCCTTCTGCTGAAAACAGTTGTCTAGAGCAACTTGTGAAATAAACCTAAGTGCCAAATGTAATCAAAGAATTGGAACACCGGTTTATCACTGATTAAGACTCATTCAGGCAAACCAACATAACAGCAGCCTTTGGTAGAGGAAGTTTGCTCTATTTTATGATGTAGTTAGTTTGTGTAGGCGTGCTATGATTCCTGAGAAATCTTCTTTTAAAGTCATTGTTTACATTTGGTACAAAGGCCACAGCCTTTTATCCTCCAGAGGGCACTAACAAGTTTTGACACTTTGGTATGATTAAAGCGTTAGCAATTTTACGTTTGGGCAGTTCCAATTAAGGGGGAAATACAAGTAACACGTCAAAAACTCGACGATTTTCGGAATTTTTTTGTGAGCAAATGAAACAACGCAAACGTTTGGGATTTTTTTTGCATTAAATTGTTTAAATCTTCCTCTACATTTGAGATTTTTTTCATTGGTGTGTGACCTCTGTGGCTCCTTGGGGTCACATCGGAAGGAGGTCGCCTCCGGTGAGGATTGGTAATTGGCGGGCGTTCTAGAGACCTGAAAAACGGACAAAACTTACCTGTATCAATTGGACCTTATTCAGAAAAGATTTTTGTTCTATGTAAATCTCTAAAACCGAAAAAAAAAACTATTTAAAAATTTAGAAAAAAATATTTGAAAAAAAAAGTTGATTTTTCACTGTTTTTTTTCCTCTTTAGGCAGATCTGAAATTTATTTATTGCTAATTTTTCATGATATCAGTGGTTCACATAGAGTAAAATCTGTTTCCTTTAAGATGCACCAGGTTTCAAGTCATTTGGATGAGAACTTTTTGAGTTATCTTTCCCGCCAATTTGGAAAACACCGTTTCGAGAAAAACGCGTTTAAAGTTTTGGGTTGTGTAAAAACATGGTTGTGTAAAATATAAAAAAAATCGATAAAAAAATATTTTATTTGTCCTTTTCCCCTTAAACCATGTCAAAAAATGCCGCACAACCTTCCCTGTGCAACACTCGGTCATCAGGGAACTCAGCTCAACTTGTTTCCCCATTACCTTGTCCTGACACATTCCATAACTCATCGCACTTGACAATATCTCAAAACAGGCCAGGCCATTACCAACCATGGTACACTACTACAACACCCTTCGGATCGAAAGTGCTTTGTTCCATCATCCTGAACCAACTTCCGGAATGATTGGTTCAATTTAAATCAATTCAGTTCACGATTCATACTCTTACCTCCATCCACATGCGGAGAGCTCTGTGCACAGTCAGTAATCGTACCGGCTATTCCACAGGATCAACACAGTTCAGCATTTTGGAAAACAATACGCATGAGGAAGTTGAGTACCCCTCTTGAGTCTCTGCACCGCAAAACTCCCGTTGCCAATATGCTGATTCGGATTCCGATCCCACTGGCGACGACGATGATGATTGAGCTCTCACTCGGTTGTGAATCACGTTGAGAGGTTGAGGTTGGAAAAATCAAAACAACACCACAAATAGCGAAGGTGGTCTCCCATTTCCTTTACCTGTCAGTAGGTAGTGGCACAACGAGCTTCGAACTCACTCCTTCACGTCATTACGATGGGGATACACGCAAATTCCGAAGGACCAAGTTGCACCCCTCATAACCAGTTGTCTGTGGTTTTAAATCGTTTTCAGAATTTATTATTGAAATCCATTATCTGCAGAGCCAGAGCAAGACAGAGTGCTTCCAGTCTTGAATCGATCAGCCCGGACCGATATCAGACGATGTTGTCGGTCGATTGTAAAAAGGGTCCCCCTGTATCGATGATGCATCGGTATATGGTCGAATTCGGTTCGTTTAACGTCCAAGGACGATGGATTTCGAACGAAGCGACAAGTATTTTGCGAAACACCTTTCATGAATATTTCATTATGTGTGTGCTCTGTGTCTTGGCTTCATGAGGTTCTATGGACGAGTAGGGTTGCCAGTTTGCCCTAATGTGGATGAACTTTCCTATTGAATAACATTGAAGCCCGCAAAAAAGTCACCCAAGCCATGAATTCAACCGAAAATCGATTAAGGCTCGTTTCGGTGGTGTTCAAGGCAGCCCTCTGATAGACAACAATCTGGCATTAATCGAGAGCCGTATGGATCAGACTGGAGATGAAATGGGATCCCATCATAAATTGGTTGAGTTATGAGATGTCGGTTGGTGTCCGGATACCGCAATGATTGAGGGGGATTTCATGTCCTACCGACGTAATTGATGCTCGTCGTCTTTCTTGTCTTCCCTTCTGACCCGATGCAACGATTTGGGTTAATTGTCGACTCGTTGAACTTTGAGATAGATTCGGGCCCCCATTCCGTTCTGGACTTTTGATTTATTTAATCACATTTTCACTTCTTGAATAATTCGGTGAGCGACCACACGTTCCATTCATTCATCTTCCGACGTACGGCTTGGCGATTTACATGTGCAATAATACACCGTTCGTTGACAAAAAGTCCCGTTTGAAGTCCCTCTCGGAGCGCGCGCGTTGTTTAATTAATACTTTTAAAAGCCAAAAATAAACACAAGCGATTATTTGTTCGCTTTTAAATGTGATTTTTCCTTCGAAGTCGTGTTAGCACGTGTGTTTCACAACGCGCCGAGCCTGGTCGTTGGCTGGTTGTCCAAACATATCATACAACACCATCGTTGTCATGGGTGCTTATCCTTAAATCGTCACCCGAAACGTCTAATATCGGTTGGAACCAGCGGCGGCGGCATTAGACTTCACATTCGAGTGAGAGCTAACGCAAACACTTACTTTGCATGTGTTCATCTCAGCGACTCAGTGAGGAGGAGGAGAAAGAGGTGATGTTTGATGAAACGACCAACGGTAAACACCCACCCATTGGGAAAGAGGAATCATGAGTAAATGTGAACGGAGAGAAGACGTGCAACAGTGTTTAAATATTTACTCTTACAAGAAATAATTACAAGAGCGTAGGCGCGTACTCATCGTTTCATCTTAGTCCCACCACGTCTGAGCTACCAAAGCACCTGATTCGACCGAATGCTTCTTAATGTCTCACACGATGTGAATCTGATGAAAGCGGTTAAAACTATCTTGGATCTCCAGCTGCTAGATGTTAACTACTCCATATGTGATTTTTAGAAAATTAAGTTGCTAGCCAGGTGCAAAAAGAGTTTGCGGTGAGTCAATTTAAGGATTTTTAATTATTGTTTCTAAAAGCATCCTTGAAATGGAGCTGTCTAGGTGGAATTTTTTACATTTTCCCTGGAAGATTGCATTCTTATTTGTTGGAAACTAGTTAACCCTCTACCATATCATAAATTAGGCCTTGTAGCAAATATATTGTGTAATCAATATAGTTCACTCTTTTGCTTTTTTTCGCATTTGATCGTCAATTTGCCGTAACTGGTAGCTCGCACACGTTTACTAACACCACTAGCAGGTAGGAGGAAATTTCCCCTATCTGATTGTAATGTTAGCATGCGTGGGCGAGCTACCAGTTACGCCAAATCGACGATCAAATGGATTGTTTAAAAATGCTGATACGTCCCTTTGAAAAAGAAGTCGAGAATTATGTTCGTGTTCCCATAGGTATCTACAGGCCTAAGCAATATGCACATCTTTTTTATCGGATTGTAATTAATGTAATTAAATTGTATCTTTTATGGGTAATAATTGCAACTCACTCACCCCTCGTCTGTAATCAAATGCATATTGGTTTATTTTTCTGACGATAGGTGGTGTGCCGAACAGGAAGTTTCTGTCTTCTGCATGATGTATGGAAAACCTAGGAGTGAACAACAGTCAACTCTCTGTAACTCGATATTGCAGAGACGATCGAGTTATAGAAACATCGATTTGTAGATTTTTTTAAAATATTCATTCTTAATTTTGAGAATAATCACGTATTATTCCATCTAAAAATGATGGCCGTGTATGCAATTCAATATTATCAAAAATGATTGAATATGAATGAGATTTGGTCTACCGCACAGCGAGTGTTGCTTTAATATTGTTTTTTATTTATCACTTCTAAGACTTTTGAAATCATATGACAACACTTGAACATTAAGAAGATTCTGTCATCATGTGGCAGCTTCTACAAAATGCAAGCTAAAGCAAGTTTCAATATCTCCGCTGCAAATATTTCAAAGCAAAATCTGCTACGAAAAATCATTCCGTAGTCTCGGAGTCTAGAATAAATAAATAAATCTTCAAGTCTGTGAAGGGGGGGTCGAACTGGTCATTGTATCGAAATTGATGACTGTTTGTTCGGCAGTATTTTACTGAGTGCCTGAAGCTCGGATTGCAAAGGATTCTTTTTAAATCCACTTCATTTATTTGGAAGAACCAATCACGGTAGATTTACGGAGCCAATTTTGCATTGTTTGTAGTTTAATAAGAATAACGTAATACTACGTCTAGTAGAGGTAGACCGATTACTCGCGGTTTACTCGAGGTTAGAAAGGGTAACATTGCCACCAGGATTAGTGAATTTAACAAAGATGTTGAAGACAAGAAAGTACTTTTAAACATATTTTATAACGTTCCAGATTTTTCGATGTCAAGATGTGGAACGATTCTGAGTCGTCTTTCAAACTAAAATTCCGGTCATTCCGGTATTCTGGATATAAGGGTGTTTGGACCAGGATGTCTGTCTCTACGTACTATAAAGAGAACGAATAGAACAATCGCAATTTCACCACTTTAATTATGTTTATTAGTACGTAGTGCGAACACTTATGGACTAATTACATACACATTTTTTTTCTCTTAATATTAAGCCACGGACAATTAATTTCCATAACAAAAATGGCTCTACAAAACAAAATTATACCTAACGTAAACCTAACGTGTGTACACATTTCAAAATAGCTTTAAACCTTAAAAATTACCCGTGCCCTAGAGTTTCTAAAATTTATTTGAGTTTAGTATCTTCAAAGTTTTAGCAATGTATCAACCCTACAATGCTTAGATGTCTTAGATAATTAATTTATTTTAGGTTTGCAATGTCTGTTAATCATATATCTACGGGATGTTCAAATGAAATCTCAACATTTTTTGGTAAATACTTATCTGAAGTCTCAGAATCTTAATATCAGATTTATCTTGAAATTTTTCGCAGATTTTGTTTTGAGATTTTTTCAATTATTTCTTTAAATTAATCTAAGAAATCCATCTTGGGACTCCGACTCTCTATAGAAATACCCACATAATTTTCTTCAAAACAATTTAGAAATTATATAAAGAATTGTCGTGAAATTCGTTCTGAAATTTGCTTCGAATTTTTAATAATTGCCTCAAAGCTTTCCGCAGTATTTTTATGATTCTTGCATTTTTCTAGTACCCCTTAAATACTGTAGAAATATGCTCATGAATTTCAAAATATAAGCTTCAAAATTCTCATGGAATTCTACTATTTGTTTATTTGTTTATTTGTTTATTTAATAATTCAACTGACAATTAATGTCTTAATGAATAAAACTTAATCTAAATAGATATGGTCAACGAAACGAAAACGGTCAAGTAACCGGTGACGAAACACATTTGCTGATACGTTAAAGTCAAATTCGCAATAAAAGTAGTTAAATTGTCGGCTGATTGCACGAATCGGCTCATTTTGCGTATAATTTCTGCCTCGTGGCTCCAAAAACAGAAATTCGCGTTGACGAAGAGGTCTCTCAGGAGCATACATATTTAGCTATTAGTTGCCTTGAAATTCGCATAGGATTCCTATCAGGCTCTCCTAAGAATTCCCTTAGAAATATCATCAAAAATTCTTTTGCAATACACCTTTAATTACATTTGGATTCATCCTCAGAATTTTCATCGAATTTTTCTTATAATTCTCTTAAAATTTTAGCCAGATCACCCTTGGAATTCTCCTCAGAATTATTCTTAAATTCTCCTAAAAATTTACCTGTAACCCGCCCAGTGTTCGGATAATCATTCTACAAATTTCATTCATTGAGCCTCCCTGCGAGAATAAACTCACGTGCAAATGCAGCAAACAAATTTCACGCTTGAGATTCTCCTGCATATTCACGCACTCACACTCACTACGCCGAAAAATCATTTCAGCTTTAAGCTCATAAAAACCACACAAACGTCAATTCATATCATGCCTATGCAGGTTGTGTTAGTTTTCCAACCCCTGATGCATAAGCAATAGTAATGACAATGAACAACGCCAAAATATAAAACAATGAATTTTTTGAATCTGAAAACTCATCGGTGATTTTTGCGACGCTGAATATTGTAAGGCAAAACTCATAGGCGCATAAACTCATGCATGAGATTTGAGTTTTTGAGTTTTTTCGAACACTGATTTACCCTCCTCACAATTTCTAGACAATATTTCTAGGCATTCATTAAGTTTTCTCCTCTTCTCTGGAATCATGCTTTGATCGCCCGTTGAATTTGTCCTCAGATTTTATTTGAAATGCTCTTAGAATTGACTTGGAATTATGCTCACATTTGCTCAGCAATTTTGCTTAAATAATCTTTTGAATTTTCTCCTCACTATGGAATTCTCAAAGCCTCATAGCCTAGTCAGTAAAGGCACGGTATTACCAAACCGGAGGCGGTGGGTTCGATTCCCCGGTTCGGTCGAGGGAATCTTTAGGATTGGAAATTTTCTCGACTTCCCTGGGCATAGAGTATCATTGTGGTTGCCACACAATATACAAATTCATGCATTGGTAATTGGCATCGAAAGCTCTCAATTAATAACGGAGGAAGTGCATTTAGAACACTAAGTTGAGAGCACGCAATAAGCTAATATGCACTAATCAATAAGCTTGAAATGCGAATGAGAAGAATTAAGTATGGAATTCTACTTAGAATTACATTGAAACTCTTTTTATTTTAATTCTCTCAGAACTCCCTTTGAAATTTCCTGAGAGAAATCAGGAATCAAAAGGACCTCAGAATTACCTTGAAAACATTCCGTAGAACACATGAAGTTCTGTTCAAAATTTTAATGAAATCCCAGACAGAACTCTCTAAGAATATACTCCTTAGAATTCCATATAAGATCGCCTTAAAATTCATCAAAAATCTCAAGGTAATGTCGCAAAATTCCAGAATGATTAATGTTTTCTTCAAACCCATGCACCTTTAAAATGTTCTAAGATCCATTATGTTGTTTTTATTTTCTAATTTGCGATCTTGGAAAACATTTCAATATTCAATATCTGAATCTTCGTTCCAGAATCTTGAAAATTTCTTCAAGCTTGGCTTATTGTTTTTATGAGGTCTAGGAATTTATAATTTCTTCAGGTGTAATTTTTTTTTCTTTTAATAAACTGTGAAATCTGACTACTGATTTGGAAATTTGCATTTAATTTCACAGTCTTGAAGATCAATCAATCAATCAAAACTGAAAAATTTATCACTGATATCAATTAATTCTTTTTCAAAATGTCTTAATCAACTTTATCCCTTCTATTTGCAAAGTTCGTGTTTATAACAGTAGCTTTAAAGGACTTCAGCAATTTTATATTAAATGGAAAATATCACAGACTTTGAAAAGTTTTGAAGATAGCGCACATAAAAAAAATGTAAATTCTAGTAAGTACCAACAATTTTAAAATGTTTCAAGATTCTTGAACTTCCGAAGTTTAAAAAAAAACAATCTGAAAATATATTAAGCTACTGTATTAGGGGTAGCATTCTCATTGCATCTCATTTTTCTGACTTTACGATTGGTGTATCAATTTAACCCCTCCACTCCCAGCTTAAACGTAGGCAGTGAAGACATGTGAAGACATTTATTCGATCTCGTTGAAGGCATTTTACTCATAACACCTGGCACTCCTGCCCTGAGTACTCAAGTCTGATTTGTTTTCTTCTTCTTTTTATTCTTCTTCTTTTTATTCTTCTTCTTCTTCTTCTTCGAATTTCAAGCTTAATGTTTATCACATTTTGGCTTATTCCGTGCTCTCAATTTAGTGTTCTAGATGCACTTCCACAGTTATTAATTGAGAACTTTCGATGTGTGTACCATTTTTGCAATAATATAAATGTGTGACAAGTACAATCATACTCCGATGCCCAGGGAAGTTGAATAATTGTCCAGCCCGAAAAATTCCTAGACCTGACCGGGAATTGAACCCAGCCCCCTCCAGCATAGTCTTGCTTGTCATGGCCCTCAAGTCTGATTTGCCTCATTATATATTTTGGTATGAATTAATGATACGCATCATTTTCCGAAGGACACCAGATGTGGCTGATGCCCAATATGCCTATCAGTTATAATTATTCCAATGTCTGTTTGATTTCATCATCACAATCACAGAATTCAGAAGCTCTGCCTTTGACATATCGAGTTATCAAAATAACCCTAAATAGAGCATCGACCAAAGGAGGTATCGACTTATGGAAATATCGACTTATGGAGAGTACGATACATGAAAAATTTAAGGAACCACCGGATTCATCGAACTATAGAAAATATCAATTTATAGAATATCGAGCTGTGGAGAGTTGTCACTTCAAGGCACTATAAACAATGATGAATTGTTTTGATCTATTTTTTCCAGCTAAAACTCGAACTAACGAGCAAATGTTGGTCAAAATAACGTAAACATCTGTTCAGTTTAAAAGTACCGTAAGGTCACCATTCAACACTCATGCTCCCTGCACTGCCATACAGCGTATTGTCATTATTTACGGGCAATTGCAACAAATCTCCATTACTTTTTCAAAGGAACATATCAGCTTTTGTAAACAATGAATTTGCAGGTAGGAGAAAATTTCGCCTATCTGATAGTAGTGTTAGCAAGCGTGAGCTTACTATCAGTTACGTTAAACTAACGATCAAATGGATTGTTTATAAAAACTTATACGTCCTTTCAAAAACGTAATCGAGAAATATCAATAGTATCATTGCAATGAATACCAATGTTGGGAAAATTAAAAAAAAAAAATCAAATCTCACCAATGCCCAAGATCACGCTTGATTTTCGTAGACAGAAATCAACAAGCAAAAAACTGCGGTTGATTTTGCAAGCTGTGTTATCGCAGCTCGGAATAACAAGCTAATGAACATCACCAGCTGCAAATATCAACAAACTGTGGTAAGATTGAGTTTCATGATTTTTGCTTTACACCCGACCGCAACCGAAACTTCCTTGAACGGCTGGCAGCAGTCACTTCGTGTCTGCTATCGGTGAAGAATAAAAAGAGATAGCCAGCTATACTCTCTCTGTCTAAGAGCACGATGTGCAACGAAATCATTTTTCTGTCGAGTCAACTCTCAACTTGATTTTTGTACGTTGTGAATAGTTTCGCAATATCAAAGGAGTTTGTAAAATCGATAACAAGCATGATATTTTGTTCCAATATCACGCGTGATATTGAGAGCATATGAGAGCGGAAAAAATGTAATTTGATTAATGATTTTGCCAACACTGCCATTAGCATTATTAATCATCATTTGCTATTCAAAACAATAATCATTATTTAGTGAGCTTTAAAAGGACACTACGGGAGTGGTAGATGGTGACTTTTCGTTAGTTTCGATGGATTTATAATTAATTAATTTTAAAGAGCATTTTTCAATAAAATATTGTAAATTTTTAGTAAATCATAGAAAATATATTTTTAACATAACTTTAAAGAAGTATTTAGATTTACTCCAATTGTTCATGCAAGTATAAGATAAACAGTTTATCTTTCCAATCATTTCATTGGCACAACATTCGTTAAAAAATGTATGTTTTGTGCTACAGTTCTTCAAACTTACGTCGCCAAAAGACGGGCTCTGGCGGTAGAGGGTTAATAAGCTGGGAAATCTTTTTAAGTATCCATTGCATCCCAGAAATTTCATGAAATTTGTCTTAAAAATTATTTGAAGCTACGAAAGCTGTGCAGTTGAAGTCAGACGTGTTTTTGAGCGTATGGTGTCGGAGTCGAAGAAAAAGTACTGACTCCGACTCCGGTTCGATTGAACTTGAATGTCTATCATGAAAACTAACATGTACCGTCTAAGTCCTCATACTACATAATAAAGCGTAATGCTTTCGAAGTTCTTTATTTAAATTGAAATTTTTAAATCTTGAATCTCACCAAAGAACAAGATCACGGATGATTTCCCTAGAAAAAAATAATCAAGCAAACAACTGCGGTTGATATTGCAAGCTGTAATATCGCAGCTCAGAATATCAAGCTAACAAATTTCACCAGCTGCAAATCTCTCTAAACTGCGGTGAGATTGAGTTTCATGATTTTTGCTGTACACCCGAACGCAATCGAGGCTTCCATAACGGCTGACAGCAGTCGCTTCACGTATGCCATCGGTGAAGAGAAAAAAGAGTTAGCATTATTATACCTTCGAGGTGCAACGGAATCGTTTTTGCGTCGATTCAACTCTCAGCTCCATCTTTAAACGTTGTGAATAGTCTCGCAATATCAAAGAAGCTTGTAAAATCAATATCAAGCACAAAGAGTAATCAACTCTGCTCACTGTGCCGATACACAGCATGGCAAACTGTCCGGCACGTAAGGGCACAGCAACACTGCCAGGTTTTGACATTTTTCCACACGTTGTAGTGGTTACTATTTTGTATACGCCAAAGAGAAAACAAAATCCCAAAGTGGACTCCCGATAGGAGCCAACAATGTTTGATCGAGTGGTCCGTGTAGAGTCTTCTGCATGGGATTCTCTAATGAACTTCTTTAGCAGAGTTACCTAAAACGAAGCTGGTTTCGTAGCAGAGATTACCTATACAGCATAGTTGTTTAATTATTTAATCTGCTTAATTAATTTTGGTATCTATGACAGATGCGAATTTTGACTACAATGTGCAGTCTTCATCAGAGTCATTCCCAATAAAGAACTTCTAACCCCCTTAAGTACTCATCCTCTAGGTAAAAATGTCAAGATTACAGGTTTAAAACTACAATGTGTAGAACGGAACCAACCTAACAAAAAAAAACCCAAGGCTTAAGTAAACTAAAGGAGAAAAATGTATACAAATCTCTAATAAGGAAAATTCTCAAAGGCCTGGTAGCCATCATAATGAAGTAATGAAATTTAGTTGTTAGCGGAATGCTTTAAATGAAACAGCAAGAATGGTTATCTTCCATTTAATTCCACTTAATTAATTTGGTATCCATGACAGATACGGATTTCGACTCCAATGTGCAGACTGCAATTTCATTCCTTCATTATGATGGCTACCAAGCCTTTGGGAATTTTCCTTATTAGAGATTTGTATCGATTTTTCTCCTTTAGTTTACTTAAATATGTCATCAATTTCATTACTTCATATATAATCTGATCAGGCAGGTGTTGATCCACATAAGTAGCAGTAGCAAGAGGAACAAATTACCAATAAGTCAAAGTTGTCTCTTCAAGTAATCTACAACCATGTCACGATTCCCTTTGTACTATATATTGCTCCGCTAAGCGCTGCATGAAATTGAGGTATACTCGAGCAGTACGCATATTGCACGAGATATTCAATAGTGGGAGTTCCTTCAGTAGTAATCTAGCTGAACCAGAAGAACAACGAAACCGAAGTTTTAATGCGCAAGTAATTGAATATTGGATCCAAGTCTTTTGACAGCGGTCAGATAAAGGGTTAATGAAGATACATTTAAATAAATCTTTTGTTAATCATTTCTTTTGATTCTTGTACTGTTGCTCGAATGCCGATCACTTGTCGGTCTTAACGGAACATGGTTCCACGATTGGCATCCTTTATGAACTTGACTGCTCCCGTTCCGACCTTCTCTGCTGATTTGTGACCTTCTACGATGCATATGTCTTAACACTCCTCGAGTAATAATTTCCAGTCGACGAGCTTCCGGGTAAACGCCTTCGACTGGAAGATTATCGTCAACATGCGAGAGAATGCAGGGACGAATGTCATCGTAAATATGAACACACAGTTGGGATTCTGGATTATGCCAGTTGTATACCTCTATATGCATTGATTCAATAGATTTCTGAATTATAAAGGAATAATATTTACATCAACGTTTTCTAAACTCCTCTAACCAGAAAACCGATTTAAATAAAAACAATCACCAAAGTCATTATAAATTTAGGGCTGCCAACCACATGACTTACTTCGGCGCGTTCTGCACTGTGCTTGGCAAAGCATCCGGCACAGATTATTGTTGAATACCCCTTGATCATGCATGATTTTGCTAAAGATCATGCCATCACTGATCGGGCTTGTTGCTATCTTGGGTATGCTGAAAGCAGCTGGGTTCGATTCCTGGCCTGGTCTAGGAATTTTGCTAGTTGTCAGATTCTTCTACTTTTCTGGGCATGGGAATTGCGGATTTTCAGACCAATGTACATCCGTCGGCTATCGTACTGAACTGAGATCAGGGGTTGAAACAGTTGACGTTTTTTACTACACTTGCTTCGTTGTCGTGTGCGTCTGGTTGAATTCGTACACTCATGCTCTACCGTCGTCTCTCTCACACAACACAACCGGTAGAATAACATTCGAGCAAAAAGAAATCAAATAACTATCATATGGCATGAGTGACTTCGTTCTAATTCCTCAATTTGGTGTAAATCAAACCATTTCTGATCAGAAATGTTATTTCTACGACATCGTTGCTTGTTGTTTTCAGAATTCACATAAGCACAATATCAGCAGCTCTTGTTATTAAAAAAAAACTAAAATACATACATTCGTGACGGTCTTGAGCGACAGTGTCGTATGAAAGAGCCTTTTAGTTTGGTACTGTACTATGATAACATGTTTTGCATCTGTCGGAAGAAAAGGCAGTCGATTATCACAGGATATGTGTCAACTACCGTTACCGTTACAAAACTGACTGAGATACACTGATACAAAAAATATGATTAAAAGAATATTATCTAATAACTATTAAACTAACATTTTATTTGTCCAATTTCATTTCAGGTAAGACGCCACGTATATTGATATTTTTAACTAGCAATCAAAGCTCGACAAGGTTAGTACTGATTATCCCAAGTATCGCGGTTAAGCATTACTAGCCAGTATTAATCTAATTAAGCACTTATGAAGCCTTCTTCCAAAGTGCTGAACAAATTCTATCTGAGCTTCCTCCTGAGGTTAAAGTTCACATCTATGGAGACTTTAATCAACGCCATGCTGACTTCATTCTGGACTCTGAAAATGAATGTATCTTACTCCCAGTCGTTGGGGATAATGAAACATTGCAGTTCATTTTTGACAAAACTGCTAATTTAGGACTGAACCAAATTAACCACATCAAAAATCAACAAAATTGCTATTTGGACTTTTTACTAACGAATATTTATGAAGATTTCTGTGTGACCAAATCATTAAACCCATTGTGGAAAAACGAAGCGTTTCACACAGCAATTGAATATTCTTTATTTGTACACGAATACCAAAGACCCAACGACTGCGAATACGAGGAAGTCTTTGAATACAAATTAGCAGACTACGAAAAAATCAAACATAAATTAAACAGCGTCAATTGGCAAATAATTCTAAGGAATGAAGGAAATGTCGAAACTGCTGTAGACATCTTCTACCAAATTTTATCAGGAATAATTTTGGAAGAAATACCTTTGAAGAAAAAAAGACGCTACAGAAGCACAAAAAATCCAGTCTGGTATAACAGACAAATAAAAAACTTAAAAAATCGAAAACAGAAAGCACATAAACATTACAAAAAACACAATAATAGTGAAAATTTGGCTATCTATTTGGACTTATGCGATCAACTAGATTTAGCCATCAGTAATGCATTTGAAGAATTTAATTCAAAAACTGAACTTGAAATAAAGTCCTGCCCAAAGAACTTCTTTAATTACGTAAAAACCAAATTAAAATCTGACAATTTTCCATCAATAATGCATCTTGACGAACGTGTCGGGGATAGCTCGGAAAAAAATTGTAAGCTTTTTGCAATTTTTTTTCAAGAAATCTATACGACATTTTCCGATGAAGATCGCGACCGCGATTATTTTGCATTTCATCCAGAATTTTCAAGGGACATTGGCGTCAATCAACTTCAAGTGCAGGATATTTTGCAGGCTTTAAAGAATTTAGACGCCTCAAAAGGTCCTGGACCTGACGGAATTCCTCCAGTATTTTTAAAAAGTCTAGCAATGGAACTCACTGCTCCATTGTTTTGGCTTTTTAATATGTCACTGGAATCCGGAACCTTCCCAAAAATATGGAAAAGCTCATTTTTAGTACCTATTTTTAAATCTGGCCGAAAATCTGACGTACGTAATTATCGTGGAATAGCCATTATCTCTTGCATTCCAAAGCTTTTCGAGGCAATTGTAAATGAAAAATTATTTCTTCAAACCAAAAATAGAATTACTGACATGCAACACGGCTTCTTTAAAGGACGTTCGACCTCGACAAATTTACTTGAATTTATAGACTATTCATTAAATGCAATGGATAATGGAAACCACGTAGAAGCTCTCTATACAGACTTTAGCAAGGCATTTGACCGAATTGACATACCAATGCTTCTTTTCAAATTGAAAAAAATTGGAATTGAGCCAGGACTCCTGAAATGGCTTGAATCATATTTAACTAACCGCCAACAAATAATTAAATTCAACGGAAAGAAATCGACCCCAATTCAAGTCACCTCAGGAGTCCCGCAAGGCTCTCATCTGGGACCTCTTCTTTTTATCCTGTACGTAAACGACATTTCCTTCATTCTCAAAAAAATAAAATTGCTAATCTATGCCGACGACATGAAGCTCTTTTTGGAAATAAAAAATGATGAAGACATCAATATATTCCAGAGTGAAATACACATATTCTACACATGGTGTAAAAAAAGCCTATTAGAACTGAATGTAAAAAAATGCAACTTAATATCATTTAGCAGAAAAAGAACACCATCAAACATTTCAATTGCATTAGGAAATCAGAATGTAGAAAAATGTGAAAGAGTCAGGGATTTAGGGATTATCTTAGACTCCAAACTAACTTTCATAGACCATTACAATACAATTATTCACAGGGCAAATAACATGCTAGGCTTTATCAAGCGCTTTTGCTATAACTTTCAGGACCCATACACAATTAAAACACTATATATTGCCTATGTGAGGTCAATACTGGAATATTGCAGCATTGTATGGTCTCCATTTTCAATCACGCACGAAGAAAGATTAGAATCAGTACAAAAGCAATTTCTATTATATGCCCTTCGTAAATTAGGTTGGACATCATTTCCTCTTCCATCATATGAAGCACGCTGCATGCTTATAAACATACAAACATTAAAAGAGCGTCGTGAATATGCAATGGTTTCGTTTGTAAACGATATCGTTTCGCAGCGCATTAACTCAGCAGAACTTTTATCAAAATTAAATTTTTATGTACCTACTCGACAACTCAGAAATAGAAATTTATTTGCCGTAACCCATCATCGCACAAATTATGCAAAATTTGGGCCATTACATCGCATGATGGCGTCTTACAATCAATACTGCGAAACCATTGACTTTTCAATGTCTCGGCATAAACTAAAACAATATTTTAACTCCATACGGAATCATAACTCGTAGGAAGTAAAAATATAATAGCTGTCAATATATTTTTTAATATTCTTAAGAAAAACAAATTTGTATATGTATTTGTACTAGTCTACATCGGTTGATGAAATAAATAAATAAATAAATTGAGCAACGGCTGATTAACCGTAAAACGATAAACTTAGCAGTGCTTATTACTTAAGGTGACAAATTTTAACGTTTTGACAGTGAAAGAAAAACAAGCCGACAAATCGCGCTGACTAACTGCTTTCCGTAACGATCCGGTTGGAAGTCAAATCACATGTCTTCTGTATCACTTGGAAATTTCGGAATTTGAATTCAGAGTGTCATCAAACCACCGCGAAAGTCGTAAACTATTAAAGAGAATGGATCAATGAGTAGATTGTTATATTTGCTGCAAAACGTCATATGGGGTATCCCTAAAAAAATGCGGTGTTTTGAAAGTGTGCTTTCTACTTTCTGGAATATGTCTTATACACTTTAAAAAGCATGGCTCCTCCAAATTGTATAAATCGTAGAAATAACACACAGTTTGTTCAAATACAGGCAATCCTCTGCAACTAGATACTCAAAAACTCAATATTTTCTATTACTCGATGGATTCAGCGGTACCTTAATTTTTCCATACAACGTACTCTCCAACAATCGATATTTACACAATTCGATGCCTCCTTTGGTCGATGGTCCTCGTAGTATGTTGGTTCTATAACTTGATATGTCAAATACATGATAACTGGTGCTCATATAGAGGACACAGGACCCATCACCCACATTACAGCATGATTCTGGTGTCCTCCGGGAAATTTTCTTTACTCTAAATTTATACCAGAATCTATCATAATACAAATCAAACCGGGTTTCTTGAGTGCTCAGGGCGATTTTTTTTCTGTTCGCGACATAAATCATCAGCGACCAATTATGTTATCTTTCATGTGGCTCTGGGCAATAGTGCCATTTAGAAATGTTCCATATGATCCCAGAAAAGTGATCAAAAATAGACGAAAATAACCACCCATTGTGCGATAAATCAAATCTCATGAACTTTAAATAATTCGATTATTTGTGATTATATTGAACTGCATCCGGAATTTTTAAGCGGTCCTTGGATAAATGACCTAAAACTATCATGGAACCAAAACCTTTCATGCGCCACATTCGATTGAAAGAATTGATTGTCTAATTACGTGGTTTTCTTCATATTGTTCTATTATAGAAAAAATATTAATTCAAATGGGTAAATATGCCTGGTATTACCGTAGTTGGAATATTCCGAGATTTTTCTTACAATGTTGTTTTGATTTATTCAATAAGTCGATAATTCTATAATCCTATGGCCCCTTCAATATCAAGGTACGAAGAGTTAACTGTATGCAACGAAAACATCTCGATAGAGTTGTCAAGTCGGGTAACTTTGCCTGACAGTCATCGCAGTCTCGGAAAAACTTCCTACCCCAAACTTGACTCTCCCGCCACATGGCTGCGAACCGATAGGTTTTGCTTGGCCAACCGAGGCTAAACTTTCGCACCTCACTCCATCCGTGTCGTGATCCAGGTCTTTATCGACGTTACAAGCATTTGCAAGTTTCTATCGTATTACAGTGAAACTGTTCGATGGTTTGGTTTCTCGTTTCTTCCGAGCCAAACTTTCCATAGCAGTTGAAACTTTTTCCGTCCTAACGAGCGCGCACAGAAAAGTAGTGTGTGTGGTCTTTAGTTGCAAATATAGTTTAGCAAAGTGTAATACCTTGGAAAAAAGTAAAGGTGCTTTTTTCCTGTCCAAAGGTTGTAAAGAAACGGTCTTACGGTCCACGATGATGATGATGATGATGGTGATGGGAAAGTTAACTTTACGGGTAAGTAAACACGGCAACTTTAACGAAAAGTGAATCGAACATTTGGGAACGAGGAAGTTTGTTCTGACTCGGCGATGGCTGGTCGGTAGTATTTTATGGGCATCTTGAGAAAAGTCTACCCTGGCTCCGTATATCTCGAGATCGAGAAAGAACTTCCATCTGCCAAGTTTTTTTTCCCGTAAGTTTAGCCTCTATCCGAAATGAGTCCCCGTGGCGGAAGCGGAGAATCAAAAGTTACATTCTCCGACCAGCTCAGAGTGATGTGTCTGTCTTGTTCGAATATAGCGAAACGAGTGAGAGTAATTTATCCCATTTCTTGTTCTGGGAAATAAAAGAAGAAACTCCACCGCCGCCGTGGGGCTGATTCGAAGAATTGAACAGAAAACGAGCCACTTATCATAATTAAAGCGAGCGATAATTAAATTGGCTAGGGTAGAAAAAGCGTAAAGTACGAAAAAGTTCTCCGGCAGGCTTGTTGTACTATAGAGGTAGGTTTCGTCTTTGAAGTCCTGGCCCGAGCCAAAGAGGCATCAGAAAGGGAAGCGGAAACGAGTGGAAATCCATTTAGGAAAGAAAGTATCGAAAAGATGAGATAATCTTCTTCCTCTCGAACACGAGCTGAAGCTTATTTATCTTCGATGATCTGAATGCCAGAAAAACGAGTGCTGCTGGTATCTAGAACGTGCCGCCGGGTGGAACCAGCTGGGGCCTTAGAAAGATTCATTGAACCAAAATTCCACTCACGCCGCTGGTCACCGAACCATTGCAGCTTTCTGCCCGGGACATTGTTGGCGATGGCTGCTGGTAGTTCTTCTAAGCCACTATCAAACCCCATCGTACCCGTCCAGAGTGAATGCAGCAGCGCGGCAAAAAGGCAAGAAATTGTAACAACATTTTCTTTTGTGGCCAACAGCTGCGGGACAAATCCGATCGGGTGGCGCCAGAGAGACGATCCAATTTTTGAGATAAAAGCTCCGGGTTGCAATTGCGGGAAAGCAGCCAACTGCCAACTGCACGGACTAATCGTTGACAAGTGACCCGATCCCGTATTCAATGGATATGAGTCTCAAAAGCAATTTGCAATATAGGGAAAGGAAATCTCGGCAAATTGAATTGAGTTTGATTAAACCGAACGTGGAATTCACACCGAACAAACGAACATCCCGCACGTCATTGTTCAACAAACCATGGAATTCCTCGCACATCAACATCTAGTCGACGTCCTCCATCCGACCAAGCCAGAGCATTTCTTTGATGCTAAGTGGAGAGCAATTTTAATAATAAAAGCACCTGTTCACATGTTGGAATTCAATTTAGTTTTCCATCCTTTTTTGGACCACGGAAAAGAAAACAACGAACACATTCCTTTCGCCTTTCCCTATCTTTTTTGAACGTAAAATGGAATGGAAAAAGGATGGACTGGACATGGTTACCGAGGAGGGGGGGGGGGGCAAAAGTCAAGATGCGAAAAACCGAACGGAAAATGTGCTATGAAAAATTCAGTTCCCCCCTTTTCGGATGCTTTCACTCTAGACAGGTGATGGAATAAGGAAGTATAAGTATGTTCAAAAACATTATTGGTTTGAAGTTGCTTTCTCGGGTGTTTTGAAACAATGAGGAAGCGTAAATTCAACAAGCTTCTTCTTTCTACGCTTGATGAGATTTGCTACAGGAGCTTATGCTCACTCTCAACTCGAGTAGTTTTGGTATTGTTTCTGGCTCGAGGAGCTTAGGAGTTGATTAGGGAATCTCATTAGATTTATCATAGTGGCGAATTGACTTCTGGAGAAATCCCAAGGATCTAGTAAAATTAGGTAACGCGAAGGCAAGAAGACGTGCACAGTAGACTGATGCAAAATTTGACTTTTTCGCTCCACAGTGCTTAAATGGTTTCAAATCGGGTCTCAAAGTTACAACTCATTTGGTTAGAAGCAGACTTCGCACAAGCCATTTGAAGTTTACATGTAAATTACTATGGGAAATCTCAACTTTTTTTCATTGGCTTCTAGTCTTTTTCCATATTGAGCTGCGAAACAGTTCGATAGCCATTCTTATAGAAAATTTTCTCAGCTACAACTTTGCTCAAAATCGTTTCTATGTAAAACGAGACAGGAAAAAGTTATTAATTATTTAAGAGATTGGTAAACTTATGACATGATCAAGCAGCTGCTCTGTAGGCAACACTGTATTTTGCAGTGTGACATAGTAGCCATGACTTTTGACGCCCCAGAAAAAACCAATGTTGCCTGCTGAGCAGTTGATTGAGCATGACCATAAGACATTAGTGCATTGAACCATTGATAACATCCGATTTTGATCTGATCAAAAAGAGCAAAGTTGTAGCTGGGAAAATTTCCTACAAGTACAGTTGAAAGCTTTTGAAGCAGACAGATATGGTGAATTATTAGATACACATGAACAAAAATCTTGGTTTTACCATAGTAATTCCCATACAAATTTCAAATGGTTTGTGCCATCTCAGTTTCTCACCAAATGGGTTCAAATTTTGAGAGGTTAGTCAGGATCCGATTTGGAATCGTTTAAGTATTGTGGAGCGAAAATTTCAAATTTTGCATCACTCTAGTGCACAGTTTGAGGGCGGGTTATGGTGTACCTTAATAATATATTAGGATGTCATAGAAACATATTCAAACATTTTAAAAACATTCAATTCTCCTGGTATTGATCCTATGTACTTGCTACAACAAGATTATCTGGTTTCTAGCTGTGTTAGTCGGACAATTTTAAGGAGCATTTTCACGTCAAATGACGAATCGGAAAAACTCGACCAACATGCTACTTTTTATAATTGCACTAAAACTATTTCATAATTTTCACTTCAGATCTCATTTCAAAATTCCTCTGTAATAATCTTGAGGCCCTGTAGTCAGAGCTGGTAAATATCACGGCTGTCATGTGACAGTGAGAAAACAGGTCCTCTCACTATCACGAGATTTCTTGTCATTTTCCAATGATCAAGCACTCATGAGAATAATTCTTATGAGGTTTTAACATCAACATTCCTAACGGATTTAGATGAATTTAAGCAAGCAACCGTGAATATATTATTAACCTAGATATTACGATGACCACAACACTGTCACGTTCTGTCATGACAAAAAAATCGATGAGATTTTGAAAACAAAAATCTCCATCATCGTTTTCTCATCCGTTGAAAGTGATATAAGTATTTCTGTAAATATCACGTGGTATTTTTTTCCATTAAAAATTACTTTTGCCAGCCCTGCCTGTAGTACATAGGAAAAAAAATACACTAAAAATCTCAATGATTCTCTCCGTATACTTCGAAGCTCTCAGAAGGGATCGTTAAATTTTCTCTCGATCTTTTCGAAATTTCTATTTAAATTGCTTGGGATTCAATTCAGATCCGCCTCCGTATGTTGCTCAGAATTATTGTGGAATTCTTTCCAGAATTCTCATCTACAAATTCATCCCAGTGTTCCCTGAACATATTGTCTAGAAAATTCTCTTGAAATCTGAAACGGTATTGAGTTTTAATTCTTCTATGAATTGAAATGCTTTCTGGATCTTCTTTACAAGAAGGTATCATTAGCATTAGCGTATATTGGAATTCTCTGTTGAATTCTCCAAACAGTCCTTATGGAATAATGTGATCTTGACTTTTATACCTAGGGGATGAGTAATTAAGGGGGTTAGATTTTGAACAGTTCTTTAGTGGGAATGACACTGATGAAGACTGCACATTGTAGTCGAAATACATATCTGTCATGGATATAAAAATTAATTAAGTGGAAATAAATGGAAGATATTCCTTTATTGCTGTTTTATTTAAAGCATTCCGCTAACAAACCAATTTCATTACTTCATACTTCAGTCCTTATGGAGTTCTCAACAGAATCACCTGGAAATGCTTCTTATAACTGTATTCAATTTCTCTAAACATTTCACCTGGAGGTCTCTTCAGAAGTCTTTGGAATTCTTAATTTAGCTATACATGGTAATTTGGCAGGATTCCCCAGCAATTCTTTCTACACAGCCATTGAAATTATCATCATAATTGTCTTGAAAACCATCGCAGTGTTATAATGCCAAAAGTTCCTTCCAGTTCAAGAACCTTATAAAAATCGAAAGAACATTAATCTGTTTTGGCCAAAATGTTTTTATTTTTCAAACCTAGGATCTTGGCATGATAATGAGCATGACTGACCGCCCACGGATGCTACTCCATTATTGCCAAATCAGCTGTAATTACACAGATAACCAAAAGACGGTCGATGTGACTAGTATTCATTCTCAATGTATAGAAACTGATATCTCAAAACTAGGCAATACCAATGCTGCGTTCGAATGCAGGTATAAAAAGGAATAGGTAGGAACGTGTTGACGGGACACTCACTTTGATGGAAACCGAGACAGCCTCTGCACTATCACGAAAAATCCCTGCAGCGTATGAAAAATTAATATAAATTTCTGTGATAATAGCGCACACATTATAAACGCTAAATTTGGCGTAGTTTTACACGATATTTCATGTGAATTTAAGCGCAATTTCACAACAATCTAAAAAAATATATACAATTAAGCAACTTCGTAAGCTCAAAATTAAACGACTGTTAAAATTCAGAAGTTTTTTCTGTGTTGTGGCTGTTGGATAAAAGGATTGGGTTTGCAGCAGGATTCGTTTTGATAAAAGATATGCTGACTTGATGTCCTAACGATCCTATCACGCAAAGGACCTTGGCATGGAACCCATGCTCTTCTGCTCAGTAAGCAAAAACGTTTGCCACTAGACAAACGAGCTCTTAATATTACAACACACCAGTTGTAATCGAGTTCTTGTTATTACCATGCATTCATATTTCCAAATAAAGAATTTAAAAAACATTGAATGTGGAGGGGTTTGAGAGTAAATTAATTATTTCTGCTCTGGAAGCAAAAGTGGTAGTTCAAAGGCCATCGAGCCCTACATATCACACCATACAAGCTATGATCGAGTTGCCAAACCTGGTACTGACGACAACGACGACGATGATTACACGTTACACAAGACTCACGAAAAACAAGCAATGTGATTAGAAATATCCTTAAGGCTCAAGACACCGTGACTCAATTTGTATTCTTCTTGTTTTTGTAATATTCTACAATCATCATCATTGCGAATAGTGTGTTACAATACCAGCTTCAATCGACCAAATCGATGCGACGAAGAGGCTGCTGGCTTTCTTTTTCTGTTAAAGTCGAACAGCTTCGCAGCATTCTAGAACCTCAGTCGGCGTGCACAAACAAATATTCAATCGCTTGTCTCTCTTTCTCCCGTCGCTCCATTGGGTCTTTCTTTCAAGCTTCTGTGCAACGCATGAGTGAAAGAGCACTCGACTTTGATAGTTTTCTCTTTCATGAAACACATCAATAGAGGTTGCATGACGTATATGACGGAAAATGAAAATATATATTTAAAGCATTTCTCACGTGGATACACTTGAAGATTACACGTAATATTTTTAATTTATCTTCCATCCATATATTTATATAAAAAATGATCGAAAACGGGACATAACGCGTTTTAAACAAATTGAAAGAACGGTGATAGAGTGTTCGTGAAAGGCGATTGAAAGCCATAATGAGGTTTCTTTTAACTAGAAAATCGACGATAGTTACATTGAAAGCGATGAGCAAAGCAACGACGAGAAGTTCCACGGCCAGCCTTTCCTTCCAAGCGTCGTGCTTTTTTATTTTTGTTTCTTGCTGATAGTCTAGCTACACACTACGAAAATGTCATGTAAATTTCGGTTCCCTGAGACCGACACATGTAAGCGGCCCTTTTGACATAAGAATCAGTTGAAAGAAACGAGAAAATCAATGCAATGAAACGTTCTCTTCGTCGATTTGCTTATGTTTCGGTTTGAGAACACTTAATTTTACATGAAATGTTTGTTTACGTTCCACGGTTTACGTACAATATGGATTACGTCTCGTGTAAAATTAGTTATTTCTAAGTGTGTAGGCGTTAAAGAAATTAAGCGTCGAACACGTATGTATGAGAGAAACAAAACACGAGTTCATTTTAGAGCTTCGAAAATGTGGAGCCCTGATTGTGAAACAACAGTAAACTACAGAGGGGATTTAAATCTGTAAATCGAATTAAGGGAAATGCCTCTAATGTTGGCCTATGAATCTAAGATTGGGCCTATCGTTAAAAATCTGCTATTTATCAATTTTATCTAGATGAACGCGTTGTTGGGACGGACTCATGGATATTTTTGGTTGCTATTGAAAATTTAGTCGATTGCTGAATATATGTATGGGCCCAAATTAGGGACACTTAGGCCGACATTACCTGCATTTCCCCTAGTTTGATTCTGTTTGCTTATCTGGTTAATATGTTTTGTATAAGTATCATACATATAAATAGTCCAGCTCAAATCAAACCCATTAACTCGAATATAAATTAGGCAGAATGTGTCATTAGGCTGAACTTCGGAAAGTGATAGATTAAACTCAGAGTGTTTTTCTAAAAAATCTCCAACACTCTAAGACTTTTAGAACTTTCAAAGATTTTTTCCTGAGAAGACATTAAAAAAATTAGAACTTTGATTCAAAGTGTTTTTAAGTTACTTCATATGCAAAGTTTGTGATTTTCAGAGTTGGTTGAAAATGTTATCTAACATTAAGCTTTAGTGCGATAATTTATTAGCTAGAGAATGATCTTAGAAGAGGGTAGGTAGATAGTTCCTCTTGAGTACGGCAGTATGAAAATTAAATAGAAGTTAAAAATGTGCGAAGGGTCATTTAGGCGGCAGTACAAAGTCAATCGCACACCTTTTGCCTAACTCGTACGATGTACGCGGTGATTTGAAGTATGTCTTCAAATCTACAGGCAAAAATTGTGGCTGGGCGATTTGCTCATTACTGTCTGCGGCTGTGGAATAGTTCTAGCGACGTTTCATCACTACCTAAATCCCCACGTTACCGAAAGGATTTCCTGTCGATGGTGTGTTACAATGCAATTCTTCTTTACCCAACTATTTGTCTGTAGATTTGAAGACATACTTCAAATCTCCGCGTACATCGTACGGGTTGGGCAAAAGGTGTGAGTTTGACTTTGTACTGTCGCATAAATGGCCCTTCGCTCATTTTCAACTTCTATTCAAGTTTCATACTGCCGTACTCAAGAGGAACTATCTACCTACCCTCTTCTAAGATCATTCTCTAGCTAATAAATTATCGCACTAAAGATTCATGTAAGATAGTATTTCCAATCAACTCTAGAACTTTGAATCACTCGAATATTCTGAACCGTCATTAATCTATTGAAAAAAAGTATATCAAAATACGAATTCATGAAGGATAAAAATGTACCGTGTTCTTGACAAGGTTGCAAAGACTCACTTCAGCTAAAACAATGTTTTTCTAAATTATGAAATAATTAGATGCCATGATCATATTTTGAATCGGTAGGATACAAGAAGAGGTTGCAAAGAATGTGTTTGACGTATTAAACCTGTTTATTTCACTTCATGAGAGTCACAATCAGCGATTTTTCACAAACTCACTCACTCACTCACTCACTCACTCAGCGATCAGCAAATCGCTGATTGTGACTCATGGAAAGCAAAATTTACAGGTTTTATGTTTCAAACGCATACTTTGTAACCTCTTCTTGTAAGTTACAAGTAAAACATGCCATCATACCATCTTTTGGTTTTATTATTCCAAAAAACATTATTTTAGCTGAAATGAGTCTTTGCAACCTTGGTTCTTGATACTGATACTGATGAAATCAACTCTGATATTGAGAACATGGACAAAGTGTCTAAACCTTACATTCTAAATCAAGGTCAAAATGATGAATTTATAGTCTACTATTTTTCATAGATAATTTCTTCTTATTTCATAAATAAGTATTTTTTTTCGAGTTTCAATGCTCTAGTCTAGTTGAATGTTTTTCATAGATTTTTCATTATTTGAAACATGGGCAGGTTTTTCGAGGTATATTGAAGTAATAGTTTTAATTATTAAAATTTCGGCCTTATTACTTTTTCGGCCTTGTGTCACTTTTGGCCTAATGGCGTTCGGCCTAATGATATTTTACCTAGTGGCATTCGGTCTAATAATCCATCATGCACTGAAGATTTTGACTATCAAGAATGTTGTTTAGGAAGCTAAGGCCTTTCGCATGCTGAAAAAATTAATTAAATTCACTCGCTACGTGGTGCTAGTGATCTTCAACTATTTGCTATGCCCCAAAAGTCTGACCCTCTGGAACTTTGATTCTAAACGTTGCCCCACCGTAATATCGTGCTCGCTTTACCTGGTTTCTATTCATGTGCTTTTCGTATAGTGGGGGTACGCGTACCCCCAGTTAAAGCATGTTGCAATGAAATCAAGATAGGCTTTGACAGTTCATTGGGTCAAAACCAGCCAGTCCGCTTCTCTCCCTAATAAACAAATACCATAAACGAGCAATATCCCGGATGGGTAAACTATCCCACAAATGGTAAGGATGATCACTGACATATTGGGGAAAGAAAGCAGTCACGCTTACCACTACACCACCGGCGCCGGCTAAGTTTGACATTTCTCGTTTACTCACATTTTGACAACCTAATGCATCAGATGAAATTGAATACGATCGACTCACCCGGTGAGTAAGCTGAAGTAAGCGTGTACCAGATTGGCAACTGACATGAAGCAAACTGTCAACACGCTAAGAATAGTTAACTTAAATTTGGGTAATTAATTTACCCATATTTGAGATCACGAGCACGTTCTCGAGCAACATGTGAAAACGGCATACAAGTCAATCGCAAACATAGACATTAAACATCGAATGTTCACGAATTACAACCCGCCTACACAAACTTACTATACCATTCAACAGAGCAAACTTTCTCTAAGATGCTGGTGTCGGTTTGCCTACTAGAATCTTTATTCACGAGAAATCGATGTTTACAGTAATACCAACCGGTGGAAACTTACTATTTTGAATTGGCGCACTACTTGACTAGTCTATTGGTCCCAAGCGAATCGATTAACGCACCCCATTCGAGTCAAAATTCTAGTACTACACTATGTTTGTTTTCACAAAATGAGTGGTTCGTGAATTTTTCTATGTTCCGAGGGGTGCATACATTAGCTTGGGACCGAAAAGCAGACCAGAGTTGAGCACGTTTCTTCGGGACCTTCTGGTCTTAGAGTTACCTCTAAGGTAATACCTATTTACCTGTTTGTAGCATTAATCCGGAAGAAAAAAAAATACTAAAATGGCCTTATTTTGAGCTTCACCATCCAGAAACTGTGCCAAACGATCGACCCATTACGTTTTTTCAAATATTTTAAACAGTAAATAAAACGATCCTGATAGTTTAGATTGACAGATGTTGGTGGTACTCGGTGCATGGCATTAACTCTTAATTGTGTAATATTTCAATTTCGCTAGGCTTTTAACGCTTCTGTAGTGAGCATTTTGCTGGCTCACAACTTGAAACAAACATCTAGGATTAAATATTATTCGTTTTTGACTAATTTTGTTTTTTCCTATTGCATATAATATTCTGTTTTGTCATATCCCCTAGTTAAAATGAAATTGTAATATGATTTCAAGCAGGTAATTTATAAAAAAAAAGTTTGAGCTTTGAGTTCTTTTCGATAGCTTTGTTGATATTGACGTGTCAACTGCGACCTAAGCACTCAATTTATAGTGTACTAGTCACTTTTCATGTCATTAATTGCGCTAGTGTCGAGGAAAATCGTGTCTTTAGGATAATTGGAAAATCAAAGTTGGCATTCGTGGAGAATAGAAGCACTATTAAAGTGATGATGGTTTCAAAATTTTCCACGGGGAGGTGGTAGAAAAGCTGAAGTCTATGTTTACACCTAAAAATCTGAAAAGCAATTATGTTTGCTGTATTATATGTCTATTGAGTAGTCCTTAAGTTTTCTGCTAACGTTGCATCAACCAGATTTAAATAAAATGCTCCATTCACAAAATAAAAGCATTTTAAGATTGCAAAAATTTGAAAATTTTGAAACCATCATCACTTTCATAGTTCTTCTATTCTCCACGAGTGCCAACTTTGATTTGCCAATAGAAGAGAGGATCATGTTTTTAATTTATGATATTTGACTATACCGTCTCTAGTGTGAACTTCTGTTATATTCTATATCTTGACATTCTAAGCATCTGGAAAGTTGTTGTCTTAGGCAAAGTTGTTTTGGTAACCAAGGCTTTCTGCATAGCGGACCAGGTCAAAATGAATAATAGCGAATTCGTTTATTATTGGGGTTGGAACCAGTTACAACCCAGTGCGAATCCGAATTTTTTGTCAATGCGAACCTCAACCTGAGCTAGGTTTTAAAAAGAAACGAGCAAACTGACCTTTGTCAGAAAACAAGCAGACCCAATCTTGATACCTGATCCAGGTTGGAACTGAATAGTAAACGAATTCGCTATAAGTTTTTGACGAAGGTTTATGACAGAGTCAATTCTTACAGTGACAATGTCCAAATTAATTATGTTGATATCGCGTGAAAACTATCAATGACAATGAATGTTCTCTGGACTGGTTCTGATAATCAAGGCTTTCCGATGCCACCTTCCTCCTGACAGCAACTTCTTAAATGAAAAGGGTACATACTGGAAGTTTATATGAAAACTAATACCATGCAGTGGAAGGATTCTGAACTAACCTCTACACTAAAAAAATATTGAAATCTAAATAGTATAAAAGTTTCGCTAAATCGCAACTCTCCGTACCGACGCAAAGGTCGGTATATAGGGAGAGAATGCAAACTTAGTATAAAAATGGTTAATGCGTGCCATAGTATAAAATCGAAATATACTTACAATGCATAGATACGGTTTATTCGAGAGAATGTATTTTTCGCTTCTTTATTTTATTTATGGTAAATATTTTTTTTTTTTTTCCTTTGGTTTGTTTTCCGTCAATCTTGTTTTCCGTGCTGAGCACCAATGCTACCGACGCCAGGAAGGCAGCTCCCACACCTGGACCCTACCTATCGACCCATCAACTCATGAACCGGGGACCAACGGCTTTACTTCCCTTCCGAAGGAAGGCGTGATCAGAGAGTAAATATTATTGGGGCCTCCCTTAGCTCAGTCGGTAAAGGCGCAGCTACAAAGCAAGACCATGCTGGAGGTGGCTGGGTTCAATTCCCGGTCCGGTCTAGGAATTTTTCGGGTTAGAAAACTTCTCGACTTCCCTGGGCATAGAGTATGATTGTACTTGCCACACAATTATACTAATGCAAAAATGCTAGCAGGCATCGAAAGCTTTCAATTAATAACTGTGGAAGTGCATCTAGAACACTAATTTGAGAGCACGCAATAAGCTAATATGCGATATGCAATAAGCTTGAAATGCGAAGAAGAAGAAAGAAGAAGAAGAAATATTATTGTTTTCAAATAAAAATTAAAATTGTCACAGGAAGCTTTTTTAATTGGTTTATTTTTTATGAATATTATTTAAAAAAATACTTACAATTTCGATGCTGCCCAGCAGATCACAGGCGCAGTAGAAATCCGCCGGGAAAAAGCTCTTCACCAGCACGAAGCTCCGAAGGGAATCCAGATGTTCTTATTCCTGTCATTTTAGTAAACACTGATCGAATTCCACTCCGTTATTCGGACTTAGTATAATTTTGACAAAAATTTTAATTGAACCAATGTATAAATTTTGAAAAACCATAAAATGCACAAAATTTAATCTTTATCCGTTTTGTAATATTTTTGAGTGTACACCGTTGAAGAGACTCGGGGAAGGTTGCCTGAAGAACTTTGCTGGTCAGAATCTCGAAATATAACATTAACGTATAATTGAACACTGTGTAGTTTATTTGTCGGAGAGTTGAATACTGTTAGATCTTGATTTATCATTTCGTGTGACGAAAAACTCTTCTGAAAACATTAGTTACTGGCTTCGGAACTTATTTACCTCTTATTGTCAGGAAGAAATGAAGTCTTAGAATGTTAATTTTTAGTGAAACGATGCTCTGAAATGAAAAGAAGGTCATTGACAAATTGACAAAGAAAAAATCTCGTGGATTTGACGCTTTTGTACGAGCACAATTTTTTACTGACACTTTTAAAAATTATGAGTATCTCTAAATTATTATTGCAGATTTGGAATGTGTGGTAGAGTATTTTAGATATTTAGCCTAGCATAAATAAAACTTTGACTTTATGTTTAGTATTACTTCTGCGTGAAGTCAACGATTTACATAGCTGAAGATGCTAATTTCAAATAACAGACTGAAGTGGTAATTTTTATACGATAGATGAGGAGATGAAAGTATAGAATTGATAGTTCCGTTTAGAGTACGGCAGTTTCTTTTTTTTTATTCTAGCAAACTTTATTAAAATGTTGTTATCAATTTGAATTTGAACCAAATTTGTTATAACTTTGTTTCAATTGTTTGATGATTTTTTTTTCACACCTTGACCCTGATACAAGATTGTTACAACATGTATTATTAATAACAAATGTTGATATAATTTCGTTATAATTTTGTTATTCCTTTCTGGTCGGGTTGCACCGGCGAACTCTCAACTTGATGATGCGTGTTCTTGATGCAATTCTACAGGTGTTTATTGAATGCTTTGTGTGCCAATCAATGCATGCATTTTTATATCATGTAGCATAATGATACTCCATGTCCGAAGAATTCGAGAAAATGTCCAATTCGAATGATTTTCTAGACCAGACTGGGCATCAAACCCACCGCCCCCGGCTTGGTAATACCGTGCCTTTACTGACTAGGCTATCTGAGGCCCCATAAACAAGTCACTTCACACAATTCTTATAACAAAACGTTAATATGTGGAACAGCAGGTCTCTTTTAATCGATTTGTTATTCCTCCAATCTAAAGTCAGATTGTTTGTTTTGCTCGTTACGTGAAGAGGAAAGCAAGACGCAGGAAAATTCTGCGAAAGCTCGTTACAAGAGGCCCACGTGCTTCAAATCACTTCCTTCCAATCTGAATGCTCGTTTACAACTCTGCCTCACCCTGTGCTGAAGCTTCCGTCAATCCGACTGACAGAATAGGAAATTGATTGTGATTAGCCAATTTTCTATCATTATTGGACAATTTTCTTCAAAATCCCTCCTGCCCGTTTGATTCGGAAGCGTGAATGCGCGCCTCAGGATGCTTCGGGAGGCGGATGGGGCTGAGCAAAGAAACAGAGCTTACACTCTATTACACGAGAACCCTCCTGGTTTCGACGAAGATAACCAGGTTAGATTTAGGGCTGAAGGCAAACGTCAGCGTTTTTTTTTTGTTGCTTTCCACCGCCAGGAAACGGAGTCCATTGAAAACAATACCTGAGGTAATTGAATAAATCGAAACGAGCAAATCCGGATGATGTTGTTCCTGAGCTTCCTTCCACCAGCCGGCCCTGTCAGGTCGATTGCGGCTTCGGTGCGGCAATCGAAGTCAATCTATAAATATATGATGTGAAACGTCGATAATCATTGTGGCAATCAAATCACGACACGAGTCCTTTGCTCCTGACTATAGTAGCCATTTTTCCGGTGATGTATGAATGGCAATGAAGGAGATGTGAACTCTTGGTACGGATTCGGAAAGCTGTCTGGTTGTCAAGGACCAAGGCAGAAAGGATGCATTATTTATTAGCTTCACGCACGCACTGATTTGTTTTCCCTGAATGTGGGAGGTTGGTTCTTTGATTCTTTCCTAACGAGTATTTGTGTGGATGCATGAAAAAAAAAGTTAATCAAGATGCAGACAGAGCAGCTAGACAACCGATATCGTTAGTATTTTCTTTTTTTTAACTGAAAAATGCTTCATTGTGCGACGCTTGAGACATAACTACGACTGGGCAAGACGAGCATTCCCGGTTGTTAATATTTAATCCAAACATAGTAAATTTTGAACCATCCCCCCTAATTTATTGTAATTTGTCTCTTTTCTTACTTTGCACATCAGTTCACCAATTCAGAGCGGAACGTACGCTTTCTAGTTATTCTCTGGAAAACTTTCACTCGGAATAACTTGACAGCAGCCAAGGAAAACTTTGTCTTAATTACATTCGTCTCACTCAATCAGAGACCCCCGCCTCGAACGAAGCGAAGAGAGAACGTTGCATACTGCTTCGTCCGGAAACGATGATGTCTTCCTTTGCATCAAATGGAAGCAAAAAGTGCGTAACTACATGAAGAATAAGTTCAACGACGAAATTCCAATTTGTGTTGGTATTTAAATTGGATCCCAAAACGATGACAACGTTCCGATTCATTTGCGTCATTGTTAATCTCCGGAAAAGATGTAGTTATGACTTGTCGGTAAATTGCTCGATTTGGATTAACTTGAGATTTGATTCGAGCTCGCAGTATCGCAGTCAATTGTCACATCAAAAATCGATCGAAATGAAGTTTGGTGTTGTTGGTGTGATTTTTCCCCGGAACTCGGCCATCTCCGTTCTAATAGCTGCGGATGACACAACAAGGGTGGTCCACACGCTTCCTTTCGTTCTTCGTCATTGGTGCGCTATTTGTTCAGCAAACACCCCCGAATTCTTGGTTCGTTTTGGTAGCTAAGCACACCTAGCTAGAACGAATAGATAGGATATGTGTGGTTAACCTATGGATTTTTGGACACGAAAAAAGTTGACTCCCTCTTGGGGAAGTTCTTCTAACTTTAATAATAAGATCACTGTTAAAAGATTGTGTAGTTTAAAAAAAATACTATCAAGTCTTACATCAAGTCTAGCATCAACCTGATTTGTCGTTGTATTGATAAACTTAAAACAGAGTGCCCACTTTTTTTCGTGAACATATCTACGGATTGTTAACAACACTGGGTAGGATGGAGAATGCGAGGCAGTCCAAATGGAAAAGGACTGCATAAAAATTCGAACTCTAAACAAACAACGAATTCCATCCAACTGCTGCTGCTGATCGACGGCTGTGGTATTTGGGTTTTCTTTTTTCCCTCTCGGATGTTTTATGCTTCGAAGAAGAAGAAAGTTGTTTGGTGGAAGCCAATGAAAAATCATGCGGTGGGATTTCTGAGGAAAAACAAACGGACTGGAGCCGATGCTTTTTGTTTGTTCGGTTCGGCGTGTAGGTGTCGGTGTGTTCGGATGTTTTTCAGTGTGTTGTTTCTAGTGTCCAGTGGATGTTTTGTGAGAAGTTATTCTTGTTGTCAATTTCAGGCATCTTTATGAGCATCGTGTCTCAATGGATTGCGGCATTATTGGCTTGAGGATGGTTTCGATTATCGCGGTTTATAATTTTGCATCTCCTTTAGCAAACAATGACTTCAATCGCCGATTTCTCACAAATAAAAACTCACTGCTGCAAGCTAGCAAACATTTATTTAATTAGGAAGATTTGAGTGGAAGCACAGACAAACAGACAGTTACTCTTTGAAAACTTTTTCCATGAAATCATCTTCACGGACCTCACTAAAATACACTTAGGTACCTGCCACCTGAGAATCTGAGCAGTTCCACGCCAACTGACGAATCATACTTTGATTTGGTTATATATTGATCAACGCCAATTATACCCTCTCCGCACTCCATGAAGCTTTACATAATTATTCACTATGGGTAATAAACCAAGATTGTGCTGGTATTCAGCCGTTTAGACTCCCGCTCAATATTTAAAAATTACTTATTGGATTCTAAATAAACCATAGCTTCAAAAAATACTTCCCAATCGAAATAAAGTCTGAAACACAGATGTTAAAAAAAAAAATAGCTGGCAGAAATTCACACAGTAAAAAAATCTAAACTTTTGGTTAGAAAATGTTGTTGAAACGGAAGCTATATATAGTAGTGAGTTTTTACTGTGATCCTATGCCTGTCTAATCATGTAGTTACAAACAGCACACGGGAATTAGTTCCCATATTCGTGAACCACAGCCGTGAACCACAGTTCACGGTGTATATTTGAGAAAATTTTGTTCTAGATAGTTGGCCGTGATTTTTAGTTCACGGTCCAACGGATTTTGTTCCCCGGCGACCCCGGCGTAGCGTGCACCTCAGCTTTGTTTATTTTAATGTTATATGAAATTTGCAACACACATTTGTTAATTGCTTTAATCTTTTCAAAAAAGTTGAATTTTCTGTATTTGACCTATTTGTATGTACTAGGGAAGCATACGGAGGATAGTTGGAGTTATGATATAGTTATGATTTACAAAAAATATACTCAACATTTCAAGTACTTAAAATTGCCCCACATTTGTATATCCCATGGAGCAAATCGAAATGAGTTCAAGGGGACAAGTTAAAATGGAGCATATTCCATTATCGGTATATGCAATCACTTTAATATGTTTAAGGATAGCAAAGAAACAGCGATGTGTGCTATAAAAAAACTACAGTTTTAAAACAAATGCAATTATTTGTACCATAGAATAGGGATGCTAAGTTACCTTATGTATATAAAATTAATTTTGCATCATCAAACCTAATCCACCGCTAAATTTTGCTGTTTAAAAGCACATTAAACTTGTTTTTAACTGTATACAGTGTAACGGTCAGGAATTTTGTATAAATTTATATACAACTTAAAAGTTTTAAATTGTTTTGAATTAAATTCCTTAGTGTAGGTAGTAGGAAGAAACAAGAATTTTTGCTGAAATCTTTCCAAAGAGGGGTCCATTTAATTTATGGATAAGGAAGGAAAGGGACAGCCGCACGAGTCAAGTAATTTTCGTGTCTTTAGATTCACGATAGGACACGAAGGGTTTCGGGAAATTTTGGACTTCCGGTTCGTCCGAGCTTCACTTTCTTTAATCGGAGGATTCACGGTCTCGATCATTTCGTCCGTGACTTCCCAACGAACTTAAAGTGTGAGCGTTTGTTCGTGGTTGTTGTTTTTCAAATTAAAGTATGTCATTTAAAGTGATGTCAAGTGTTTAGATTAATTCAATATTTTTGTTCGTTTCCATAGCTAGTAGAAGCTAGAGTGTGCGTGAAGAATTTGTGTGCGATCAGGAGGCAGACTGTAAAATTGCAGCTGATTAGATGTGCTCAATATGTGCTGTCCATGTCCGTGCCCGTGCTTGTGCTCACTGTTCTGGTGAAGCCATCTTTAAATCGTTCACCGTATCCGAGCGCAGCAATTTCTACCCGAAGGACGGAATTTCCCCTACAATCGTCTGCCGGCTGAAAGTGGACGGATCCGTTAAAAATCTGTCCCGAGGAGACTCAGGGGATCCCCTCGTGGACACGGTCCACCCGTCGGTTCGTCAACCGTTCGCGTACTCCGTTGTAGTTTTTGGGTCCCGTCCTCTTGTTGAGAGTTTGAATGTGATGGAGAGTAGTCCACTTCCAGATCGGGGCGACGTCTAGTAGCAAGTGACGAGACTGCCGATGAGGATAAATTCTCTTTCGTAGAGGTCTTTTTGGTATGGGTGAGCTCTCACCGACTTTCTGAGTGATTTTCGTGTTTGTGATATTACGGAGATAATAGGGTTTTCCCGTTTGGACGGTTAGTTGAAAGCCAGCTTGCCTGACCCGTAAATCCTTTCTAGGAAATTTAATGGACTCACCCTTAGGAGAGTCTCAAGCGGGCAAATTTACATTGGGCGTGTGGTCTCACTTGTGGAGTGGCGCTTAAGCCACGCGTCTTAAGTCAGATCGTCCGGGCTGGCTACAGCAGTCAGTGCCAAATTAAGAATCCAGGGGACCCAGGGCTGCTATCTTTAGGAGAACTCCCATATTATCTGCTTTCGAGGTTTGAATTTCAAATGTGCCATCGTATTTTTCCTGCTACGAGTTGACATGAAACAAATTTAATTTGTTTTTAGAAATCAGAAGAAAATCAAATAAAGATTTGGAATAGCATTTCATTATGAGACTCCAATGGTTGCTTTGACGAGTTTCTCTCTACAACAGCTTGTACAGGGAAAAATTAGGCGTGTAAGCAAATTTTTGCATGTACAAGCTAATCTGCAGCTAAAATTGCTAGTAGAGAATAGCGTTCAATATCAGTTTTCAAACATACAAATCCAGGGTCCAATCGATCGCTGCCGCTTAACTTGAAAGTAAAATCTTTCATTGATCTTAGTGCCAATAAATTTATTTTTTTTATATGTTGTAGAATGTTTCCAATGATTATCTATAAAATTATCAGTGATGTAGAAAAAAAATGCCTCCATTAGGCGCAACTGCGCAACTGTATTAAAAAAAAATACTTTCCATTATATATGATAAAAAAAAAAATCGTACCAGGATTTAGGGAACCCAAATTTAATAAGAATATCTCATAGAACGTCACTCTACGTCACTCATCCATACCACTAATGCCAAAGTCACGAGCTCAAATCTCATCTCCAGACCAGTCTCGAATGACCCAAGTGTCCCAACCCTTAAAAGCCGGAGAAAACTTTTTATTTTCCAAAATGTGTACTTCAGAGATGCCATGGTCGATTAAATTGAAATGGTTCAAGCATTATTCCAGCAAAGGCGTAGCCAGATTTCGAGCTAAGGAGGGGTGAAAAAAATGCTATGGAAAATTTGGCAGAATGCCATTTCACCGAAAGCCTTTGTGTTGCTGAGTTTAAGGGGGAGGGGAAGTTGCCTCCCTCTGCCTCCCTCTGGCTACGTCTATGCATTCCAGAAAGCGGTTCATACATCTGTTGGGTGATGCTCCCCCTCAGGCCTCTCCCTCTTTTTTATTTATTCAAGGATGCGTTGGCACGGGGGTGTTTTTCCAATCTTTATTATATAGGGGAATTTACGTATTCTCGTCAATCTAAGCAGCGTCTGCATTTCTACTAGCATTTTCTCAGCGTCACGCACATATATGATGTGTCTGTTTGTTTACATTCATCTGCTGCTTGCTTCTCTATCCATTCCAATCGACAGAATTTTTCAAAACGTTTTGAAAGCGTTTTTACAACGCTCCAAACTTCTCAGGTGAGTGTGAGTATTGTCGGCAGCCTCTTTTTCTTCGGCAACCTTCCCATTAGAACTGCGTGTTAACCAGCTGTTCTATTATCGGCAACTCGAAATCAACCCCATTTTGTAGTTCGTATGCTTTATTTGAAGAAAAATGTAGCATTACTGGATTGCTCGATCGTTCAAATATAATCAGATTGAAGCTGAAAGGCTAAACAATCGTTTGGACACATTCAGGGAAGTGCGTTGATGGGAAAACATATTGAAATTAACGTTTAAATTTTGGTTGCCGAAAACAGTCAATGGGTGCCGAAGCCAACATTTATCCTATCTTAGTTATCATAGCGACACGACAATATATTAATTTTTTTTTCGTGGAAGTCCAAAAAATAATAAAAAACAATCATAAGAACCTGAAGCGGCCCCAGTGGTGTAGTGGTAAGCGTGATTAACTCTCACCCCAGCAGGCCTGGGTTCAATCCCAATCAACGCCGCCGGGATGTTCTGAAGCATAACATATCTGATCATGCCTTCCTTCGGAGTAAAGCCATTGGTCCCCGGTTCATGAGTTGATGGGTCGATAGGTAGGGATCAGGTGTGGGAGCTGGCGTTGGTAGCATTGGTGCTCAGCGCGGAAAACAAGATCGACGGAAAAACAAATTAAGCAAAAAAAAAAATCTATTCGATAAAATATAACCAATGGCTCTCAAAACGACAATCATAGCGCCATATGGTCATAGTAGAACCGGTTCTGGATATTTCGGATTATAGTTCCATATGATAAAATTTGATATCTTTGATAACCATATCAAGTGACATATGAAATCCCATCTAGTAGACGAAATATGTCCAAAGGCACTCAAAACGACAACCATAGAGCTATATGGCCACTAAAAACCAGTTCTAGATATTCCGGATCATAGATCCATGTGATTAAATTTGATACCTTTCATGACCATATAAAACGGCATGTCAAATAACATCTACTCGAAAAATTTGATAAATGGCATGCAAACAAAGAGCCATATAGTCATCATTAAACCGGTTCCAGATGTTCTGGATTATGGTTCCACATGGTCAAATTTGACATCGCTCATAGCGAATTTAGAAGCGGCTCAGGCTATTCCGGATTGTTGTTCTATATAGTCGAAATCAGTAAAGTCTGTCCCAGTTAGTATTTGGCCGCTTCTTTTTAATTACTGAAGCGTCTCTAGTTGTCGTACCAAGAAACTATTAACAGCGTTTTGATCCGCGATTTGTTTATTTAGTAGTGAAAATTTCATCAGGATTCATATACTTGTTCAAAAGTTATCGAAGATGGAACGTGACAGAAGTGAAAAAATTCTACACACTCACGTGCAAAATCCAACGTGGTTAGGAGGAATGATTGCAAAGGCTCTCAAATTTCCAAAATTGACTGTAAATACCATGCTTAAACGTTACCGGGCAACACTGACGTTGGATCGTGCAAAACAAAACAAACGTTGAAGTGGAACATATTACCGAAAACTACGAGCGAAGGTCATAAAGGCAGTCCAAAATAATCCTGGGATCTCCGGTAGTGATTTGGCAAAAAGGTTCAGTGCGGCACACAGTACAGTTCGGCGAATCTGTATTCGAGAAGGTTTCCGGTCGTACCATGCCAGCAAACATCCCAACAGGACGCTGAAACAAAACCTGGTTCCCAAAAACCGTACAAGGAAGCTGTGCGAGCAAGTTCTGACCAAGTATAACGAATGTATTTTTATGTTCTGACCAAGTATAACGGATAAATTCAAATTTGTCTTTGCAGATAAATTCGCTCGAAAGTTGATGATTTGGCAAAGCATCTGCAGTTGCGGAAAGAAAACAAAGGTTTGCATCACGACTATGTCTTCAGAACATAATTTTGCCGTTCATTCAATCACACGAAGGTCCCGTAAAGTTCTGGCCTGACTTAGCCAGCTGATATTATAGCCGCGATACCCTAGAATGGTATAAGCAGAATAATGTCGATTTTATTGAGAAAAGTATCAATCCACCAAATTGTCCAGATTCTCGTCCCATTGAAAAATTTTGGGCAATTATCAAGCGCAAATTGAAGAAATGTGGCAAAACAATCAAAACACCATCTGATTTGGAGAAGTGGTGGAAAAGGATGGTAGATGAGGTTGACAGTACTACTGTGCAAGACATGATGAGAGGTATTCCGCGAAAAGTTCGAAAATTCATCCGAAAAGCTGACGAATATTTTGTTGTTGTATTCTTCCCTTAAAGCTAAATAAAAATCCTTCAAAATAAAACCTTTAACGTTTTTGTACTTTATTTCCCCTTGGAGGAATGACCTATTTTGTGAGGCCAAATTCTGAATGGAACAGACTTTATAAACATGATGACATGATTTCCATACAGCCTATCAACGGGTGTTTGCTTTGAGCGCAACTCCCCAGCCAACGGTCGTGGACGGACAAGTTTACCACCATTTGAAAGCTCTCATCTGCATCTATCTGCATCAATGAAAGATACACAAGTCCAAAGTATGAGGAAAATTGAAGAAAATTTCTTAATGACTCATCGTATTGAAATGACGTATGTTTTACAAAGTTGTGTATTTTAGTTTGACAAACAACTTGGTACAGCATAGTGAAGACCTAAAATAAAAGAAAATATGTGTTTCGGTAAAAAAAAAAGGGTTTTTAGGTGTCCGTCATCAAGCAACCCTCTCTATCTCGATTTCGGTGAAATAAACGACTTTTATGTCTTGAGCAAAGTTGTTTGCAAAAATTGTTGCTATAATTTTGCTGTAGATCTTAACCCTCATCTCGACATTGTGAAACATTAATTTTTCATCTCACTTTTAGGGGGATTAATCACAAAATTCATATCATCCAAAAGATGAAGCATGTCATACCCATCAACTTTGCCGAAAGCGTTATTATTCTAGATCCACTCTCCACGGTGCTATTAAGGGAAAGGTTACTTCCCGAAAAAAAAAATCGGCACGCTTTTATTTTTCTAAAAACATTGGGAAAAATTATTAAAAATCCAAGAAAATCAGTCAAGAATTTCCTGTAAAAATATGTTTTCTATCTTATCATGAAAACAAATTGGACTCTCAGCAAAACCGAAAAGTTGATGTTTTGTGGTTTTTTGAGTCCAACTTTATGCCATAATGACTTATAAATAATGTTTTTGCACGTGAATTTTCTTTGAAAAATTAGGAAAAACATTATTTTTTTTTAGATTTTTGATACCTTTGTCCAATATTTTTAGAAAAATCGAAACGAAATTATTTTTTTCGGAGCGGTGAACTTCTCCTTAATTAAGAGCGTCAAATTGGACTTTTAAACCAATGTGCAATGGTCGCCATCTTGGATTCCGAAATTGCGTCAGACATAAATTTTCTAAATTCATATTGCAGAGTATTTGATAGTGTTTCTTAAATCGATGGTCACCATCTTGGATTTTCAAATAGTGGCGGACATCAATTTTCGACACTTACATGTCCTCCCAGTTCTAAAAATACAAATATGGTAAGGTATCCCAGTTTTTCTCTAACCAGAAGCCGCCATCTTAGATTTCAAAAACGCGTCAGACATCGATTGCAGGTCCCTACACGTATTATTGTTAGCAGTAGGCGATCTTGAGGCAAGAATCGATCCTAGTGAATCGATTATTTTTTTTTTTGAATTGTTCTTTTGAAACTGTCGAGTTTTTCAAAATGGCACAAAAATGTTTCAAATATAACGGAGCATTAGAAAGTTGGTGCAGATTAACACCAAGTTCAGTCTTAAGTTAATATCACATATCATCAGCTATATTGTTATGACATTTCATTGATAATATTATCGTTTCAGTAGAAAACCGGAAAATCCCACACGCGCTAATTGAATTTACTCTCGTTTTGTACGTTAAACATAACGTCGGACATAGTGCGCTGTATTCACACAATGATGCGCTATTCAGCGCACTATGTCCGACGTTATGTTTAACGTACAGAACGAGGATAAAATCGAATGTCGCGTGTGGGATTTTCCGATGTCCAACTTGAACGACAGTATTTAAAAATAAATAGTGTAGTACGTTCGTAGTTAAAGTTGTGATGAGAATATAGTTAATGACTATTTTGATTTTGTGGTAGATAAGGTTGATGCGGAATAATAATATTAATAAAATAAATAAATAAAATACTTGAGAGTTGTGTCAAGTAATGCAACACTCCATTTGAGTTGAGCTAAATTAGCGTGAAGCATGACAGATGTGAAAGGATATCCTGACACAGCAAGCAGCAATGACATTTATATAAGGTCTGGGCCAACAGGCAGCTTGCTGGTGTTAGAAGCAAAAATGTTGTAAACATTGCTGAACATTTGCAAACAGATAGATATACGTCACTGCCAACATACTGAGAACAGATAGAAATACGTCACTGCCAACAGCTGTTTCGTGTAAAAAGATAAACATTGCAATATAATACGAACACCACTAACCATTTGCACATTTTACTAACACCAATAAGCCCTTTGGCCCAGACCTTATATAAACGTCATTGAGCAAGCAGTGCTAGATAAATGAGGAAAAAAACGGATGGTATAAATATGAGCTACCTAAGCTTATTGAAGACATTCTTGTAACGAACTTTGGAAGCAAAGGATAGCAGCAGCAGCAGCAGCAGCAGCAGTAACAACAACAGCAGCAGCAGCAGTAACAACAGCAGCAGCAGTAACAACAATAGTAGCAGCAGCAGTAATGAAATCGGAGCGGCCGTAGCAGCCGAGATTCGTGTAGCCGTGACCGAGGCTGGAAACCTCGGTCCGGTCACGACAGATTTCATTTGACATGTGGAAGTTTTTGCTCAGGATAGGTGAGTGATTTAACAGGCTATAATATTCGCTTTATTGGTATTAAATGAACGATTTAAAAAACGAAAGATTAACATATGAAACAAAACGATTAGATGATTGGAGTGTATAAGCAGGTAAGTATGGAAAATACTTAATTCAGATATCCTAAAACTCATCCGAGAGGGATCCCAGGAAAACTCATTGAACCATGCGTTTTGCATTGAGCCGATATTGGTTCTGTGTTGTTTCACCAGTTTAAGAGAATAGCCTCTCTGACAGAACACTTGTTGCCATTCTTAATAAAAAGTCTACAGCAATGGGTTATACCTGAGGATATTCACTACGGATTTTCTCCCATGCTTGAAAAGGATCGACAGAACGTGGGAAAACAGGCTGATGTAAGAATTTTGTAATTCTGCCTTTAAGCCCCTATGGTGGATCAAGTTCTGCCATAGCAGAGGACTGATGAACCTGAAATATGTCATAAGAAGTGAATGTTAGTAGATATGTAGATTAATAACTTTCTTTACCATTTCGTCATGAATATCCCACAGGCCTCCGGTTGGTTTTGGTGGGAGGACAGATGGGTGCATATCATCGTATACTCTTTCGGTACTATAGATCTGCTCAGACACAATTTTAACTGCCCGAGCGTGAGCTAAAGACTCCAGGTACAGGTCAATATTAAATTGCAAATGTAAATGCACTGAAGTTTTTGTTGGGTCGAAACAACAATCGAATGAAAAAGATCGATCCAGTCGATTTTTGTCGTGTTTAAGATCGATTCATAAAATCGATTAATCGAACCACAATAATCGATCTTTTGTGTTTCGATCCCAGATTTGATGCTTCCTAACTACCGTATGCGTGATAATGTTTGCACCATTGAACAATGTCAAAATTAAAAAAATTCTCAAAAATTTAGTTTTCGGGTTTTTTTTATCTATTCAAAGGGGGGTGTTTCTCAGAGTCTTAAACTATGTTAATCATCGATCGAGTTTCCACTTGCTGCAATTACGGCCTCCACACGCTTCCGGAATGCACGGCAGGTCCTAATAAAGTAGTCTGTATCCATTTCTCTCCATGTACGGGTCAATGTTTGTCTGAGGCTTGCTGTACTCGGGTGGCGTTTAGAACAGGTCTTGACCTTCATGACGCGCCATATTGAGTAATCCAGTGGATTAAGATCGGGGCTGGATGGCGGCCACATATCCTTCGCCCAGAACGGAAGATGTTCCTGCAACCACTTCTGAGTGCGCTTCGAGGTGTGGCACGGAGCCCCATCTTGTTGAAATAAAACATTTGGCTTCGGACCGTACTGTTCTTTGATCCACGGAAGAACATACTTACTTAAAATCCCGATGTAGACCTCCATGTTGACCTTATCGCCTTCCGGGCCCACCGGGTCAATTTTTTTGCCATCGGAAGCCACCAATCCAAAGACCATAACGCTAGCAGGATGCTTGGTTAGACATACCTTCTTGTGCTCGTCGGTCACGTCTTTTACCGGAAGAGAACTAATATACCGATCGGTTCTGGAATTTGATACGGGATCGACGGTAAACATGCTCTCGTTGGTGAACAGGATTACCGGATTTTTTCGCTTAAGGAAGTTCAAGATTTTCTTGCATCGTTCGACTCGTAGCTCCCGGATGCGGTTGGTAATCATGTGAGTTTTTTTTCCGTGCCCTCGACTTCGCCCCGCTATCTTCCTTTATGATCTTCCGTGCCGTAAAGTCACTGATCCCGTGCTCCTTTGACATTTTCCTTATTGAACGCACTGGATTCACCCGAATCTTCCTTTTGATAGCACCGATAACCATCGGAGCCCGTTGTCCTTTCTTTTCTTGGTCTAAAACCATTTTGATGGTCCACCGGAACACTCCCACGGCAATTGAAATGTCTTTTTGCGACATTTGCACGTGGGACAAATCACGAATACGCTGCCACTTCATCATGGTGCAACTGTCAAACTAATAGCGAATTCGTTTATTATTCAGTTCCAACCTGGATCGGGTATCAAGATTGGGTCTGCTTGTTTTCTGAAAAACGTCAGTTTTCTCGTTTGTTTTTAAAACCTAGCTCAGGTTGAGGTTCGCACTGACAAAAAGTTCGGTTTCACACTGGGTTGGAACTGGTTCCAACCCCGATAATAAACGAATTCGCTATAAGTAAATCATTTTCTTTTATACACAGCCTACTACGGTATGAGCTATAGGTTACGTGCATGCAAAGATAACCAAGGCATTGTATGCACAGGTGAAACGGGAACCTTATTTGTACGTCATAATGATGTGTAACCGACTGTTACAAATTGTTAGTTTTTTTTTAATTCGTGCTAATATTGTGTGTACAGTGACGTCTCTAGAGTTAAGTGGTATTGAATTAAAATTAGGGTTAGTAGAAGGGTTAGTAGTACTAGAGTGGTATCCAGCTTGTCTGGTCAGAAGCTCGACCAAGTGCACACGATCCGGCGTAGTAGACCTCGGTTTACTACGTCTAACCGCAAAGGACGATTTCCAGCCTCTGAGCCAGTCGCTCCTTAAGGAGGTTTTCAAGCTCGGGGTTGAAACCCCTAACCGTGTAGGAGCATTCCCCTCTTGACACGGTCACTCCAGTATCGGCCTGGGCCGTTCAAATCTCCGTCAACGAGGGAGGTCGTCTGAAAGGCTAACACAGCCACACACGATCGACAAACACCTCCAAACCATCGTGCGGTTAAATGACCATTCGTCATCGTTTCGGGAACTATCAGCCACTATTTGCCAGCAGCAGCAGCAGCGAGCGCTCGCAGGGTGTCACCAGATCGTCGGCATAAGCAGCAAGGAGCAGTGGTACGTACTGAAGGAAAAAAAAAAGTTAATTTTAACCACACCCACAAACAGAACAATAAACTGCAGAAGATTAACCCAATCCCACCAATTAGTTAAATAAAAACGCTTGTTTATCGTCAAAGTAATTCTTTCAATTCACACTACACAATATCTCTAGTCAGGTGACCGTACGCTGAACATCTTGTCTGCGAAGCTCCTCGTGATTACCAAGTAGTAAGCCGATCCTGAGATCCAGCTCGAAGAGTCTCTTGCTACTGAACTTGCCGGGACAAACGAATAGTTACAGATGTTTTGTAAAGCAGCAGATTCATCAGATTAATTACCAGAGTGTAATTTAAAAGTATTGTGACAACTTGTTCCTATTTACATGTATAAATGCTTGTAATTAAGTATATGAACCAAATAATATAAACTTAACTACTTGCATGTGTCACAAACCAGTTTTTGCAACTTTCTTTATGACAAACCACCGAAAAATTTCATAAGAACTATGTGAAGATTGATGGTACCCTCAACGCCAATTTGGAAGCACAGGCTCCCTTCAAAATATTTATAAATTCAAGATTGGTTTTGCATTCAACATGTTTCGTAGTGGTATTACAAAATGCACTGTTGTAGAACTTTTAAAGATTTAAACCGAAAACATGTTTTTTGGAGGTTGTTTAAATGTGGGAAGAATCAAGAAAGTTTTTTTTTTTAACGTGTGATGTTTTCTGCATCACTTATAATTCGTTTATACAACAAGCTTTTCAAATTATTATTCAAAAATATGTTTTGTATGATAACTTGGGTCCTGATTAATTCTGAGAGAAAATTTAACGTATTTTCCACATCTACAATTCTATTTTGGGATTACTTTCCATTTTCTTCCGTTACAGTTCAAAAACTGTCAAAGAACAAGCAAAGCCGTTGTAACATCACTTAGAACGTGTCTTAAAATTGATGTGAGCTACCCTTTGATGGCCAAAGGTGAATCTGATTCTACGACATGTATAATCTTGATTGAAATCTATTGCTCAAAGCATTTCGACGCTGAGCTGTTATCAGGAAAACATGATGAAAAGGATTCATGTGATAGAAACATAGGATCTAACCCAACCTTCAGCTTCCGTTCGCAGTAACTTTACGACAGTCAATTTGTAAGTCCGAATCCCAAAGACAAATGACTGCTTTTCATCACCTTTGTTATTGTTCCCATTTGAGGAGGATCCCATCAGCAACGCCGACACACTGCTGACTGGCAACTCCAACCAATATCAATCCACTATACTGAAATGACTCCAAAATCCAAAACAGATCATCACCCCGACGGAATTTCTCCAAACAGAGAAGATTGAGAAAATATAAATCACTTCCCGAATGCACGAGCTGACTTGGAATAATAAACCTTTTACCCTTTTGTCTCTTTGGATTTTCCCATCCGAACCGATGTGTTTTTTTTTCATCTGACTTCAAAATGTGAGCAACCGAACCTAAACGATTTGACGCATTAACAAATTTTCCCCGGAATCATCGCAGACACGTATATCGAAGGCCATCAATCTCTTCGGCTCAGCAAAACGCGTGTGACATGGCACCAACAGGTCTCCCGAAAAATATACACTCTCAGGAATGGGGAAAAACTATTGGAATTTATTTTTCTTTCCCGATGGGAAATCTCGGCAGCAGCGGCAGGACTGACGGATTGCGGGAAGGAAGAATTCAAACAAAAACTGAGAAAAATAGATGTTTACATTTAGTTCGGTTTTCGGGAAAAAAAGTGGAACCACGTGAAATAGATGAAAAGGAACGAAAGAGTTGGGTGGTGGAATGTGTGAGTAAATCAAATAAATGGCCGTTAAAATAAAAGTCCCGGGGAGCTTACTCACCGACGGGCGCAGTCAGTAAATGTGATGAGAGCTGGGAAAGGCGATTCCTAGGAAAAACGATCTCCGTGTAGAATGTGAACAATGCGTCCGTCCGCCGTTGATGACGTGGAGAGTAAGTCTTTAAAACAAATGAAGTTTTATGATCATTAAAATGTAAATAGTGAAATATTTACTTCTTCGCGGTAAACAGTGTTCTGTCGAAGGGGCGGCGGCGATTTGAAACGATCAGTTATTTGATGGTGCCGATGAAATGTACGTGAATGTTGGTACCTAATGGGAAGAAATCGAATTGTGTTTTAGACGCTATGGGACCAGTTGAATTGAATCCGCATTCAAAGGCTTATGAAGGCAATGGGTTTAAATCCTAGTGGTGGTGCTAACAGGGAAAAATGGACCTTTTGAGCAGTTGCTAGCATGCTCAAAACAACATTTACTCATATTTCAATAGTCAGTTGCGCCGAGCAGTGAACTGAAATGTAAGTTAAAGCCCCGGAAAATAAATTGATAATGCTTCATACTCTAAGGCAAAGCATCTAGCTCAATCATTTTGTGAGCAACTATATGATAGAACCCCGGAGGGCAAGATCAAAATCACGACCAGTGTTGTTTCTTCTCTTGCAGCATCAATCCCTTTGATCCTATTTATTCGCCAACAGCTCATCCGCCGCTGACTGATGGACCTCACATCCAGAGTCTGGCTCATCCAACCACCCTCCAGGCTCCTACCAGGCAGGGTCAAGGGATCCCAACCGGGGCGTGGCGGTATTGTAAGAAGGTTGTAATAATCCTTTCCATTCAACAAAACTCACCAGTAAGCTTCATCAAGTGGTGCAGTTTAGGGATAAACAGCATTCCTTTCAAGGCGTGCATCCCATTCTTCCGCTATCCCAACGAAAAAAAAACATGATATATAAAAAAATAAAAAATTAAAAATGCTACGCATTTTTGATCCTTTTCTTTTCAATGAGTGAGAAGCTTTATTTCCTCCACGTTACAACGGATGAATTTTCCTTCCTTTCAGCTTTTAAGAAGTGGGAGGGAGCCACATTCTTTACCCATGTCTAAAGCCGCCCCACAAAGATTCAATCCTTTCACGGGAATTTTCCTATTCTCAATACACCTACCGAAGCGACTGAAGCATCCAAAGTGCCTCCCATTCCATGTTTCGGAATCGGGTAAAAAATCCACCCCCGCAACCCTTGATGGTGATGCCATCATTCGGCGAGATATGAGAAGACAAAAGTGCGTTGGAATGTGGACTAAAATATTATGACATGCGTTGTTTGTGCCTGCAATGCCCAAAATGGATCCACTCCTGTGGGTTGAAGTGGCAAGGTAGCAAAACAGAAACTCCCAATAGAAATCTCATCATCATCATCAACAACAGTAGCAGTAGCAGCAGCAGCTGTGGCTGGGGGTTTCTTTTTTATCCCCACAGAACGTGAAAAAAAGTCACTCGAAAAGCACACGTGTGGCTCTCCCCTGGGGGGCTCGTCTTAAGGGCGACTTCCACCAGCAAACAATGATGGAAGCGAGACAGGTACCGACCCACCTACTACACTTTCGATGGCAAAATGTTTACCAAGTGGGAATTGAACGGCAAGTCTTACGCAAACAATATAATGGGAAAAGCCGGAACGGAGTGAGTTTGTGTGTGCAGTTATTTTTTTTTTTCGCTGGTCCCTTGTTTGCTTGGTTTGGTGACTGTGAAAGATGGGCTTGAATGGTCCCTCTCCGCCTCACGGACGGTAAGCGGCTGCGTTTGGATGGGAAGAATGCACAGAAGAAAGGAATGATTTTAAGAGGTTTTTTGGGTCTCATTGAAGATATCCTTTCATTCATAATAGCATTTTTATAAGCGTGTATTTATGTGGCGCGTATTGGAGCAGCCAAAGAGTCGGGGTATTTTTAGGATGGAAGGATGCGTGAAGGATTGTCCCGAGAGGACTGTTGACAAAATATGAAAACTAGTGTAGCGAAAATCTTACGTTTCTTAGTGATTTTTTACAAGCGTTTTGCGAAATCCAATAACAAATATTTGTTTTATAATTTAATATAAAATAAATTTGGGAGAATCACGGCTTTGCCACTTCTTAACTTATTATTGCCAAGGGGTTAAATGAAGGTGCATCATATTCCAGAGCATCGTTTTGCAAAAAAAATGAACACTATAGATAATTGTAGGGAGGCCACTGAATTTGGAAAACTAAGTTCCGAAGACTGTTATGGGGATTATGAGTAGAATTCGAGGGAACTTGGAGGGATTTGACTAGAATTCTGAATCTATGCCTAATGAGCACCTATGGCTGAAAATCTCTACTATGTTGTTAAATCAACTAATTAAAAAATAAATTCTGATGAGAGCTGCTCTTATTCTTAATATACAGTGTATCTCAAAATTGAGCGTACAGATGTCCTTAAATTTTAGAAAAAAAAAACAGCTGTAAAAGCCCAATTTAAAAAGATACGTTTCTGAATTTTTGGTTGCTGAATCTTCATAAATTCATCAATTATTGATACAGTATTGGGTTTATTTGGTTGTGTTTATTAAAAGTAAAAACTATTTGAGAAAAAAGCTTTTCTCTTGTAATACCTTAATATCATAAAATACAATGAACGGAACTTGTTGAAATTTTGCTCATTTTGAGTCATAATAAAGATCATTAGTATTCCACTATTTTTTCTAAAATTCGTCAAATAGGTAAAAAGGTGACAATCGAGCCTTTTACTAAAATAAATCTATCTTCATACAGATTCTTCCAATTCAGTCCAAAACTATAGCGAAAAATCAATAAATGTCTGTTTAACCACGAGTAATGATTAAAAAAAAAATTCCTATTTACAATGTTTAAAAAAAGAACCACTAGGGTGTGCGCTCAATTTTGCGATACACTGTAGCTAAAACAATTAATTGCAGAATTTCAAGCTAGTTTGAAGATAGTTTCAGATTTCATAGGATCTGTGAGGGAATTTCAAGGAGTTTGGCAGGAAATTTTAAGCATATTTTCAAGAAAAAAACCAAACAAATTTTTATTTTCTAAATATTATTTTAACATTTTAGTGTTACATCCACTTGTCAGTGTGGGCTAAGGAGTAATAGAGCTGCATCTTATTATATAGCCATGCCATTGCAAAACGATATAGTGGATCTCAGAATTTCGTATAAACTGGTAGATTCCTTGTCACAAAATATTAGACCCATATTATTTTATTTTGTCATTAGGGGGACCATTTCGAAGTTAGGGTAGTCCAAAAATTCGACTTTTTCGTTTTTTTTTTCAAAAATTCACAACTTTTAAACCACTAAGCTGATTCGCTCAATACTCCTATGCGACTAGAGTGGCTGTATATGTACAATATTTATTATTTTCATTGCAATATATCATCTATTTTTTTTTCATATTGCCCAATGTATTTAATTATTTCATATTTTTATTATTTTTTTTATTATTATTTTTAATTATTTCTCCATAACATATATTTACTATATATATATATATATATATATATATATATATATATATATATATATATATATAATACTGGGTTGCGAGGGAGCATCAGGGTATCATTTGACCTGGAACTGGACGATTGGAGTGGTATGACAACCGAAGTCTAGGAGGGAATAAACACTATCAGTTTCTTAATCCTGATGATTCGATTTTGGTGATGTTAATTGTACTCCAGAAGTTTCATTGAAATTGACGCGCTAAGAACTATCAATTAAGTGGAGTTGTGGAGTTGTATACAAGACGAGATCTTCGAATGGATGGTGGGTACTAGACTGATGCAAAACTTGAAATTTTCGCTCCACAGTGTTCAAACGGTTTTAAATCGGGTCCTGATTAGCCTCCGAAAGTTTAAAATCATTTGATAAGAAACTGAATTGGCACAAACCATTTGTAGTTTATATGGGAATTACTATGGGAAAACCAAACTTTTTGTTCATTGTCTTCTCGTCTTTTTACATATTGTACTGTTCACAAATTCTATTGCTAAATTGTTACGGGAATTTTTATGAGTTGCAACTTTGCAGGAAATCGTTTTTCAGCCAAACGTCAAATTAAATAGTTATTAATTGTTTAAGAGATTGATAATCTTATCGCAAGATTATGCAACTGTATTGTGGGCAACACTGTATTCTGCAGTGTGACATAGTAGCCATGATATTTGTGCTCTATTCTACGCTCCATAAACACCAATGTTGCCTGCTTAACAGTTGATTGAGCATAATCATAAGACATCAGTGACTTGAATCATTAATAATTTTTGTTCCTTACATTTGATCGAAAAGTGGTCTTCAACAAAGTTGCAGCTATCATTTTCTTGAATAGAGTGAACTGGTGAATTTTGAGATAGATATGAACCGAAATTATGGTTTCTCCATAGTAATTCCCATATAAACTTCAAATGGTTTGTGCCAAGTCAGTTTCTCACTAAATGAGTTCAAATTTTGGGAGGCTAATCAGGGCCCAATTTGGAACCGTTTGAGCACTGTGGAGCGAAAATTTCAAATTTTGCATCAGTCTAGTGGGCACCTTACATACAAACATATATACATTTCCAAAGAAACTTTGAGTAAACTCCCAGGAGATTCGTATGAAATTTTCAAGGGAATTCTAAGGAGAGTTTCAAGAGTATTCCAAGAAAACTTCAAAAGGTCCTCTCTGGGGCATTTTGAAAAAAAAAAATCAAGCAAAATCTGAGAATAATTCACATGGAATACTGAAGTGATATCCAAAAAAATTTTGGTATAATACTATTCTAAATTCTTAATGGCATATCAAAATATTAGTGAACCAATAATGTGCAGAAATCCAAAATTGGTTGGAAAAATATAGAGTTACAATGATTTTAGTAAAAGTCATTTATAAAAGGTCAAAAATCCCCTATCAAGACATTTGTGCCACCTCTTAATCTAAAGGATATCTCTTTGCAAGCCATTTTGGACATCCCAATTTAACATTTTAACCGAATACGTTAGCAAATATCCCTTAATATCATCCTTCAATTTCCCGAGAGTTAGTTTCAGAAGAATTTTCTCATGTGTAGGTTTCTTTGTAGAACCCTCAAATAAATTTATTCTTAAAAAAATTGAACGACTCAAAATTGAGTCGAGTCACCTCTATTTCGTCAAAAGTGCATTTCCTTAAGAATGAGTTGAATTTTGCAAGCTTTTCCAGGAAAAACTGACTATGAGGAAAATCCATGAAAGTTTTACTCACTCTAGGAGTTACTAATAGACTGACTGAAACCTCTATTGATTTTCATGTTATTCGAAAAGTTTTTTTTATGGAAATGCTCAATTTTTAGTAAATCCACTTTTGACTAAATTGTGTCGACTCGTCTGGAAGAACTCTTTTCATTGATTAATGCTTATAAATAACCTTGTATTTATTCGTAGAAATTTCATGAAATTAACCTTAGCAAATGTTCACTGACATCAGCTAAGTTGTTGGGTTTTAGCCTTTCAACAATCTTTCAGAATTTTTATCGTTAACAATCAATTCTTTTTATTACACGTACAGCCAAGTTACGTTTATCCTTCTTGATATCAATCGGCATTGGTACTTTGTTAATTGGAAAAAATATAAATCATTCTGCAAGATTTTCCCATTGTATATCGCAATAAGTATTATTTGTTTAGTAGTTTCTAAAATCTCCTTTCATTTGAAACAATTGAAGCACACCTAATCAAAATCAACTTCAAACACAACGATATAATCAGGAAGGTATCTTTTGAAATTAAAATTAAGAGCATTTCAAGTAAGTTTTCATTAAGATTATTATTGATCTTCAATTCTGCATTAAGCCCATATTTCCAAAATCTTCTACCATCTTTTAAAAATCATCCGGAAAATGTCATTAAATTAAGACAGATTCCATACAGAGCTTTCCAGTTCATCATCTTGCTAGAAATTGCAAAGCATATATTAAAAGTTTGTATATTCCTACAAGTTTTTGAAAATATAATCAGAAGAAACTTTGCAGAAGACGCTCTATCTGCAGAAGCATAGTTAGAAACAGTGGAGAGCAAATTTTTGGACCCTTAGAATTATCTTCCAATTCTTTGTATTGATCTGTTTAAGGTGATTCCTTGTAGAGTTCACATTTGGCCGCCACATGGGGTATACACGCACATCCACTTCGAATTTTCAATTCACAATTTCACCTGAAATTGCTACTTCATGTATGCTTCAGTGCAGCACACGTGGAGTAACAATTTTAATTTTGCACGTGTCGTAGAAGCTGATATTTGTGCACTTGAATATTTGAATTGGTTCCGAGAATAAAGATGTCACAGCGATTCACCTTGATCTCTCAAGAATTCACACTTGAAGTTTTTTAATGTTCTCTTCATAATTTTAATGTTCTCTTCATAATTACGTATACAATACCCTATGTAAGTCGCTTAGAGTTGACATGACATTCTCTTCGGAATGATCTTGAAAGATTACTCAGAATTGTCTAGGAAATCTAAAAAAAATCCCTAGAAGGTCTGGTAAACAATATCTTTGGATATATGACAAAAAATCTATGAAATTTTCTTCAGGATTTTCTTGGAACTTGCTTCCAGGTTCTCTCACTCAAAATTTCCTTGCCTAGAGATTTATTTTGAACTATCCTTTGAATTCTCTTTTGTTTTCATATGTTCGGAACCTAACACTACTGCGACCAGTAAATTGATCTATTGTAGTATATCCCGTGTCCTTAGTTTAGTGCATGTCGTATTACTCCATCACTATTGAGAAATGATGAAGTATTCGATTTTTTTACAGTTGCCACTCTTGCATTTATCGCAAGGATCCGACTCTAATTGAAAGGTCCCGCTATTTATACCCTTCGGAGTGTTGAAACACCCTCCAAAGGCGCGCCCCTTTGTCAGTCAAAATTGGATTCCTTAGCAACAAAATTAAGGTATGACACCGATAATGACCATGCATCAGAACCCTAGTCTTAACCACTTCAAACTAGGGAACAACGATTAGAAGATTAGGAATTACATAGATGAAGACAACTAACTCATTTTTTTCCTTGTTTCAAGATCATCCTCGGTAGACAAAGCCGAGTCTTGTCACTATCAACAAGGCATAAAAAGTAACAAGGACTAAGATGTGTTCCTTGGATTACTGAAAAATCCTGTTCCCTTAGTTTGAAGTAGTCAGGACTAGGAATCGGTGGTAGATCTTACATCCCGTAACGTACCACGAAAAGGTGATCTACCCACGTTACGGGGCTTGAATTCTCTTAGAATACTCCTGAGCATTTCCAGACAAAAACAGAAAAAAACAAATCAGTCTTGACATTTTTCAATTTGCATGAAGCTTTGCAAAATTGTTTGTTATGGTTAAGCATTCAAATTTTTACAAAAATTCGGCGCAAAAAAAATTGCGTATCCAAGATTTTTCAACAAATAACTACTCGAAAACGTCACATTCAATCAAAATAATGTCTGAGAATAATTAGCAGTAAAAAAAAATTATGTTTCAGAAAAAAATCACGTGATTTGGTGTTAATATTAGAAAAGTCTTTAAAGATTAAAAAACTAGAAAATACTGCCTGAAATATTTTTGTAATGTTCCTCATTAACATGCTTATGAAAAACGTTACCTTTTGTAAACATTTCAAGTTGGACACAATATCGTTGAACAACAATGTTTGGACAAATTTTTGAACTTTTTGTAGAAACATTTTGTTTTGTGAAATGTTGCACAGAAAATTTCAATTGACTTATCATTAAATATTGAAATTTTTGCAGAAGATATAAGTTTTGAATGAAAAATATAAAAAAAAATAATGAAGATGATCATCTTATGTTATTCGTGTTTGAAACACTTTTTTGTTTAAGTTTTTTAACCGAAATCACTTGATTTTTTTTTTGAAAACGAATGATTTTTTCCTTAAATTTTGTCCCAGACTTCATTTGGATGTGAGGTTTTCAAGTAATGATTTGTTAAAAAATCTCAAAAAACACCATTTTGAAGTTTTTTTTTGCGAGACTCAAAATGGCCGAGTGTTAGCATAAATATGAACGGTTAAGCCTAGCAAACCATTTTTGCTAAAATACATGCACATTGAAGAAAGTCACATGAGATTGATTCATCATTTGGCGTTGAACTGCTCTCCTTTGCATTGTCTCCTAAAATTCCTTGAAACTGTCCCAAAAAAATGTTCCTCTCCAGAATTTCTTTAGTGCTATCTTGTCTTCAAAGTTCAGTGCATAGGTTTCCTTTAATCTATCCTCAGGGTTGGCTATATATTCGCTCATGAATTTCTTATAAATTCTCATCTGAAGAACATTATCTTCTCTTCAAAATTCACCTGAAATTCTAATTACAATCCAAACTATTGTTAGAATATTGAAATGTCCAGGATTACTGATCCACCCAAGTAACATTGCAAGTTTTATCGAGGTTTAAATGCTACAAATTTAAATTATGGTTGACAGAACACTTATAAAACGAAAATTGTTACGTGGGTATCCAAACCTCAGTATTTGGATAATTTTCTAAAATCATAAAATCACTTTCCACATTTCAATGTAATGCACCATTCAGTTCGATTGCTTTCGGTAGGTGGCAATGGGGAAATTTCCGGTTCTGTAACTTTGGAAATGGCCCTTGACATGTGAATAGGTTAAAGAGGGGCAGGGTAGCGTTCAAGTTAAAAGAATATTTGGATGATATTCCATATAGTTACAGCAAGAGATAATAACCAGCCCCTCAGAATATGTTTAAACTCTAAGATTTAGAAAACCTTTTAAACAGGGTCGCTTCGACTCACTTGCTATAAAAAAAAATTCAAAATTATAAAATCATTTGATGTTATAATAATGTTTTGTTCTTGCAAGTTAAAAGAAGAGGTTGTAAAGTATGTGTTTGACACATGAAACCTGTCAATTGCACTATCAGAGTGTCACACTCAACGATTTTATGATTCGTGATCGTTCACTTAGAGTGAGCGCTCGCGAGTCGTAAAATTGCTGATTGTGACTATATGAAAGCGTTTCTTGTCAAACACTTGCCTTTCAACCTAACTTGTTTGTATCTAACAAGTACAACATCGAGTACAAAATATCATTATAAAATCTAATGATTCCAAAATTCTGAAAATCATTTTTTATAGAAAATTAGTGGAAGTAAGCCTGATCATCATTACACAATTGTCTAAAATTAAAGATTTCTTATATTTGTTACAGTCTTGGAGGTTACCAAAAAATCCAAACACATAAAGCAACCAACGATAAAAACAAATTGCTTGCTACTACTGCCACGACAAATTCTCACTGTAATATAGATTGCTCGGAGTTGTAGATGGATAATTATATATTGCTTTCCTTATTTGTTATGGTTAAGGATAAAGCTGGATCAGAATCCAGAAAAGACATAACACAAAGATTACCATTATCACACGTGTAACATCTTCGCGAAGCCATTAACACACGTGTAACATTTACCGGCCCGAGTGAGCTATATTGCAAAGATTGTTTTTCATGACACAAAGGATTGTATCATTATTGTTTGCAATTTCTGACATAGCGTTATCGTTCGGCTCGTAGGTCGCTTGTCATTTTGTCGTTTTGAGATATTTTTGATTCTTTGGTTATCAACATATCAGAAAATTTGGAAAATTTATTGATACAAAATCAAAAGTGAAGAAATCAAAAGTAAATTTCATGAATATAAATGTAATTAGGGAAAGTACACTAAAGTTAGAAATATTATACAGTTTTGGTTATATTTGGCTTTAAGATTAGGGTGGCCGTCTAACCTAGTCGTCACCTATTCCATGATGTTCTTGAATATGATCTCAATGAAGCCCTTCTCCGCGGCTATTCAACTAAATTTCTTTTTTTATGTGATGTTATTACTTTCAATTGAGGATTACTTCAGACAAAGCTTGAAAAACATGTTTGAATATTTTTTGGTAATATTCAAACAATTTTATTTACAGGTAAGTTTCTATTAAATTTGAGAAGAAAAATGCTATTTTAAGGTCAGGATGTCACGTTACGCAGTGTTTTACTTCTGGAAGCATTTATAAGCGATTATATTCATAATTCAAGCCATAAAGTATGCCTTTATCGAGACAAGTAAGAACAATCTGGGTGAGCTGCGCACTCAGCGTTAATAATGGATCACTTATAACACCCGGTGGAAGATTGAGCAGCATAGAGAAGCAAAAGCCATGATAGAGCGGGTGAGAACCACAGGAGCCAAGTATGAAGACCATCAACGGTTTTCGGCTCTAGAGAAGGAAGCCAAACGCTCTTGCAGGCGGGACAAGCAAGCGTGGGTAGACTCCCTGGCTGACGAAGGGGAGAAAACCGCAACAACTGGCGATATCCACCTCCTATACGATATCTCACGACGCCTGAGTGGAGCAAGGATGAATCCGACCCCACTGACCAGCTTCGGTTGAGCACTTTGAACAACTTCCTCAAGTTTCGACGTCCAACCAGGCCCCAAAGGAGCTGAGATCGAAGGAGCTACTTGAAGTATCCAAATCCAATAAGAATCCCGGGGTCGATCGTATATCAGCAGAGAGGCTAAAAGCTGACCGAATGCTATCCGCACAAATATTGCATGAACTATTCTGTAATATCTGGAAAATAGTAACTTTCTTGGCCGTCTGGATGCAGGACGTCTTAGTGAAGATTCCTAAGAAAAGGGATCTTACCATGTGCGACAACTGGCGAAGCATCATCCTACTGTGTGTTGTCTTTAAAGGGTGATACGGTCAAAATTTGGTCAAGGGAAAACGCGTGTAAATCGGTGAAATCGTTAATTTAAAAAATCAAATTAAATTTCTTTTTCAAGTTCAATTAGTATAAAATTCAAGAAAAATATTCAGTTAGGCTTCCGCTTTTCCAAATCCGAATTGCCGGGCCTTACGCTTGACCCCTGCCATCAGATTTTGTACAGCCACCTTGTCCACCTTCTTCGCCGCAGAAAGCCAGTTTGCCTTGAACTGCTGCTCGCCCTTAGCAGTTTTTTGGTCTTCTTTAGGTTCCGCTTGACAATAGCCCAGTATTTCTCAATTGGGCGGAGCTCTGGCGTATTGGGAGGGTTCTTGTCCTTGGGAACCACCTGCACGTTGTTGGCGGCGTACCACTCCATGGCCTTTTTACCGTAATGGCAAGATGCCAAATCCGGCCAAAACAGTACGGAACAACCGTGTTTCTTCAGGAAAGGCAGCAGACGTTTATTCAAACACTCTTTCACGTAAATTTCTTGGTTGACAGTCCCGGAAGCTATGAAAATGCTGCTTTTCAAGCCACAGGTACAGATGGCTTGCCAAACCAGATATTTCTTTGCGAACTTTGACAGTTTCATGTGCTTGAAAACATCTGCTACCTTTCCCCTTCCTTTTGCCGTATAAAACTCCTGTCCCGGAAGCTGCTTGTAGTCGGCTTTGACGTAGGTTTCGTCGTCCATTACCACGCAGTCAAACTTCGTCAGCATCGTCGTGTACAGCCTCCGGGATCGCGCTTTGGCCGTCGTATTTTGTTTATCATCGCGATTTGGAGTCACTACCTTCTTGTAAGTCGATATTCCGGCTCGTTTTTTGGCTCGATGCACGGTTGTAGACGATACACCCAGCTTATTTGCGGCATCTCGGAGAGAGAGG